>NC_139406.1:40073916-40673916 GCF_905368555.1 Meleagris gallopavo
CACTGCTGAAATGCACCACTCAGCACCTCACCATGCTCAAATCCACTGTTTGGTCTCCACTAACGTTCAGCAAGCGTTAATGAATATCAGAATGCCATTTTTTCCACATGGAGAAATTCAGTTCCACACCTTTGATTCATACATACTTCCATGTCAGACGCCTCTCTGGCTGTCTGTTACACAGTTACTGTCTGTTACACAGCATCGAAATGTAACGGAACGTTGATGAAAAGGTTCAGCCTTCTCTGCTGTTGTATCACCAACACTTGCCTCTGATGTTGTAGACCAATGTAATAAAATAGGAGGCATTACTTTTGGTGCAGCCCTCATACAAATGCAGCCCAGTATCTGATGATTCAGTAGCTGCTTTCTACTTCTTGCATCATGACTAATTATTTGTAGTGGGAATTTAGCTAGAGCTTCATTAGTGTTCTCATGAGATGCTAGGCTCCCTGTAGTTCTTTCACTAGCTCTGCATGTTTTTTGTGAGGTGGTATATTCAAGCAATTATGACTTAAAAACTGTTTTCCTGAAGTTGTTAGTTATGTTAGTCACTAACCATACTTTTTCTGAGGGTTCAATTAACTGAAATTCTGCAGTTAAAAGTTTAAAACATTCAGCTTTAATTTCTCCCAAATGTAGTCGCTTTTATGAAAACTCGTATCTTTATTAAAAGAAACAACCTTACGTGAAGGTTGGGGTTTATTTAATTTTCAGCATAAGAACAGGTAAGTAATAAGATGATTTCCATGATTTTGTTGTAGTGACAATTTGTGTTAAAGTATATAAATAACTTTTCAAGAGGTACCAGTATATTTTTAAACAGCATGTTCTATTTTATTTCTGTATTTTTATGCTTTTCATGACAAGTTAAAGGTAATCAGTTCATAGGGATGTCACTGCTCTAACTTTAGAAGTATTTAATAGTACCACGACTTCTAATATTTTATTTTCAAATTAGCTGTCTTTCAGTAAGTTTTTGCTTTGTGTAACTTGTGTAAAAAGCTGAACAGATCCCCCTTTAGTAGAGCAGATGAAGGACAGAGGTAGAACTTTGAAGGAAGTTGAACAAAAATTGCCTTGCATGTTAACATAAGGTTAATTTAGTCAGTGTACATTCAGTAAAGCTAGTATTAACAGTGTAAACCAGTGCTGTAGGGAGATGACTACTATGTATTCTGAACAGTTATCAACGTGCAATGTTTAGTATAATACCTGGAGAATACTTTTCCCACTTGAATTACATATCACAATCAAATAGATTTGTGGAATTTTGATATGCTTTCTATGTTCTGTGTGCTTTTGCTGTTTATTGTTGGTTATTTTGGCTTTGGCAAATGGTTATAGAAGTATAATTGATAAAGATGGTGCATGTGGTATCATGAGCTGGGATTATTTGATGAAAAATAACTTTGTCCCTCCACCTTCTCTCCTCCAAAAAAAGAAACAAAACAGCAATCTAGTATCTGTAGTTTTTTAATCTAATTATAGACTTTTACAGATATATTAATTTTATTTTTTTTCCCTCCTAGGTTTAAAGAAAACCGTAAAGATGATATTTGGCTTGTAGATGTGAGTATAGAAGGAAAAATGGAAGAGTTGTCCATTATTTCACATGAGCTAGTGGAACTCAAAACACAAAATGTACATTGTTGTGGTCTGTAGTCTGCTTCATCGTTTGGAAAAACATTTGTACACATTTGTATGTGTTGCAGAGAAGTTATATGACTAGTTCTTTCGACAGGATGCATAAGCAATTGTTCTCCATTGTTCAGGATGAACCACAATTCAGACTGAATACTGAATAGAGACAATGTTCAACCTATATTTTACAGCTGTTAAAAACGGAAAGCAGATTATCTAAAACTTACAATGAAGAGGTTGTAACTTGCATGCAGGATTTTTTACAGTTCTATCAACTACTTTTTGCTAGATGTTTAGCATCGAATATATGAAAAGGTCCATTCTTTCCAATGTACTTGGAAAGAAATGTGGTACTTTTCAGTAGGGAAAACCATAAATGTAGATTCAAGATGGATTTTATCTTCCTACATGTTATTAATCTAACTTTGTCAGCTTGCAACATGATCATGTTTCTAAAACATTAGAATCTTCTCTGTTAATTTTACTGAGGCATTATAGCAAGATACGCAGGAAGATAAAATGAAGTTTCACATTTCTGACCTTGACAAAAATGGAATTAATTTTAGACTTTTTGTATAAAAGTAGTTTCTTGAAAAACTGAGATCCAGAGAACAGCTTTAGAAGTATGTGTGCATGTGTGTGTATATATACATATATACACAATTTCCTTTTCAAAGAATAATATATATATTTTTGCAATTTAAATTTATATTCCTGGATAGATTGATTATGTGTCTTCACTTTCAAAAAAAAAAAACAAACAAAAAACTAATGAAAGTACTTCAAGAGGTTTTTTAATATGTTGCTATACAGTCTGTTGGGGGGGTAAAAAAGGTATAATAGTGCTACAACTGAGTACATTCTTTTATAACTCCTGCTTTCATATTAAATTAGTACCAAATCTTAAAAGCTCAGTTTATCACTCCATCTTTGTAAGTAACTGTCGGGTTTATTTTCATATAACTTGAAGAAGGACAAAGTTGGGAAATAAACCTTACTAATGTATCTGACTTTTAATTCAATGTATTTGCATCTTCTCAGTTTTATGCACCGTGGTGTGGCCACTGCAAGAAATTAGAGCCTGTGTGGAATGAAGTGGGTATAGAAATGAAAAACATGGGCTCTCCAGTAAGAGTTGGGAAGATGGATGCAACTTCCTTCTCTAGTAAGTACGGTTTGATTGGAGATAATTTCCTAATGGCTTCAAAACAGAAGCTGTTTTTACCTTGTTTTCATTAGTCATTCTATTGTTCTGTAAGAAATTCATGTAAAACCAGTTGCTGGGAAACAATATCCTGATTTTTGTTTTTCAAAGTGACAACATGCTGTATGTACTTTTTTATTGTACTTACTGCTGGTTGTGGTTCTCTTAGCAAATGGAAGGTGAAAGCTTTTAACATGTACCCTTTTGATATGCTTCTTAGAATACCTTTATACAAGTGTTTTCTGAGTAGTGCTTCTCTTGACAATATCCAATTTAACCACATTTTATGTTCCCTGTATTACTGTTGGACAAGTGTTTGTGTTCTTGCTGTTATTCTTTTTAGGTAATTACTCCTTGAAACGTTAAACCAAAAACCAACTGAAATCACTGAAGTCATTATGTTAATGTTGAGCCAATTTCTCCCCATATTTCTCTAAATGTGTTCTTGAAGAACCAGTTTGAGCTATATTAATGCTTTCATTTTTGACGATACCTTTCATATGTACTGACCCTAGACTGTTTTCAGGAATAGAAACATACAAAATTTGAGGTGTTCAGAGAAGTGGTTTTGGTAGACATGAGAGACTTTTTGCCTTTTAATACGATTTTCTAAGTTTTAGTGTGCTTGTCTATTGACATTTTGCTTAAATCTCTAAGGGAAGGCATAGGGAACAGGAGGGTCCACGTGATACCTATGTGCAATTAAAACCAAGTATTCAGGACTGTTATATTTGCACAACGTTTTAAACAGAGTTTCTTCGGTAATAATTGAGTTTCTTCATACTTAATATATCAGTGGGGTACATATATGTGGCAGAAAAGAATATGGAGGTTTTGTGTTTCTAATAAGAACATGAAGCAACATGAGAAGTCAATTTTTGGTAGCTTGCCATCAGAATGTTTTGATAGAAACTATATAAAGCATCTAATAAATGCAGTGGTTATACTAGCAGAACTTACCTGGTGTATCAGTTGAATTTTTGTGCAAGTTTGCCTTAAAGTCCACTGAATGTGATCAAAGCAGAAATAAATTGCACTTAGTGCTAGCATAATTGCTGCTATTTGCCTGTACAGTGTTCTTTGTATCAACAAGTGACACTGGTCCTGTAGATAAATCACTTGAGAGGATTTCAGTAATCTCCATGGATGGGATGTTTTTAAAAACAAAACAGAAAAACAACCTGCCTATTCTGCAGTTTCCTTGAATGCACTATAGAGTTCTGCGAGAAGAAATAAACTGTCTAGTGATAGTCCTTGTGATTGAACATATTAATACACGTCTTAATGGATTCTAGTTTTTAATAAAATAAATATAAGAGGAAAGGATCAAAATGAAGTGAGCGTAGACCACGTGTTTCTTAGATCAGTCTGCTCTGAGCAAGATGCTAGTAAGTGAGCTGCTAGTTTTACTGACAGCTCTGTATAACTCATGTTGACCTCAACAGACAATTTTAGAGTCATACATTCTAAGCTTTTATTCAGAGCCTTGCACTCAGTCCTCCTACATGTGCTACTGTGGCATGTGGTTGGTAGCTTAAGAATGTTCATGTATTAAAATGTTTTGGTGCATTTTTAGCTCTTCTTTTCTTCCCCACCCTGTCAGGGGACTGCAGAGACATTATCAAAAGTTTAGACTTATTCTAGATTTTTCTTCTTTTCTTTAAGGAGTATTTATTTTAACTTCTGGAAAACACTGAATTGAAGGTATTGTTAAGGTGTCAGTTGCTACATTCACAACTGTGAAGGATGTTCCAAATATCAAGATACAACCTTTTGAGCAAATGTGAGGCAGGGTGGGATGGATGTTTACAGACCCTACGTCCGTGATGCTTAATTCTTACCTCAAATATTTCCAGCTGGTTCTATGTATGATTCACATTAAATGCATAATACCTTGTAGTGAAAATTGGCCGAACGTTTATATTTAGAGGATTTTCATGCCATTTTACTTTTGGCATCTAATTCAGGAGCCTCTGCATTTATTTATGTGCCTTGAATAGGAAACTACTTAAACCTTAAGGTGGGTGAGTGAACAAGACTTGGTTCAGTTTGGCATTAATGCATATATTTCAGGTATTGCATCTGAATTCGGAGTGCGAGGCTATCCAACAATTAAGCTGTAAGTTGATGTTTCTCACTGAATTATTTTGAACTTGATCTTTCCCAACATTTATTTGATAAGTGCAGAAGGCAGTTTTCCATTTTAGAAAACAACAAAGCAAACAGAAAACATTATCTGAATTGTTTAAAAAAAAAAAAAAGTGTAGTAATTTTGGAATTCATTTCACTGCTGTTTTATATGCAACTTTAAAAGTGTGTGTATGCATTTATATGAAATACAGAAAGGAATTTCATGTACCAACTGATCTAAAGTCTTAAGAGTGATCCAGGCGGTAACTACATACCTAAGTCTTTCATTGACTTCTCTAAGCTATTAATTTTGCTTTCTTATTTTCAGTTGCCCTTCTCTTCAGTGATTTTCCTGAAAATCTTATGTGAATGACAGCAATGGTTATTGGGTTACTGTTTAGGTTAAAGTGTGAGAGGAGTTGTTTGACAATGGATGCATGTGTAGCTTTTGTTCTTGCATCGCTAACTGAAAAATTTATGGAGGTTAACATTTATTTAAGGAAAGAAAAAAAAAAATCCAAGCTGTAATGGTATCATACATACTCACTCTTAAGGTATATAGCACATAGTCCAATACAAAGTCATATTAAATAGTAATGTTGATCGCTTTTAACTGGTTATATAGGGGTTGTTCACAGCTTATACTTGTTTAAGTATAAGATTCAGTATATATATTAAATTTTTAAATTGCATTTCTCAAAAATGATTCAAATATTGAGCATATTAATTGTTAGGGATAATAAATTTATTGGCATATAGAGGCATAGAAAGCTGTTTTATGATTACTTTATTTGCATGGGCTTCTTAAACTTAGTCGGATTCAAAGGAAACCTGTTACGATGTAGTAAACCTTAATGAAATACACGTGTGTTGGGAAGGTACAATAAATTGACAAGCAATTTATGGAATCTTTAATGCATACATTTAGAAAGTTTTGCAAATCATTTGGTACTTAATTACTAAAAAGTAGAAAAAAGACATATTGGATTTGTTTTAGCTGTTTTGAGTCTATAAGCAAATATTCCTAGCAACTTCTGTATTTATGATTGCTGCACACTAGAAAAGAAAAACATTACAAAATGGTAATTGTTTTTAGATGTTATTATTAGATACTGTATAAATAGGTTTTTGCTCCATAACTACACTGTATTGCGTTACTGATTTTTTTCTGTTTTTGCTAATTGCTTGTTGATGACTGTTTTAAAAATAATTTTGATTATCGTTTGCTAACAAGTGACTAGTAAAAGTTTGAGTAATTCTGCATATGTGGATAAAACTTAGTTGATTTTAATTTTATTCTTCAGAATCTGTGGCTTCTTAATGTGAGCTAATTCTTTCCTCCTTGTTGTTTTTTCTTGCCTTTCCCATTTATCCAGCTTAAAAGGTGACTTGGCATACAACTATAGAGGACCTAGGACCAAAGATGATATAATTGAATTCGCTAATAGAGTAGCAGGGTAAGTATACATTTCTTTGAGACTGCTTCTGACTTAATATTTCCATAGTATTTTGCGCTGGGCCAAAAATGCAACTGGTTAAAAAATGATAATAAAAATACTTTGACTTTAAAAATTATATACGCAGTTCGCATGTGGTTGCCTGTGAGCTTGGTGGTGAGTGACATGGAGAAGACAAATAGGAATCGACTAGTCGCACTTGTAATTCTTTATCATGCAAGATCTAGGGCTTTTCAAAGTTGTGGAAACTGTTGACAAATGAAATTCATAGTAGCTATAGACAAAAATACTGACATAAATGTGGATTAATATATGGACATCGTTACGAAGACAGAATCTGTTTAATACTTCAAGTTTCCTTAATCTGTAAAATATATGCTTGTGCATCAGCAAAACTGTGGCAGTTAGCAACGTGAGGAAATTATTTCTACAGAACATTTTCTGGTGTTCGTAATATCTTCTTTCCTTCTGGTGGCCCATGGCCTCCAAATCTTTGAGTAGAAAAGAAGTGATGCTTCTTCCTTTCATCCTTAGATACAATTAAGTGATATTCATATAGACGTATCAACAATTTCATATAATTAGTATTATAATTCTGTACTGTAGGAGTGTTAGTGAATAGCTTACTAAAATTTTTAAAGAATATTTCTGAAACCACATCATCTACCTGCTGTACTTCAATTCAGAAATTTTTCTCTCAAATGATTGTACAGCTGGTAAGTGGCTTGGATACTAACATTATAGCAACATTTTGTTCTAAGATGCTAATCTAAAATGTAAGTGTATTATTTAGGGAATATAGTTTATTTTGAGAAACAGGATTTTTATTTTCTTTTTCTGATAGAAAATTGAAAAACTGGATAAATTTGGATTGAGGAATTTCGGAAACAAAACTACCTGTATGGCATTTTCTTGGGGATTTCTACTTGTGATTTGGCAGATTGCAGAAACTAAGGTTTTTCTTTATCTTCTTTCTTTTTTTTCCAGACCTCTTATCAGGCCACTTCCTAGCCAGCATATGTTTGAGCATGTGCGAAAGAGGCATCGTGTATTTTTTGTATATGTTGGTGGGGAATCTCCTTTAAAGGTTTGAAACTAGATTAAATTTATTTAAAAAGTTATTTCTTTTGACTCTCCACAGACGTACTGTAAAATAACTTCTAGAAAGTTCAAAGTCTGGAAGTGATTTTATAATCTTGTATCCTAACCCTATTTCCTGATGAATCTTTTGAAGATAAGGTATGTTGCAGAACTTTAAAGCATCCTAGAGGCTGAACCATTAAAAAAAAAAAAAATTGTTTGTATTTTTGCAGGAAAAATACATTGAAGTTGCTTCAGAACTAATTGTTTATACATACTTTTTTTCTGCCTCAGAAGATATGCTCCCTGAGGTAAGCTGTTCAGTTCCTATGTCCATAAAAATGTTTTTTTGTTGTTTTGGTGGATGGATTCCTGCACTACACCTGTCTGAATAGGTTTCGAGTAACTTCACTGTAAAATTTTTGAGTCTACATGCTTTGTGTTAACAAAATGACTTGCTCAGTAATATTAATAAACCGATTAAATCATGTTGATAAAATGCAGAATCCTGCTGTACTCTCTCTTGGGTGTGGGAGAGATGTTATATGATAGAAAGTCATTTGCATTTAATCGAAAAGATGAAAAGTTTCTAACTACTGTTGCTTAACTGTTGAAGTGACATCTTCTTACGAGGAAAGGCAGAAGGAGCTGGGTCTCTTAGTTTGGAGGAGACTGAGGATGACCTCATTAATGTTTATAAATATGTAAAGGGTAAATGTAATGAGGATGGAGCCAGGCTCTCCTTACTGACATTCAGTGATAGAACAAGGGCCAATGGGTGCAAGCTGGGACACAGGAGGTTCCACATAAATATGAAAAAAAAACTTCTTTATAGTGAGGGTGACAGAACACTGGAACATGGCTGCCCAGAGAGGTTGTGGAGTCCCCTTCTCTAGAGACATTCAAAACCTGTCTGGCTGCATTCCTGTGTGACCTGATCTAGATGTTCCTGCTCTGGCAAGGGGATTGGACTAGATGGTCTTTCAGGGTGCCTTCCAATCCCTGATGTTCTGTGATCAGTAGCCCTTTTCATTTCTAGTTATCTCCAAATAGGAGCTGAGGCTGCTGTGTCTGACAACAATATGACCTTGAAGTTCGTTTAGGATTAGCAGTGTGAGAACTAGTATATATACTTATTTTTTTTAGATATCTACATATTCAAAAATGATGAGAAGTAGAATTGACTTCATTATGATAGGATATTGTTAGATTTCCAGGAGCCTTTTATCAAAAATTATTTCCATATGAATATTGGTTTACAGTTTAGCTGCTACTGACCAAGAATGTAAAAGATTGGAACTCCTTTTATGATGTAAGCAGTGAATTGTTCTTTCTACGGAATGTAATTTGCCACAAATGTTACATCATTGTAACTGAAGTAGTGACTGTACACTGTTTCTTTCCAGAATAGCAAAAATGTTACAAAGTGACTAGTTGCTACTTGTAATGAGGCTTGTCATGATGAGATGTGATATTAACTGTTCAGCTTTGTTTTGTCGTCTTAACTAATCTTGTTTCAAGCTTTAGGTGTATGTTGTAAGCCATGAGGTGGACATCGGCTGATTTGATCTTTAAAAATGCTAAGCTATGCTTGTGGTGAATAAGAGAATAAAGCATTATCTAGAATTCATCATCTTCTTGATCATGTGTATGAACTGTTACATTAGAAAGCTACTGATTTTGCATTTCTTTCTGAGATAACACCGAATGATTACAGAAGGCATGTTACTTGGAGAAGTACTCATTATACTGTTCTTACGTTTCCCCAAACCATAAATAAATTAGAGAAATGATTCAACATCATCTTCATCATCAGGACTAAAAATATGGTCGTCTTTTATTAATCACAGGTTCTATTCTACAATTCTAAATTCTAAAATTTTAACTTAGAATGATAGCTAACAGAAAGGAGTAGATGCAGTGCTTTTTGTTGCGTTTTATTGAATTGACTGTGATTGTTAACTTTATCTTTACAAGATTTTTATACCTTGTATATTTTTGAGTATGTTGCTGACCAAATTAATGCTAATAGCATGGTCAGGATGGTGATGTATGTGTTCATTGTTCTGTATGTTCATATGAGGGGTGTTTGCAGGCTTGTCTGCTGGATTGTCTGTATTTCCGTCAGCTTGAACACAGAAAATGGCCCTGATTTAGAGGGGCATGTTATCAATATAATACTCTTTAAGTCTTCTGTATTATTGACTGTCCATTCAGTAAAAGTTTCTGTATGGCAGGTATGCTGACAACAGCACAAATTGAAAACAGAATAGTGCAAGCTTGATGATACTCTCAAGTTATGACCTATTTAAAGTTCATGTTAAATTTTAGTAAAACTTTCTGATGGTACTTTAGATACATGTTAAAAATGCTGTTTGGTTTATATTTTATGAGGCTTACCTGTTGAGAATAGGTTTATGTTTTCTTACTTGTTAATATTGCAGAAGATGGAATGCTTATTTTTAAAAATGTAGGCAGAAATGTGTTTAAATGTACTTGAATATTTTCCCTGTGGAGTATTTTTCCACACTTCAGAGATGTTTGTTTAAAAAAAGCTTCCGATTTTTTATGGATTAACTGAAGGATACCTTTCTTTTAGTATCTGACCTTGCCTGAACTACCTGCTGTTGTCGTATTCAAAGATGGAACTTACTTTGTGTATGATGGTAAGTAAAAGTGTACATTACTTTAAAAGAAGATTCTGAAAGCAAATGTGGAGAAACTAGAGCTGGTGGGGTTACTTATTTCAAGGCAAGATGGAGGAGTGGGAAGTGCACCAATAATTTTGTGATAAATAACAGCTCTTTCATGACAGCATGGAGAAAAGTTTATTCCGTATTACTTACGGAATAAAATACGTCATTGGAGGAATTGTCTTTATCAGTACTAATGTTGAGGTTAAGGAAGTTTACTTTGTGTTAATCACTGAGATGCAGCTTCCATTAGTATTGTTTTGCCTGCACCAAAGCACTTAAATATTCTCCTTCACTCACTGTTCAAATCAGCAAGTAGAAGAAAATGTGACACCTCTTCAGCAAGGTAACATAAGCTTTGGGGAAATCCAGATACAATGAACGAGAATTTTCATTTCTGATAGATGACTTTTACTGTTCAAAATATATACTAATGTTTCAGGAATGAGAGCGAGGTACTGCTTGACATGTTAGTAATTCTGTTTCCTCATGTTGCCCCCCCAAAAAAATGGGGGGGAAAAAAGTGGCATTTTCTCTTTCACACAATGTTATATAACTTTCAGCATTTTTTGTATTTTTAGAGTATGAAGATGGTGATTTGTCATCCTGGATAAATCGAGAAAGATTTCAAGGTTATCTTACTGTAGATGGTTTTACATTGTACGAACTTGGAGATACAGGTGAGATGCTGCTATGTTTGAACATTCATCTCTAAAATTAAACTTAAACATTAAGAAAAAGCTAAGAGGAGTAAGAAAGGATACTTCTTACGAAACAAAACAAACAAACAAAATTTTACTTGATCTGAAAATTAAGAGTGATGATATCCAACCTACTTCAAAAACAGGAGACGTTTTATATGTCCTTCATCCAAAGCCTGCGCTAGACTCTTATTAACAGCATAAAGTGTGTCTAATTTTGTAGTATTCACAAAAACTAAGCAAGGCTTTTAATTGAACAATGATTTAGGTTTTCCAAAATCATAAATTCTTGAAAAACCATCAGAATTTTATAAACAGATTTTGAAATGTCAGATATGGATGAACTTATTCAGGTAAGTATGTTATATAAGTTTCTCGGATAATAGCTACTCAAGTATCTTTAGAGTAGATATGGTGAGGTAGGGAGATGAACGTCTACTGAAATGGACCTGTCCCAGAATACTTTTGTGTTTGGTGAAATTTCTTGGAAGACAAATGAAGACAAACATCCAAGTAACTTCAGTATTCTTTTAGAGTATGTATATTTAAGAAGCCATGGATATACTGTGTTGATTTCTTTTTCCAGGTCAGGATAACTTATAATCTACCTCCTATTTAAAAACAAATTTATACTCGATGCTGCATTGTTTCTTTGAGGTTCTGAAGATACAGAATGCCTGGGTTCTCACATGTTTGTGAAAGTAATGTTATATTTTAAAAAGGTATTTACTGAAGTGTTGTTAAAAAAATTTCCAGATATTGGCATATATTCTGTCTGAAAATGCAATTTATTTTTAAATGGCTTCAAGTACTGTATTCCTTTTTTTAGGAAAACTTGTGGCTATTGCAGTCATTGATGACAAAAACTCTTCAGTGGAACATACCAGGTACAGAGTTGAGTACTGATGACATGGAGAAATGTGGTAGTATTGTGGAAAACTAATTCATTGACTTATAAAATCTTGACACTTTCTGGAAATTTCTTAAAAATTCAGAAATTTTAGACTAAATGAAAAGTTTTAACTTAATATTACATTCTCTAGATTGTGATGTCATTATGACTTTGTTTATAGCCCTGTTTAAGTCCATACAGTTTTAAAAGGAGACTTTCAATTAGATCACATGAACAGTGACTGCATAGTTCTTTAAGCTATTGTGTCACCTTCTTAAAATTTTGGGAGCTCAAATACCCTCACTTTTCTAGCATGGAAGAGAGTACTTAAGTTCAGATGATTTTGAGATAAATTGATTTCAAACAAAAGGCTGTTCTTCAGGTCAGCTGCATTAAAATGAACTTAGTGATGCATAGCTACTAATTGGGTGCAGAACTTAGTTGAAAATACCCTTTCTTAATGTGAGTCAGAATTTGCTAGAGACTGAAAGGACAAGACTTTTTTGTTACATATATGATTGTATATGTAAGCTAAGAAAATATTGTCCAAGTAGTGTGTATACTGTTTTGATGAGTCATCTTTGGATTTTCTTCAATTTCAGATGATAATAGAAGAAGCAAAGCAGTCCTTTTCTCGTATTGACACTGTATGCTAGATAGCCTTTCGACCTTTAAAATCAAGGAAGATGAACAAATTGGTGTCTTGTTGATTGAGTAGGCAAATATTATTGCTTATGGGATGCTATTTGCTACTTATTGGGGAAATCTAAATGTTTAAATTTAGACAAAGTATATCTTGGATTGACAGATTGTTTTTTGCTTTTTTTTTCCCTCTGCAGACTGAAATCTATTATTCAGGAAGTTGCAAGAGATTATCGGGATCACTTTCACAGGTGTGCACACATTTCTACAATAGATTAAATGGACTTCTGCATTAACCTTTCTAAGGCAGCAGTTACTTTTCTTTTTTCTACTTGAGAAATGGTATAGTATTTTTTTTAACCATACACTGACATAAGTTGACTGTTTCATTAACTGAGTGTGTTTTGCATAGCTGATTGTGCTGCAGCATTGCTTTTTTTTTTTTTTTGCATTATAATGCTGATTGTGTACTTCAGTTACAAGAAAAATATTTAGGACAAACTTATTTTAATGCTGAGACTCTACTCCTTTTTTTGTTTGTTTTTTAATAATGTTTTTCATTGCATTTCTTACAGGGATTTCCAGTTCGGCCATATGGATGGAAATGATTACATCAATAGCTTATTAATGGAGTAAGTACATATTTCATAGAATCATAGAATGGTTTGGGTTGGAAGAGACCTTTAAGATCATCTAGTACTTATCCCCCTGCTATATGCAGGGACACCTCTCACTACACCAGGTTGCTCAAAGGCCCATTCAGCCTGGCCTTCAATGCTTTCAGGGTGGGAGCATCCACAACCTCACTGGGCAACTTGTTCTAGTATCTCACAACCTGAATAGTTAAGAATTTCTTCTTGATATCTAGTCTAAATCTACTCTCTTCCAGTTTAATCTCTTCCTGGTCTTCTAAGAAGTCCCTCCCCAGCTTTCCTGTAGGCCCCCTTCAGGTACTGGAAGCCTGCTATAAGGTCTCCTCAGAGCCTTCTCCAGTCTGAAGAGCCCCAGCTCTCTCAGCCTGTCCCTCATAGGGCACATGCTCTAGTCCTCTGATCAATGTTGTGGCCCTCTTCTGGATCTGCTCCAACAACTCCAAGTCCTTGTGTTGGAGGCTCCAGAACTGGACGCTGTACTTCAGGTGATGTCTCACAAAAGCAGAGTGGAGTGGCAGAATCACTTCGCTCGGCCTGCTGGTCACACTTCTGATGCAACCCAGGATGCCATTGGCCTTCTGGGCAGCAAGTGCTGCATTGTTGGCTCATGTTGTATCTTCTATCAGTCAGCACTCCCAAATCCTTCTCCTCAGGACTGCTGTTAAGCCATTCTGTGCCCAGCATGTATCTGTGCTTAGGATTGTCCCAACCCAGATGCAGGAGCTTGCACTTGGCCTTGTTGAGCTTAATGAGGTTGGCTTGGGCCCACCTCTCAAGCTTGTCCAGGTCCCTCTGGATGGCATCCCTTCCCCCTAGTGTGTCAGCATTTCAGTATTCTTTTTTTCTCTTGTAGTTGTTGCTATTGTATTTAACTTAAGACAGTCATCTGAAGAATTCCTGCCTTTTGTGAATTAAAAAAAAAAAACAAAAAACACTGTCCTCAGAAATATAGTATCATTTGTTAAATTAAAGCTACATAATTTAATTTTAGAGGTTTGTCTTACTGGTAGTGCTGATTGACAGAGTTGATCTTTTAGGTTTACTTAATAAAGTACTCTATTAGAACTGTACGTTGTGTTTTCTTCTCTGTTATTGTTGTTAAATTTACAGGATGCTATCAAAATCAGAAGTTTTATGTTTCCTGTTAAAAATTTATGATCTCTAGCCATGCTTTTTTTCTTTATTTTATTTCTGGAGAGGCATATTTTATTCTTACTAGGGCATTTTCAAAACTGAAGCTTGTTGAAGTCGATCTTGCTTTATGTGCCCTTAATTTCTGAAAAGCAGTTGAAGAATTAAGTACAGTATTTGCCAGTGATTGTGTAAGAGATGTTCCTGAAAACAGAGACAGGTATCTATTACCATTTTAGAAGCTGGCATTGAAGTATCACTTAGCAGACATAATGAATTTGTGTTTTCACCATGGATTTGTAGAGTTGAAATGCAGAGATTCATGTATCTGTAGACAAGCAGCATGAAATGTGTAAAAGATGCTATCTGCTTGTGGGGTATGTACTTAATACCTTTTGAAATATATAAGTAACCTAACAAAATGCTTAATGTTTCTCTTTGTTTTGCAAAGATCTGTCACTAGGGAGTTCAGTTGCTTTGTGTTTACTGTTGACTTGTTCTTGTCTGGCCTGAAGGAAGGGCACAACAGGAATAAATATGCCAGCTTTCTACTGAAGGAGTATTCTGAGTTCCTTTCTTGTTGATTGAAGCACACACCATGAGCATCTGCAGTAGTCTGCAGTATCCATCTTCCACAGTGTCTGTCTTATATCTGTCTGGTCTTGTAGCTCTTGTGGGTGCTAGATCTAAGGCCACAAGATGTCTACAAGGTCAAGAGTAAGAAAACAAGATAGATGTGCAAATGCTCTAATTTAAAACTGTGCCACTAAAAGTTCTAGGAGAATCATGAGGACTTCAGAAGTACTAGTTAATATTTCTGTGGAATGCCTCTAGATTTGGTTTAGTACCTGAATACAAGTAATTTGAAAACATCTATCAGTTGGAGTAAAATAGTGTGATTATTGATTCAGTGCTTTCTGGTTGCCAAATAATGAGACCTTCCACTTTTCATTATTTCCTTTCCTGTGTGGATTTTTCAGTTTATCTGCATAAATTCGCTTCATTTTTCTGTTTAGGAGGGTAGGAGACCTAACTGTATTTTAACTCAGCACACTCTGCTGAGCACTGGAATTGATGTGCACAGAAGCTAGGGAGGTAGATGAATTCCCTGGGGCAAATAAAATGAAGGGGAAGAACAAGTGTCGTTTACAGCAGTAGTGATCTGGTAATAATTGTTAGATCTGTTCAGTTGGATTATTTAACTTAATCTACAAAATGCCTAAATTTATCATTTGTTGTGTATGAAAAGCTGCTGTTGAACTATTTGCAGACTTTTAGTTTATTTCCTAAATGAAACATGCATTTCCAGTATAACTGGAAATCAGCAAAATACACTGAAGAGAAGTATTTTCTGTTTACATGATTGCCTGAATATTTTGAGTAAAATAATATTATCAGGCCTTCAATTTTCCACTAGGTGGCAGCAAGTGAAAACAGGTAGAAAAAGCCACTTGAAACAGGAGAAATCTATTACGGAATGTTTTATTCTTCCAGATGTGCATAACAACAAATACCCTTTCTTGACAAAGGACAAAATAATTCTACCAGTTGTCCCTATTAGAAATACTCTTGCAGACTTAGATGTAGAATCATAGAATGGCTTGGGTTGGAAGGGACCCCAAGGATCAATAAGTTCCAATGCCCCTGCCACAGGCAGGGTCACCAGCCTCCAGATCTGATAATAGACCATGTAATTCCACTAATAGTTAGTGTCATTTATCTCTGTCTTCAGCAATGGAAGAGAATGCTTCTGTTGAGTTTTAAAAAAAATGATAGTACTTAGAAGTGTGCACAAAAGAAGAAAGCAGTATATTATGTATTTCACTGAAATATTCAGTATAATACATATACATATTTGTAGAAGGTGAGATATAGAAGAACATTGTAACATCAACTGAAGGTGTCTGTACATCTTTATTTCTCAGCTCCTGTAATAACCCAATTAAGCGTGTGACTTTATAAATTCCAGGATAGCATATAAATTTTATATATCAAGTTTAATTTTTGGTTGTTTTTCAGACAACTCCAAGAATTTAATTACCTAACTGTTAAATATGTTTCACTGTTTTTGGTGCTTTATTTTTCCGTTATGGGTGGGAAGTGGTTTACACTGCTTAGTATCAATTTCTTTTCCATAACCAAATAGTGAAACTTATTTTGAGTATGTCCAGAGTGACATATTTTGGCAGAAGTTGATAAGTTGTGATCAAGCACTTGATTTGATTGATTCCTTACTTACATTACTCAATTATTCCTAATAAATAGAGAATAAAAATGTGTAGGGGAAAACTATTTAGAAAATCCTGTTACAAGCTTTCACTGTTGACAAAGCTGTTGTTTGGTTTTTTTTTAGTACATTCAGAAAGATGAAATTATTTTGTTATCTCTAGTAGATCTTATGTTTTCTGAGGTGCATCGTGCTTTAAACTTGAATTCTAGGAATATTGTCTGAGCCTTAAATCCTAGAGTTTTCTAGGAGCCTAGCATTTTCATGGATAAATATTAAAGATTACTGTGTCAGAAAATGTACAATAATTTCTTTGATGTGAAGGAAAATTAGAATCTTGAGTAAATGCTAAGTATTTTTATACAATTGATTACAGAGATTATGGATTATAATAGCCACAGTGAAGACTGAAGTATCAATATTACTTGGATTAGAAATAGAGTGAGTCACTGCTAGACAAGAGTGATAATATAGAAAAATGAAGTTTGCATCATCTTGTTTGTTGAAAAATATGCTTGTATAGTATATGTTTTTTCTTAAACCTGAGCTGAGTTTGAATTTAGTACTACTTGGAAAAGTAGATTTTACTGTATTATCTCTGGAGATGATTTCCAATCTATTTTTTTGGTTGTGTTACTTAGTAGTGATTATACATTTGAACATCAGCTAATGAGTAGTAATGGTTTAAAAACTCTAGCTTGTTTGCTCTATCTAAAAGGTATGTTTAAAAAAAAAAAGTATACTGTGTTCTTTTAACTTAATAGGCAAAGGTTGATTGATTAGAGCTGATCAACTGGGATTGAATTCTTGGTTTATAGTTTTGTGTTTGTGCACTGTGTGTTGTGCCACTACTGCATTTGTAATGCAAGGCCACTGTCTGAGATCTCTCTCTAATAGGAAAGTCACAAGGTACTTAATTTGCAATCACTATGGATATGTAAAATACAGTAAGTTTCAGTAGCTTCACTAACACAGACGAGAAAAAAAAATATTAGTGAGAAACAAGCTTATACTATTACAGTGATTCTCTTTCTTCTTCCTTCTTTTATTTAAGGAACTGGTATTTGCAGTGCACATGGAGAAGATTAATGATGTAGAATGTCATTAAATAATGTAGAAGTCATTTAAATTGCAATGATGTAGACAGTATTTATTTTTTTTAACATCTAAACTTTTTTATGTTTCCAGTGACTTGACAATTCCTACTATCGTTGTTTTGAATACCTCCAATCAGCAGTATTTTCTACCAGATAGGCACATTGAGAACACAGAAGATATGGTTCAGTTTATTAACAATATCTTGGATGGTACGGCTGAAGTAAGTCTTCATAGTGACTTCAAATATATTGTTGGTGTTTATAAGATGTTGAAGTAGGGAAAAAAAGGTTGCTCTGAATCTCATGTCATATGCTTTATCTTCTTTTCTGTCGTCTTATCTTGGACACCGTCTATATATGTATGATTCTGAGTTCAGGATTTTCCTTTGCTCAGATTTCTGACTGCAGAACCCTCTAAAGCAAGCAAATGTAGTTTTATTGTATAAAGCTTATTAAGTTATCTTGATATTTCTTTTACTGTTGTCACTGATAAATTGAGAGCTTTTAATTCTCTTCCTAGTTTCCTTTAAATTTTTTCTGGTGAATGTAATTTGGCTCTATGCTTTTTTTTTTTGGGGGGGGGGGGGGGGCAACGACTAAATAAATCTAGCAGCTTCATGAATGATATGTTCTGATTCAGAGTAGTGGTATGCTTCCTTTGCATATTTCAGACACAAGCTTGCTCTTCTCTAACTGCTCTTAATGACTTTTTAACAAACCTAATCAATTCACCCACAGTTAATGGCTTGGACAATTGTTGTTTTTTTTTTTCATGTTAGCAAAGCAAGCTGAGGTTTGCTTCTACCCTCAGTGGACTGTAAGTTGAGCAAAAGGCTATGTTATGGAATAAGGAAAAGACTGTATCAGGGCTCTCATTTGTGCTCACAGGGCAAGGTGGCCTCTCAGTGAAAGAAGGCAGTGCTGACATCATGCTGCTGCCTTCTGGAAGACACCTATGTCCAGTTCACTTTACATTGAATACTTACTGGATTAGTTGAATCTCGCATCACATTATGCCAACAGTTTTAAGATGCTGAATAGTAATAACAAGTAAGGCTGTAGACTGTTTCAGTCACAAGGATACTGTGGTTTATTTAGTCTGACAGATTGATATACAACACAATATGGGTGGATTTGCTTGCTGTCAATGACTTTACTGGCTAAGTATCTGAACACAAGGCAAGGGACATTCCAAATAAATCCTTTAGTTGTGTTTTTTTCTTCAGTTCTCAATTCTTTAATACTTTTAATTGCACTTGAAAGTTCTAAATTATGTTTTTATTAGCATCTGTTTAGTTTTGTTTAAATATAACAGATTAAATTAGTTTGTCTGGTTTTTAACTTGAGTAATGGATTTGTGATGCCGTGTGTTTTTTCTTGTACTATCACTTGTGTCTTTGTATGTTTTGTTTACAGTATTTTAGCTAGAATGATTAAAAGCCTGTTTGAATTCACATCTTTTATATGTACATGACGGAGCGAATACAGAGTGGGACTTCATTGAAGCTAAATGATGTCTGTAGACATAAAATGGCATTACTGCAGATATGTTCAGACCCAAGAAATTGGCAGTCTTTAAAGTACAATGATAAACTAGTAATAGAATGTAAGGTTTCCGAACCACAGTAAAATTTCTGAGAAACATGACAATCCCTACCTCCGTTATTTTGAAGGTGTTGGAATAATCACCTTGTTATTCTGTATGGTCTTGGTAACCTTCTTTGAGTCCTTCATCTCTGTAATTTGCACTTTAAGAGAACTTGGTCAGGATCACATTCTGGTCAATTGATTTTCTCCAAAATGTAGATTCTCATCCTATTTATTTCTCTGGCATTATGAGGCAGGTGAAGATTGGCCTTATTCAACACACAAATTAGCTTCAGATTCATCTAGTGTGTTGGAAACTCTGCTAATTCAGGTAGTAACGCAGATAGCTTGTGGCCAGCAATATCAGACTATTTTTCATTACTCCTGTGTATCTTTCTGTTACTTTCTAGATTTTTCTAACTGCTTCTGTTTTTATCCATAAATAGATATCAATCAACTTAGAAAAGAAGGTTCAGAAGTTCTCTTCAATTTTATAATGGTTACACTGGGACAATTGTTAGTTTTTCTTAATGTTTCTCTATAGTAAGAAGTGTTTAAGAGTACCAGTTCACTGTTAGCCATTTGCTTAAAATAGCTGTGGGAAAGCTTTTCTTGAGACTATTGATATATTTGTCCATGCTAGAAAAGTTGGAGTGCCTGGGTATTGTGAGATGCAAGAATAATTACTTTTCATTTCCTTCTAAAGGGGCTTTCAAGGGGATTTCAAGGTCTGAAGAATGAACTTTTGGAATCATAACTGAAAAGTGTCAGCAGTTTTGACATGATTCCATTTGAAATTTCAGGCACAAGGTGGTGACGGAGTTCTGCAGCGAATCAAGAGAATAGTCTATGATGCCAAGTCTACTGTTGTGGTAAGTTTTATATTTTGTAAATTAGATAGTGTGGAGGAATGGAAGGCAATGATAATGTCTTCTACTAGGACAGGAGCACACTTATGAAGGTATTTGTTAAGATTTAGTTTAAAAAGCTATTTAGAACAAGGATGCTCATCCTTTCTAGAGACTGGTGACATCTCAAGAGCATCATTTCGGAATAGAGATGCTTCTCCCTCAGCTGCTAATCCATAAATGAGGGTAAGGACCCTGGGTCCACCAGTTCTGGTTGCTCACATGCATTGCTTGCACCTGAGCTCACTGGCTTAGACATGACTTGTCACCTAGTGCTCAGTCATCAGTTCAGATCATGACCTAGCAATTTCCATACAGATGGTAACCTTAACAATCAGGATGCATAAGTTTTTATAGATTTTAGAAATATTTTATATAAATCTGTTCATATATATGCTCATTCACACATATGCATTAGGTTTAAGCCTAATTAACTTCTTGATGAAAGTCTCTAATAACATTTTCTAGTGTGCTAAATATTCAGCATACAGAGTTTATTTTTTTCACTTCCATTCTGTATTAATATCTGATGTACGTTTTAAGGGATAGAACAGAAAGAATTAAAAATGTTTTTCTTAACCCTTATTTAGGGCATAAAGAGATTTAAATACTATACTTGGTGTGGTTTTAAAACAAATATTTTGTCATTCTTCCTGGAGTTAGCCATACTTACCGGCATTTTGTTGGGCAGAAATACATATTTTTTTTTTCTGCTCGTCATGCACGAACAAAAAAATCTTTGCTGTGAACTTGAATTCACGTTTGCTTGTTTCTTTATGTGGCTTCCAAACTTCTGTCAGCATGCAGCATTCATGCATCAGTTTCTGAAACCAGAAGTCCTTCCTCTTGTGCAATAAAGTCTTTCAAGCTTCTCTTTAATAGGTCTAATAACAGGTGGCTTCTCCAGATCCCTTATGATGACTCAAACTCATTTTTGAGAATGAGACACAAATGAGAGTTTAAGCTGGTTGTTTTAAAATGTTATTTTAATATTATTAGCACAATGGTTTCTCAAACTTCAGACAATGGATAAAATTTGTAGCTAGTATGTTAACATTAATCATCCTATTGTAGTAATAACCTAAGACTTTTTTTTTAAACGAGCTTACAGTAGGAATGGCTAAAATGACTGCTTTGCCCTTCTTAAGAAAACTGACTCAGTTCAGATCTTAGTAAATAAATATGCAGAGTAATAAGTAATGCAGTAATTGTGTATGTTCAGTGGAAGTGTTTTTTTACTTCAAATCTGTGTTCCAACAGTCAGTGTTCAAGAGTTCGCCACTTCTGGGATGCTTTCTCTTTGGGTTACCCCTGGGTGTCATCAGCATAATGTGTTACGGAATCTGCACAGCTGATACAGATGGAGGTGTAGATGAACACGAGGCAGTTAAAAAGGAAAACAGCGATCGGGAGCTCACAGATGATGGCAGTGAGGAGGAGAAAGAGGAGGAAAAGAACGGAAAATATGCAGAACTTTCAGATGGAGAGCTTAAACAGAAAGACCTACTAGAAAAGAAAAAAGACTAATGTGTTGAACAAAAAATCTCTAGAATTTCCAAATAGACTTATTTATTGAAGGTAGTCATTTATTGATGATCTTCATGAAAGGACCTTTTTGTGTCTGCGTTATGGTAGTTTTGGCTTGCATGTGTTTAATTTTTCTCAGATATTGACAGGAAAAAGAGCTGAAATTGGGATGCTCTCTCAATTGTCTTTAATGATTATCAAAGGAATATGAAGGAACTTGCAGGTACTTTTGCGGAGGTTTTTTATTGTTTGTTCCTAGAACAATGAGATAATGTTATTTGACCTTAGTATACCTGATGAACTCATAATAATACAGCCCAACCGAACACTCAAAATTAAGGCTGTATACAAAGAAAATTCGAGAGATCTGTAAATTCTTTCAGAACCTTGATGGTTAAAGACATGTTACGGTTTTTCCAGGAACTCACATGTTGTATTGTTGCACATTATTTTGGAAAAAAATATTTTTTTGTTATCAAATTAAATGTAAATTGTTATAAACCAGAGGACTGTTTTATTATGTACTAATGTAATTACTGGCAGTCAAGAATATCTCCGATATACAGTATGTTTGCAGCTAAAAATGATTGGAGAACTACATTTTAAAACTTTTCAAACAAGGTTACGTGTTAAATTGTTTTATGCTTACATGAACTTTTATTACAAATGATCATTTGTAATAAAAGTTTTCTGAAACTATAGTACAACTTGATAAATGATGACACAAGCACTCTATTTTGCCAAAATCCCACATGACAAGCTTTTTGACTGATGTAAACATGTTTACAATGTTTAATTTAGATTGTTACAAGTCTTTGAGGTGGTTGGTGTTGATATTATTGTTTGAGACTGTTACCTAGAGAGTTAACGAAGCGTAATATTAACTTTCATACAGATTGACCAGTATAATGCATTTTTATCTGTTTAGTCATAAAAGTCACTTCTAATACAGTCCTGTGAAAATGACTAGTTTGTGTCCAAGGTTAAAATCTCCAAGGCCTTTGGCACTGATGCTATGAAGAGTACCATACAAACAGATCTTCTGTTGTTCCTTATCTTGGTATTCATGCTGTTTGTTGTTTTTTTTTTTTTTCCTCTTTTAAAGTAATATTACAATATAATACAGATGAAGTCCTCTGTGTAAGGCAGCTAGATCACATAAGAAATAACTGTGCTATAACTCTAAGTTAAGGCATTTTAAATTAAGACATTGGTAAACTTAAATAGTCAAGTTTTGTGTTGGAGCAACTGATGATAACGTAAAACATAACTATGGAGAATGAATTGCATCCCTTTTGTTGTAGGAAGAAAATTTGATTCTTCTGTTTAAGTAGCTTGGTATCAACTGTTTTCATGTTACAATGCAGGATACAATAAGTAGATGACTGTTATCAGTGTAACAAACACGGTCTAAAGTTAGGAATTATTTTTCAGAAAAAAACCCTGATTTTTAGCCAACCCTTTTTTCTTTCAGAACAAGAAGAAAAGATGAGTTTGTATAATTCTGAATAACAGGTGTCAGAAATGCTTTTTTTTTTTTGCTTTTTGTTTTCTCCTTTTTCCTTTGTGAATTGCTTTTTTTCCCTTTTTTTCATTATGTTTGCATCATATTTGAGCTGGTTGTAAATAGTAAGTTACCTTGCTTTCTTAATGTCTGTTTTGTTTTTTTCAATATGCAGGATACATTGAGGTATATTTTTAGCATATATGTGAAGAGTGAGATGCTTAAAAATGTATTTAGTCGTCTTTAATATAATTTAGAGCTGTTGAGTTGCATTTTAAAACAATAATCACTCAAGGACAAGGTTATAAGTTCCTTTGGAATTCAACATAAGTCAGTGGTGGTAATAAAAATGTAGGACTATTGATATAGTAAGATGTTTTCTTGATTTGTCTGTTGCCATGAGATTTCAAATACAAATCAATTGTGTGTTTAATTTTGGCTTTTACTGGGGACATGCAGCTTTTGACTAAAAGGTGGATTGATCAGTGGAAGACCACCCTTCAGTCTGTAGTGTGTAATTAAGAAACCAGCCAAAAACCTGACCAACAAAAGTAAAAAGAAACCCCATGAATCTGCTGCATTGCGCAAAGAACTGCTTCATTTGTGACTCTTCATTTCTGTGGTTATTTTTTGTGTTTACAACCAAATACTAGCCCTGTATCTTGCTGAGAAATCTTCTGTGATACAAAGCTGAAAATGATAAATGCTGTGTAAGAAACACCTCACACTGGGTTCTGATACAACTGTAACATTCAACTGCTGAAGAAGAAAATGTACCTGAGTCACTTCTGAATTGTAATATCAATCTGATGTGTACTGAGCTATTGAAAATCAAGCTTGAAATGTACTGCTCTTTTCACCAAATCCTTTTCTCAGCTATGTTCAACAAGGCACAGGGAAAAGAAGAGCATACGAATCGCAAACTGAGTGTAGGAAGTGATATGCAATTACAGAAACTTACTGTGGTCATGCAAATAATTTAGATTGTTGTCAGATGAGAATCTGCCATTTTATTCTCTTTTCTCAAATCTCTCAAGGTTTCTTAAAGCAACTTCACTGTCATAACCTCTTTTGAATTCATGAAATAATGCTGCTTTTTGAATTCAAGTGTAAGCCTTTTGTTTTTCTATAATAAAAACACATAATAGTACTTGTCTACTTTGTTTAATTTATGGTGTGTTGAGGTGCTGTGTGTTCTGTAGGAGGCAGCATTTCCTGCAGCTTTTGTTGTAAGCGTGTATTAAGCCTGAGTAACTCAGTTCAGAACTGTAGATGGCACCTTTTGAAAAAGCTGATGCCTCTTCAATATTTTTAAAAAGTTTTCCAGTTTTAGGAGTGAAACATTTCTTTATACTGCTGGGATACTCACTGAGTAAGACAAATACATTTCTGAAAAAAGGAATTTTAAATACCAACACATTCCATTAGCATACTTGCAAATTTCTACAGCAGTTACTGTAGCAAAGACAACTTGAGGTAAATTGTTCTATAATACTTTTCCTTCTGTAAGAACTTAATTTTGAGTAGTGTTGACATTTGGCCATGTGCACTGTCTTACTGCTTTGGTTTTTGAGCTGTCTTAACAGGAACTTTCCACGGTGTGGTGCTCAGTGCTTAAAGGATGGTGTGACTATATTTTGATTGATCCACTGTGTCAAAGACTGCACAGAAGTGCTTCATTCTCATGAAATGTTTAAGGAAAAGGTTTATCTTGCTCTGTTTTGGTCCAGAATTAATTTACCCATTTCTCTTTTGTCAGCGCGTTTGTAGAAGCCCTGCTTGGATGGGTGGAAGGGCGGAGCAATCTAGTGACAATCAAAAGCTCATTATTGAAAAGGGTCCAGAAACAAAATGTGCTTCTCTAAAGCTTTCTTGATATCTAGCAAGACTACAGATGTTTCAGGTTGTACTGTGCTGAGAGTCAGTGGTTCTGGTTCTCAAATCTTTTCAGGAAATGCAGCAGCTTTCTGCTTCTCTGCTTTTCTGTTGTCATCTTGGAATATACTGAATCACGTTGAAACTGCTGCATGTTGTATTGGTATAACCAGTGGAGACAGTTTTGACAGTCTTGTGTTGAATGCTTTGTTGAACTCTTAAATTGAAAGGTTTCTGTAGTCTGCCTAGGCGGCATAAGTATTCCCAAAACAATTATCTTCCTCTGGTTTCTGAAATTGTAACCATTTTAAAGGATTACTCATACTAACCTGTATTTTGATTTTCTGACATAGAGCACCATTTAGCAGCTGATGTGAAAGGTTCTGTTTCTAGCAGACTTCATTCTGCTCATAAGCCAAGGTGCATAGAAGTGTTTGCAGTTGTAGAATAAATAAAGCTATTTTACACAGAGCCTTTTTGAATGGAGGATTGTGTCTTTTACGAACAAAACCTAAAATATTTTCAAGATCCTTTGAAGAGGGATGAGTAAACCTTAAAGATTATGATTAGTGATAGGAATAATGTTTTCTGACTGGATTTATGTATAGGTTCTCATAAGAGAAGAAGAGAGAATGTGACTTCATGGAATTAGCGTGTGACTTGTCAGCAAATTTTACTGACATACAATGTTCCTTTCTGAGCGTGCCACTTCACTTTCACTGCATCACTTCTGGTACGCAGCTGTCTTTATTGCTAGTTGACATAATCTTTGGCTGGATTAATAATTGTCCTGACCAAACCAGTGGGCAGTTTTATAGTGCATTAAGAGATTGAACTTTGAGGGCTGATTATGAAGTGGATAAAAAAGCATGGACAGGAGAAGTGGGAATGGAGCAGGATCCACTTATTCTCATATCCATAACTTGTTTTGATATAGCTGAGGTAAATTCAACATATATTGTCTGCCTAGCTAATCAACATTTAGGTCTTTTAAAAAGAAATCTTATATCTCTGCTTACTTTTCATAGTCAAATTTTGGCATTTTCATTCTGTTTTTATCTACAAAGTAAACTTTTGGCTGGATCAATTTGGCTTGACATAGGGGGTAGCATTACAACTCAGTCACAATTATTAGGGGATGTTTGTGCTGTTTGTCCACAGAAACACACACTGCAAGTCATTCGCAATAATTTGTAGCTTTGTGTTCTTTGAGATAAAAAAAAAACAGCTCCTCTGTTTTGTGTTAAGTTGCTACACTTCTAATTTAAAAGAATGGTGAATTAGAGTATAATTAAATATTGGCAAAGTTGGCAACTTGTAGTCTGAATGATTTCAGGAATCAGGGACTTAATCAATAATGTGAGATATGCATTTTCACCTTAAAAGCTTGCTGCAATTTTATTCTTGTTACTTGCACAGTTGATGTTGACTTCTAATCCAAAGCAGACAATGTACTGTTGACAGACTAAAGACTTAAGTGATTCAGCATTTAAATAAGTAAATAACCTGTGGAAGTGGCTTAAAACCTTAGGATAAAGAAAGGAATCTGACTTCAGTATCGACAGAACTACTCCAAAGAATTTTTATTTTTTATTTTTTACCATTAAATCATTTTTTTAATGACTGACAGCAGTTTTTAGATAGAATAATACAAAAAGACTAAGAGAATCTGAATATCCTGACATTAAGGTAACTTTAGCTTTCTTCTTTGTAATCACTACAAGATTTACATTGTGGAATATTCCTTGGTTATGTAGAAATTGGAAGAAATATGTGTTCATCCAGACAAGTCCCTGGCAATTCATTAGTTTCACCTGAGCTAGTGAAAAGAGACTAATTGCCTTCAGCAGATTTACCATTAATATCTATGTCTGAGTTTCAGTATTGAAAACTATAAATTATGCTATGCTGTCATGCAGAACTGTGATTTATGTGAAGATAAATATATTGTGTGAGTTAATCTTTGAGATAACAATACTGTAACTCATATCTCACCTTTCTCCCTCAGCCTTTTAAAAGTATGTATTAAAACAATCAACAACAAAAAAAATATATATATTTTAATTCTTTGCCTCATTTATGAAATCCCAAAACACTTTAATCACATCCCAAGCGTCACAGATTGCTAGAGATAAGGCAGCACGTTGCGTTATTAACTTTTCAAAATGTGCCTGGTCCTGGGTGTTATTTCATGAAGTAAGTAGCATGATGAGCTTATCAATGGGTGCTGAAGGAGAAGAGGAATTATTTTCCAAAAGGTAAGCAAGTGTTTTTCTGTGGTGAATGTCTCTGACAGATAGTTGTGCTGCAGTTTGAAACATATATATTTAAGTAGCTGAGATCTTCTTGTATCATGTTGTTATGCTTTAAAATAAAAGGATTTTTAGCAGGTTGAGTGTAATGCTAGATTTTTAAAATAGGTTTTAAATGCGGATACGCATCTTGGCCTGAGTATAGTATAGTTATATATTTACACTTTGCATCATGCTTTGTCAAAATTTAGTTGGGTTTCAAGATCAAGGTTGTCAACATGTTCAATGAAGCTGTGTTAAGTTTGTTTCCTGTGAGCTCCTGGAATTCAAGCCTGGTGCAGAAACAGTATTTATTCAATGGATCATAACAGTGCATTTGCTTTAGATAGTGAAGAAACAATTTGCTGATACAACTATTATCAGAAATGTAAATGCTTATATGTGCTAGGAATAAGATCTCCATTTGCTTGTCTAGCTTTGCGCTCAAGCCATGTATAGAAAAATAATCAAATTGTTGCCTAATGGAAAATGATTGTCTGCAGCTTAATCCTAAGATAATACCAGGGAACAAATTATGAGCCTTTTTTCAGTTTTGTAAATAGTGATTGTGAGATGGAGAAAACTTTTCATACTGACATCTATAACTGTGATGTTCAAAAGGTGTGACATTGCCTAGAAATGTGCAGCAAGGCTCAGGGGAATGAAGCTCCCAGTGAGGGCTAACTGATTATTGAAAGTAAGAATACTCCTCATATTAAGGTACTGCAGGGACGGGGAAAGAGATAGTAACAGGTGAAATAAAATAATAAAACTTGTAACATCTACATTCAAATACTACATCATGCTAGTCTTCTTAGAAGAATGTTTATAAGCCTGAACCTGTATCAGGATATTGTGCACTATGTTGGAAAAAAACAGTGAAATGTTTCCTTAATAGTGAAAGGGCAGAAGGAAGTGCCCCAGTGCAGATCCTTTGTGTGAGCCTGGGCTCCAACACTTGATTTGTGTCCTTTGTCATTCCTCAGAACCTGGAGCTTCTGCAGGGACTTCCTTAGCCTCCACCAAAGGGGCACTGGTAGCCCCAGTGGTCTTCAGAAAGTGTTGGATATTGAGCACAGTGAGCCAGAGATTTCAGGAGCCTGATCTTTGACACGTAGGCCATATGCTGCTCTGGGTAGCTTTAATGACTGATTTAAATTTCTGATTTCAATTGTAATGACTGAAGATGTAAGGAAATTGATATTTTAAAAAAATAAAAACCATTGCAGTAATCATTGTGTTGCTGTGATGATGTATCATAAGGAGAAGAAGAACATATGAGCTATGAAGACGTGCAGGCACAAAAGCCTGTATGATGTTTCTGCCTGTTGTTCAGGCCTGTACAAGCTCAGCTGATGTGAGGACAAGGTCACTCTGCTTTGGGGACAGTGAGCTCATGATCACAGATGCTGGCTTGTCTTTGGGCAGTAAACTTGCCCTGTCACGCTTAAATTAGAGTGTAGACATGCCATGAAGCATTAAGCTCAGTTTCTGGTCATTTTCTTTTGACTTGGAGTGCAGTTTTAGGCAAGTTACTTAGGCTGTAGTTTCATTATACAGCAACTTTAATGACAGTGCTGGCCTCAGGAGTTACTGTCCTCCTGCCTTTGTACGCTGCCTTTCAAATTAGGGCCATACAAGTTGCTCTAAATGTCATGCTGTACATGGGTAAAGGAACCGATCCGGGTGAGTATAGCTGCTTGGATACAACAGCATGGTAGGGTATGAGACAGCATCATGGATTTGGAAGCAGCTAAAAGAGTGGGAAACTCCTTAGGCATTTTTCATGACAAACTGGATTTCTTGACTTAGGTATTAATTTCATCCTTTGATTACTCCATCCAAAAAAAAAAAAAAAAAAAAAAGGTGATTTGGCTGAGTCTGAGTCTCTACAGAAAGGACTATGCAGTTTGCAGTTTGGTATTTCACAGTTGGTATTTCACAGTTCCTCTCAGTGCTGCAACAGTATGTCTCTGCTTGCCAGGGGACGGTTAAAATGGAAGCGTAAAAATATGAGCCCTGCCATATTCAGCAGAATGCATCTTACGCAGAGTAGAACAACATTAAATGGGAAGGACACACTTTGCAGGGTGTAACCATGGGCAGTCACTGTCATAGCGACAGGATGACTCATTGGGTTTTACATTTGTAGACAAGTTCTGCTTTATAGTTTTGCAAGCACATTTAAGCCCATGGACTGCTGAATGTCTGAGGCTAGGCACAGCAATCTTTCCCATTTGTGCATGGCTACCTATGCAAATAACTTAAAAACTAAGAGTTGCAATATAAAAATAATAGAATTTTCAGACTTGAACTTTTGCAAGAGAAATGGTCTCGTATACATAAAGAGAGAACAGTTTTTGGTGAAACTTTCTAAGTGAAAATCTAAGAGCTTTGTGAGGTGGATAGGTATAAGAACTGGTGCATAAAAGAGTGAAATAAAGATCTGAAATATTTACAATGTTTTGCTTTGGAAGTACTTTTCCCAGGTTAGACCAGAACATTGTGGTTGCTGTAACCTTAGAGAAGCATAGGATACTAAAGACATTATGTTCCTAGTAACTTGACAGAAAATCAAAACATACCATTATCCATCAGTGGCCAGAGATATGTGGTGATGAACTAAGTGACAGCCTCTGCCAGTTGTTTTGGGTGAAAACACTTTCCTTCAACTATTCATTTGCCTATTGTGTCTATTAATTTATCCTCGTTGATTTCCCTTCTTTTTATTCTAATTTTCATAGAATCGCAGAATCATAGAATGGTTTGGGTTGGAAGGATCTTTAAGATCATCTAGTTCCAATCCCATCCTATAGGCAGGGACACCTCCCAGTACACCAGGTTGCTCAAAGCCCCATCCAGCCTGGTCTCAAATGCATCCACGGAGGGGAACTCACAACTTCACTGGGCAATCTGTTCCAGTGTCTCACTACCCTCACAGTAAAGAATTTCTCCCTAATATTTAGTCTAAGTCTACTGTCTTCCAGTTTAAAGACATTTCCCCTCATCCTGTTGCTACCTCTCAGTATAAAATATCCCTCCTCAGCTTTCCTGTAGGCCCCCTTCAGGTACTGGAAGGCCACTATAAGGTCTCCTCAAAGCCTTCTCCAGACTGAAGAGCCCCAGCTTTCTCATCTTGTCTGCGTAAAGAAGGTGCACTAGCCCTCTGGTAGTTTTCATTGCCCTCCTCTGGACCTGCTCCAGTAACTCCTTGTCATTTTCTCTTTCTTTTGCATTGTACTGTCTAACAATTTTGTCATTTTCTAAGGTTTTGATTTTATTTCCTTCTCTACACATCAGCAGTCAGAAATGCATACAAAATATCAGATGATGAAGAAACAATCTTCATTTGGTCTACTACATGACCTTTAAGGACACATCACTTTATAATGATGTTGCTCTATCAGTGAATGATTGTACTCAGTATTCTGGTACCTTACACAGGTTTGTGCATTAGTTTGGATTGGTGAAGATGGAATTAATGAGACATTTTATTAAAATAAGGATAAGGCTTATTACACATAGCTTATTTTACTGCATTTACATGCAGTACGTAAAATATTTTTCATTGAGCCTTGCCTTTGGGGAGTTGTCAAATTTTAGCTCTATATGTAGAAAGCTATAAATTTAAAATATTCTTCTTTTGAATTTTTACTGCATTTAATGAAGACTTTAAGACTCTTTCAGTGCAGACTATACAGATAAGCAGCTGCTGATTAATTCTGTTTTGACCTCAGATGATAAACATGCTGTGCAAATTACTTCCTTCCTCCTAACCAAGTATTAATCTTTATCATTAAAATACCATGGATACAAACTGATGTGCTACTCCTGTTGTTCACATAGTTAATCTTTGGATCAGCAATTGATGTCCAGTAAGTTAATTATAAATACATAAATTATATAAATACATATATTGATGCAAGGAATGCATTTTTCAGACTGAAAAAAACACCGATTTCTTTCAGAGAGCTTTTATTTCTTCCTTATAATCTGTTCTTAAGAGAAAGTAGATATGAATGCAATCTCTAAGTGAGTCATTTTGATGTAACTGCACAATGTCTGTGGCAAACAGTGGTTACTATTGAAGTTCATATACTTGCTCTCCTGGCAAAACCATTTTAAAATGAAAATAAAATAATATTCTTACCTATCCAGAATGCCACAATTGGAACTCCAATCCAAGGTATATTTGTTGAAACACCTTTCTCCTTCCCATGTTGTGCTGAAGTAAACATCAACTAAAAACAAAGTAATGGGCCTGTACAACTGATAGCTATGCAGGCAATTTTCATAATGGAAATAACTCTTCTTGCCTCTTTTACATGTGGCCAATGCTTATGTAATGTTCATGAGAATAACTTCCAATTAATTCATGTTTTATACTTGGGCAGAACTATAACATCCTTACAGATTCCTCAAAGCTTTCTACAAAGTTTGCTATGTCTTGCAAGACAAATTTTGGGGAATTGTTTGTTTGTCAATAGCATTGTGTTATCCAACTAATTTCTAAATTTCTGTTCACCTACAGAAATGGAACAGCAAAAAAAATTGATTCTGCAAAATCTCTCTTGTATAATTCAAGCCCTAAACATCACAAAATAGGAGTTAGTCTGGCTGTGATAATTTAAACTTAGACATTAGGACTGCTGGTTCACATAATTTCCAATTAGTGTGTATGTCTGCTGCAATGAGATTAAATGGTTAATTTAATGTAAACAAAATAATGAAGTTTAGTCTGTGCCACAACTCAGTTCTCTCAGAAAGAAAATTGTATTTACCTGTTCCTCAAGACCAAGACTGATGTCTGATTAGCTGTAGTTCATTTAAATATTTGAAACATGGTCTCCAGATATGGAAGACCAAGGTAATACTTAAACTTAACAGAAGCTGATCTACAGATTGCTAAAGAAAAATACCCTCTTCCTCTAAAACACAGCTGTAAGAAACAGAATTTTAGGACAATGCACTTATGTTTTGTTGCTTTTGGATCTCAATGGTTGCCAGGTTGTTCAGCCCTGTTTTAGAGTAACTCATTGTGTAATGGTAAATAATAATTAAATAAACAATAATTTATAAATTTATAGGCTCTGTGTATGTATCACTATGTGACTATCACTGTGTGATTTTAGACAATGTATAACTTAGAAATAAATTCATCGCCAATTAAATAAAATTTCATATACACTACAGATTGTGCAGGTCTTGTTATTAAGCAACAATGATAACATGCTTCTTCAATATTTATATCTTTTTTTGTTTCATATATTAATTCATCAGGGCAATATTTGAAAATTGTTTAATTATCCATTCTTTCAATTATCTGAGATAAGGAGAATAATCACCCGGGTGAATAAAAAGGGAAAAATATTGTAACTATCAATTTCCTGTGTGTTTCAAGTTTTCATTAGCATGTGACTCAATTATTAAGAGGATTAATAGGGAAAATGTAAATTGTATTCCCTGACAAATAGATTGAAAATACCATGGGTGGTCTGGTCCACAGAAAATTAAAAGAATATCTCTGAAGTTAACATTATACATTTTTAAATAGCAACTAAGACAGCTCTGGACCATTCCTTAGGAAAACAGACTATTGAATTTAATTAGGATTTCAAGTCTTAACTTTCCAGCAGTGCTTCTCTGTTAATATGGTAATATTAGTAAACGCCAAGTCTCGAGTATAACTCAGTATGTTAATGTGAGTTCTTAATAATTAACAGCCTAATCCAATCCTTCTGGAGCAAGTCCACTGGAAGTCTCTGAAATATAATTACAGATTTAGAAATAATTTGATGGGAAAAAAACCGTAGTGTTTTTCAAAAGAATTTTCAAAAAAATGCTTTTAAGTCTCTGCCTTTAATGCTTTCTCCTTGTGAATGTTCTAATACATTCTCCTCTTGAGCCCCACTACTCAGTGGGGTAGAAAGTGTTTTGTGACAGCATTCGCTACGGATTAGTAAAACTCAGAAGTGGGTTTCAACGCTTTATATTTGAAAATAATTAGGCTATGCAGTGTAAAATTTTAAAACACATTTGAGAGAAAACAGCCCTACAAATCAAAAGAGATTATGTTAGGAAAAAAAAATTCTTTGCAGTAGGAATGATCAAACACTGGAACGGGCTTCCTAGAGAGGTAGTTGTTGCCCCACGCCTGTCAGTGTTCAGGCTTTTGGATAATGTGCTCAATAATGTGCTTTAACTTTTGGCTAGCCCTGACATGGTCAGATAGTGGGACTAGATAATCTTTGAAGGTCCTTTCCAATGGAGCAAACAGTTCTATTGTAGTTGGATGTGTGCTGTGTTTAACTGACAGAGGTTTAATCCAATGTAATAGTTGTAGAGCCAGGTTGTCTGCAGCAGTTTATTAATATGATCTTTATTAACAAATTTTCTAATATATTCTGATTATCATCCTGAGCGGTTGCTTGAGTAACCCAAAATAACATGTTACCGCAGACAGGCAGTGACTGTAATACTTACCTGAATGGTAATTTTGCTTAAAAATTTTTCTGCTCTGGCATTCCAAGTGGACTTGCAGTATGTTGAAGAGATTCCATTTCCAAAACAAAAAGAAAAAAAAGAAGAAAGAAAAAAGAAATCACAAACCAATCATTATTTCTTCCAGAGAGTTTGACTACCTGTAACTTCATGCATTTCTTTTCCTATTGTGGCCCTTCCATGAACACATTATTTGTCTCCATACTGGAATACTCTTCAACCATCTATTTTGAATGGAGGCAGTAAAACAAGGTGAACTATATTTAAATAACTATTAGATTCAATATTTTTCTACTTAGCTGAAGTTAGTAAACATATAGCAGTCGGGTAATGACCAGTGTATGACTTACTTATAACACCTACTGGAAAGATAACATAAGCGTTTGAAATATTGAAAGGTTTTATTTATATTTTTTTCTTTTAATGCTTATCTCTGTGTTGGTTTCTTGAATATTTTCTGTGTTATGATCATTCTCAGCTTCTGCTATCTAAATGTGTAGTAATCATAGTGGACAAGGAAGTCCACAAGGTTCAACAATGTGCCCTATATACCTTACTAGGGTACATTTTTTTCTATTCTGATTATAATGAGGACTTATTATTGTATCACAGCTTTTTTAAAAAGGGAATTTTTATTCTAGTTGTTTAGATTCACATTTAAGTTCAGCGTTGTATTTAAAAAGAAAAAAAGAGAAAGAGAGATTAAATTTAGATTCTAGTTTACAATCTAATTAGCATTGCATATTGATAATCAATAAATTGACTGCTCAGTCTCTTGAAATTTCTCTTTTCCAAAGTGCAGGAAGGAAAACTCAGGTTAATAATGTGTGGTGAGGAAGAATGCTATTTTTATCTTCTGTGTAGTCATTTTAAGTCTTATTACTCCAAGAATTTCTGAATATATCTATGAAAACAAATTTGAAAGAGTGTCAGCTGAGTGTTTCAGAAAATGAAGTTCATAACATGCCAGAAATATTCAAACTTTTGTGTGTTTTGTAATTTGTTGGTAAGTTGTCATAACAGATATTTTTTCAAAGGATAATACAGTAGCAGAATACAGATTTAAATGCAGATTTTTCATGGTATAATTAAAAAAATATATATATATATAAACACTAGGGCACATTATCTAACATTTGGCAGATTACAAGAATCCAAACCAAGTGACTGATGCATAACTTCATTATGGTTTTGCTGAAGTGTTAATTAGGGATTGAAAGTATACAGGAAAATTATGCAAAGAACATATTTTAGTAAGGTATATAGGCAGTATTTCAGGGATATGTTGAGTTTACTTAATTAAAAGATTTAATAAATCTGTTTTTCAGTGTGGAAAATCTATTGCAGCTTTGTTACATACACAAAGGAGTGAAAAGGGCACTGGGAGTTTAACATTCATTCAGTATAGGAAAAGACTGGTAAAGTATGTATTTGTCCTAGTATAACATATATAATATATGATGTGTTTGTCCATAGAAATAAAGTATATTATAATTTTTTAAATGCTGTCATAGTGACAAACCAGTTCTCAAATCCAGATCTGCCCCAGTGTTTTTTGAGATTGGAAGCCCTTTGATGTCCTGATAAAGGCAAATGGAATTTTTGTGTAAATGTAGGACCTGCTCTACAGGAATGCTCTGTTGACCATGGTAAATGACGAATTTTAGATAGCAAAAATTTAGCACCTCTCTCAGAGGACCACATCTCCTTTCTGTGCATGAGGCTTTTATAAAGTGTTTGCTACTGCACACAGCTAAAATAGAATACCCTTGTAATTAGTTTTCTTTGCTAAACATCAAACAGTTAAAAAAATATATAACTGGTTATTGTTATGGGATTAAGCCGTGAGCTGTTATTAGCTTGCTTGTAGAACTTAATGCAAGCTATAAGGTGTTCACAAATCTTGCATAATGCCTTGACACATTATTATTCTAATCTTGTGTTGTATCTTTTTATAGAATTTTACTGGGCTGTTGTTTAAATTATATTGCTGTGGAGTCCTATCAATTTTAGAGTTCTTATATCATGAGTTTCAGGCATCTCACCTTTGGAATTTCTTCAAAGTGAGCAGTACAGTGATACGTACGAACCTGCTTCATCATGGTGAGGTTGATGGAAATATGTGTTGCTTTGTGTCTTAACTTGCCTGTGGTTTTCTTCCTACACTGTATTGGTTAACAAATGCAAAGCCAGAACTATATTATTGCTTTCAGGAAGAAAAACAAATGCTTGTAAGAGGAATCACTTTAAACTGATTTCTCATCTCTATTCATTCTAAAAAATAATAATAATAATAAAATAAAAATTGGCCAAAATATTTAAAAAGAAGGAAATATCTTTTCTTATTTTAATTAAACAGTAGTCTCCTTTTCCAGTGTAGTGGAGTAGTGATAAAAGCCAGAGAATCTTTCTCATTCTTCTTGCAATTAGTTCTCACTAGCATACAAGTATTAAAAAATGACCTGGTTAGAGAAAAAGGAAGCTGGTTATGATTTTTAGTTCCAGAGATAGGTACTTACATGCCAGGGCTCTTAGGTGTTGATTTAAATTATTATGACACATGGCTACTTTTGTTATGAAGGAAATCTTCGACTCTATTTGCTCCATGTGAAAAGGACAGTCTAATTCAGAGATGTTTTTCTCAATCAAAAAAGGGAGAGGAACATGAATGATTTGTCCTTAGATAATACCAATAATAAAATACAAGATAAATTAGATGAATTCATTTTCTTCCCCAAAGAAGCATGAATAAATTTAACTTTTTCTTCCTCACGTTTTCTCTTAAGAAGGAAGAAGACTGAGTTTGGAACTGGTGTACAAGGCTGATGACAGTCTCTATCCACACCCTTTGCCATTTTCCTTTTAATGATTTTTCTCTTTGGATGATCATTAGCTGTAAAGGAAAAAATGTTTCCATAAGCATACAAGACATCCAGGCTCATATCCTTAATTACTATTCTTTGGAAAGATGACAGCACATTTCACTGTAATTACAGCTCAGCTGGATGTGTTCTTATGAAAAAAGGACTCATTTTGGATTATTGTAAAAGATGTTAGCATGGCGTTCTCTAACGCATTATATGAGAAACCAGCAAAGAATAGACTTGATATTCTTACTGATTTCTAAGGAGAGCAAAATTATTTGTGTTGGATCTCATGAATATTTATTTTCCTTTTACAGAAACTGAGAAACTTGAAGTTTAAAAAAAAAAAAAAGTATATTGAAAGAGGAACATTAGACAAAGATATTACTGAAGACAGCTGGTTAGCTGAAAAGACAGCAAACCAAGTCGATAGCTGCTGTAACTTTAACAAGTAGAGAATCCACACTTGTATGTAAAAAACTAGCCCAAAGCATTTTTGTGAGTCCTTAAAGTACAGTGCTATTTAGACCAGAAAAACTGGAAGGTGCTGCTTGAAATATGGGTGTGTAGATGCTTATTTTCATGATGCAATTAAGTTGTCATTCCACTTTTTTTTTTTCTCTTACTGCGTTATTGAAGTATTTTTCACTGTTCTGATAAAGTGCTTGCATGAAAGCTTTGAGCTGAATTTATCTGTCTGTAACATTTGAAATTTGGGAGACGTGCACTTAGAAATTTATTAAAATAACTATAAAAGTATAGGAAAGCAGACCATCTCTCTTACTTTCTGCTGAATATAATTTCATAAATGAACAATTCAGTATTACGATTTTTTACTCAGGTGAAAAAGTTGTGTAAATGCAATGGGAAACTACTCAGACAGTCATATCCAAATCACTGGTGATTGTGGATAAAAGGATACAGTCCTATGCCAATTTTCAAGACAAATCAAAGCATGGCCTTTGTAAGCAGGCACCTTACTTTAGTCTAAAATTCCTTCTAGTGAGCATAATGACATTATCTACTGCATCCTGATAAATAAATGCAAAACCCCCAAACCAACTATCAGCTTTTCAAATTTCTACATGCTTTGATAGTATGAATTGAAGCTGAACCAAGGGTAACTAAACAGTGCTTTGCCAAAACACTTGCACTACATCTACTACAGCTTTCCTATGTATATTGCTTCTGATTCTAAGCTGAGCTAAGGTAATTCCATTTGTTATGGTATCTTTTTATGAAATGCTGAAAACAGTAACACGTATAGCTTTTAAAGAATATGTCAAGGATTATTTTGCTTAGTAAGTCTTTATAGGTATAAACTGAAATGTGTATAAAAACAGATTGGAGAAAAGATAAAATAGTATGGAACTATCTTCTTAAAAATCAGATAATAGTAGGTGCTCTGTGTTAAGGTATTAAATAGCACATCAAGGGTCATCTTACCAAAAGGTAGAGATCTCAAACAAAATCAAGACTTTATTTATTTGCTTGTTTGTTTATTGAAGGAAAGAAAGCCTTTTGGCTCTGGAATCTCTGTGAATGGAGATGGAAGCCTTCAAACAAAAGTGTTGGCATTTATACCTGTGGTTGTACAGCTGTGTTTGTAAAGAAGTTGGAATTATTTGCTGTATAATTCTCATATTGAGGTATGTACAATGTGCTTTTTACAGGAGCTGGAAACATATAGTGAAGACAGCAACTGTCTGTAAGCTGGCTCTGGATTGTTTTTGACCATCTTTCCAACACTGCCATTAGTGTTTGAGCAGAGTTCCTTGCGACATGGTAATGAACTAGTGGCAAAAATACATTAAAAGAACAGAATTTGTGCTGGATGAGAAAGAAAAAGTGGAATGGAGCCTGTTACATGTACAAAACCGATCCACAAAGACAGTTCCATCATCTGAGCGCGGCAGTTATCTTCGGCTTACACCTTGCCTGCCGTCACCTCAACCAGTCCATGTCCTGCTCCAGCACCTTTCATTCTATGCCTTGCTCTGTACTTCTACTCCTGCAAAGGAAGTTTCATAGTTCACTAAAACCTGTTCCTAATCCTCCACCATTGTGAAGTCTCTGAAAGCTCATGCAAATGTCATTAAAGCCACACCACTGCGTGACAGACCAGCAAATGAATTAGTTCGTCCACCCAAACACTCTGTCTATTATCTCCTGAATGAGTAGAGAAATCACTAGCTGCAAACAATCTGAAATATATTTTTATCTTTGCAGCACCCACCGTCCCCCAAAAATATCTTTGTAGTACTGGAGCCTACGAGAAAAGAGTAATATTTCTCTTTGAAGAAAGAGTGTGTCTGATTTAAATGTACGTATATATATATATGTATATATATAAAATAAAATAATTTGGGTTTGCATCTCCTATCCATGGGGTCTTCCTTACCCTTTGTAAACCTTCTATATATGTTTGCATATCTTCTATATAGACCATATTTTGTAAATGTGAAAGATATACTGTATAGATATTTAAAATTGGACAAAGAATTTTAAGAATTTCTTCCTGTTAATTTTAACTCTTGGTTCTTTCACTCTCAGGTGCTTAAAATAAAACAGAAAAGAACTGCTTTTTTTAAACCTCACAATGAATAATTCATGGGAAATCCTAGAAATCCTGAAAATACCATGTAAGACAGTTACTGAGCTCGGGTTGTTAGAGCCAGAATATCTCGCTTCTGTTTTTAAAATTAGACAGTCTCCAAGTGAAAAGGAAAGATCGTTTTATTGTAAATATTTCCTTTTTCTTTCTTTTTTTTTTTTTTCTTCTTCTTCTGTCCTGTGCTTTGGGATCCTGAGCTCTAGGTCTTACATAAAGAAACTTTAAAGGAAAATCCAGGAAAAATCATTACAGGACAAAATGCATTTTTTATACAGCAAGAAGATTTCATTAAAATTTGAAGACAAATTAAGAAGCAGAATAGGAGCCAACTTATGTTCCCCAGGATAATACAAAACCTCCCATGATCCAATTCAGTGAATGTTCCTCTCTGTTTCATTCTTTGCATTTGCACTGTTCAAACTGAATCTTTTTCCACTTAGCATTGCTTGTCCAGGTAAAAGATCCATATCTCCTTCATCGCTTGGCAATTAGAAAATCACAGGCCTGTGATTTTTAGGTTTCTCTGTGTGGGAAAATTACTGTGCAGTGAGTTGGGTTTGGAATTTGCAGTACTACTCTCTTATTCCACTTCCCTTTTTAACACAGTTGTGAAAAAACTCATTTGATAGTGAGCTTACAGTGCTCAGTGTACTCAACCTGACAAATAACTGAATTATAAATTCCAGTTTTAGCTTATGATTTTTTTAATAGGTGAACTAAATTTTTCTTTCTGTTGAAACTTGTTTAAGTTTGTGCAATGTTCACAGTTTTTTCTATGAAGTTAAACCAGTCACCATTGCTAATGTTATTAAAGTATGTATTAAAAGAACCAATTAAAAAAAACAAAAACAAAAACAACTGTGGAAGTACTACAGAGTGAAGGTTAAGGAGAGAAATCAGGTCTGTGGTATGACTCAGAGTGGTATTTTAGCTTGGCTCTGTTTTAAATATGATGACATGATGTCTTAAACACAAATGATGTTGTTTCTTCCTCTTATTAAATGTACCTTCTAATTGCTTGACCTTTCTATGTTCTGCATGTACTCAACATTGTAGATGCATGCGCTACACAACAACATTGTGGATACTGGGCAGAAACATCCTATCACATGAAGAAAAGGAACTGGCTGACAATCAACATAAGTCCAGGATAAGGCTAAGATGGAAGAGAGCAAACATCTCCAACACAATGCAAGGCAGGTCATAGTATCATACAGGCTGGAAAAGACTGTGATGATCATCTAGTCCAGCTGTCCACCTATCACCAATATTGCCCACTAAATGATGTCACTCAATGCCACATCTACGCGTTTCTTGAACATCTCCAGGGATAATGACTCCACCACTTCCCCAGGCAGCCTATTCCAGAGCCTCACCACTCTTTCTGAAATTTTCCCTAAACACAGCCTTAACCTTCCCTGTCACAAACTCGAGGCAATTCCCTCTCATTCTATCACCTTTACCTGGGGAAGAGGCCAACCCCCACCTCGTCACAACCTCCTTTCAGGTTGTTGTAGAGGACAATAACATCTCCCCTGTGCCTCCTCTTCTCTAGACTGATCAATTTCAGTTCCCTTAGCCACTCCTCATAAGACTTGTTTTCCAGACCCTTCACAGCTTTTATTCCTTTCTTTGGACATGCTCCAGGGTCTCGATGTCTTTCTCATAGTGAGGAATTCCTGCAAACCAGCTCAGGTGGGAGCTGCCTTGTTCTTGGTTTCTCCACATGAGGACTGGCGGTTTTGTTATTTCAGAAACCACCTATAATTATTTAATGCTACTAATTTCCTTTAGCTTTTAGAAAGACAATGCTGCTGCGTGCATCTTAAAACACATCGGATTCACATAGGGCTTCATTTGAAACATTTCTTACTCCTATTCATCTATAAATAGAGTGTTGTAATACTTGTTCATACTCAACAGAGTAGCAGCCAGTGCTTTCAGACTCTTTAATGAAAGGGATTCCCATCACAAATTGATACATGATTTTTAAGAAACTTATGGGTATGTGCTGTTATAGAACTCATGTTCTTGACAGATTACTGCCCTTGCAATATGAAGCTTCTAAAGATCAGATGTACTCTATGTGAATTCCTAACAAATTTATGCTTATTTTAGGGTTACCTTATGGCATACAATTTTTTTCTCCCTAATCCCTTTCTCAAATATTCCCGAAGTTTTGGCAGCAAATACTGTTGCCAGTTAATTACTTCTTCAAATATTCCTACTTCACAGGTAACACTTTTTTCTGTCACTTATTTCTGAAAAAGTGTAAGTTTATTAAGTGTAAGTTTAAAGTGAACTCCATTATTAATTAGGTGGACACATAAATAAGGTAATCAAATGAACACAATTATAAGGCTAGTGCAGTAGAGTGAACTGTAGGGCTGTGTACTGACATGTCCCTAGGCTGAGTAGCTAAAATATCTTTTAACCACTGTAGTTACCTCAGTATCCCACTGGATGACACTTTCACCAAAACACTTTAATCACATTTTGCATGTATTCTGATTCTTCCCTTTATCCCCTGTTCAGCTGTCATTTTGTATTCCTTTTTCTTGAAAGAATGTCTTAGAAACTCGATTGCTGTGACTTCACTCTTGTGTTCAAATATATTAATGATGCTGTGAGACTGCATCAATGCTGTTCACAGGTGATCCTTCTGTGATTGCAATGCCCTCTTCTTCAATTCTTGCTCTTTCCTAGTGGCATAATCGGTAATTGAAAGCAATGATGATTCCTGAGCCGTAGCAGGCACACCACTTGACTTTTTCAATGCTCAGCATGTCATTCTACCATAATGCATGTCAAATATTTTTGAAACTATTACAAAAGACAAGTACAGACCATTCTATGGTAAGTAGCAATTACTCCATGTATTAAGAAATCCTCTCAAAACCATAAATTTATAGATACTTGTACAGAGCCCAGATGTTTAAAGAAATTTAATAGCCACTTCCTGAAATTAAGCTATTTAGACTAAAACCTCATTAATGTTCTATTAATCTGTAGAATTTCCAGGCCTGCATTGAGCCTACAGGCTTCTTTGTGCTTTTCAGAAGGCTGTTGGATGTATAATAAGAAATTGTAGTGATGTGGAGAGGACAGTTTGCATGAAGGGAAAGACATGGAAGCAAAGAGAAAAAGCATACCGTCCTGGGACTAATGGACTGTTGGCATTAGCTTATTGCTCCTTGCTGCTGGGCAGGGAGGGAAGCTGTTTCTGTTGGGAAGGAGACTCAGCTCCCTGAGAAGTCAGCAATTAGGGCACATCAGCTATTTAGAGAGGCCATAAGATGGGTGGCAAAACCTTTCTGTAATGCATATCACTATTTCCTGTTAGCGTTCAGTCTTCCGCAGCCCTTTCTTTAGGTCAGTGGCCCTGTTGCCTCAGTGATCTCACTCCAACTCATTTGATGCAAGGTTTGGAAGGCAAGAGGGATAAAAACAGACTGAGAGCACCTAGATGGCTAGTATGCTATGATTTTTTACCTTGTTAAAGATTCTTACTCTAGGCACTTGGGACTCAGACTTGAGTGAGAAGACCAACCAGTTTGATAGCTGTGAGCTGGCAGTAGCAATTGGATGCCTTTGCAAGTGCAGGTAGGCAGAAGCCTGGACATCTGGGAGACTGATATTGGGCTGGGTATCTGTACAGCAATTCTTCAGAGACAGATAGGCACCAAAGCAGCTTCAAGGATCCAAGCAAGCATACTTACTACAGTTAGTGACTCATGTCCATACAGAAAGTGTTCAGCTTCTGATTCAGTGTTTTATTGTTTTAAACTCTTAATTAAATCTCTTTGAACCTACAGGTGCAACAACTTAGTGAAGCTTATTTGTTTTCTTTTATTTGTCACAGGCTTTCATTTACCAAAAAAAAATTTAGGCAGGCAATTGAACTACTAGAGGTATTTGAGGGGATTTTAATATATTTTTGGAAACTGTAACCTGCTTTGGACATTTTCTACCTATAGGCATGGGACTATCATTTTGTCATCTGAAAAGATGCATCAGGATCAGTTTTCCTGGTAAATAGACCATAGTATAGTTATATATTTTAAAGTAGATCCTCAGTGCGGGACTGGACAACTTCTATTCCTATTTTACAGGTTGATTTAAAATTGATTATGTGTTTACATCTATATCATGTTCTAATATAACTAAATAATTTCTTATGGAATAGTGTTGTTCTTTTGTCAAATGACAAATATTAAGAAAAAGACATTTGGTATCATTTTAACAGTTTTGAGATATGTACTTTTTCATGATTAATGAAATAAATATTAAGAATTCTCATATATTTTCATAGCTGCCAAAGAAATAGCCAAGCATTTACACATCTCAAATATGAGAACATTGACTATTATATTCACTTATTAATGAATCCATCATAATAATTTCAACAACTCCTGTCCAGAACAATCTAGTTCACAGATTCTTTGCTGTAGTTTCTATGAAATTATCTCACTATCCGTGAGCTTAATTTATGCTTACTAAGTTGTTTCATGGTAAGTTAGGCTGTTTCATTCTTAAGGAACTGACTAGAATCCAGGCAGTTATCCAAATCATCAAACTTCAGTCATTCTGTCATTTTCCTATCAACTAATTGTTCTTTTTTTTTTTTTTTTTTTTTTTTTTAAATCCAAATTAGCATAACTTAATTGGGAGGGATTTTAGTAGTATCTCATCTATTTAATTTTCAGAGTGAAAGACATAAGAAGGATAAGAAACAATTGTTACAAATGCTCATTCTTGTTTTAGTAGAGGAAATTTAAATCCATCTCTCCTGATGTCCTCATCACTGAGTAAGCAGAAAGAACAGTCTTGTTTTGTATTCTTGTATTAAATATGTCTGGGATGTAAATAAAACAATTTACTTTGTATCAAAATATGTAAATGTTTTCTGTTCACAGAAGCTCTTGGAAAACTTCAGATGCTTTTCAGAACTTTTGGGGAAGGAAGGAGTAAAGGAACAAGCTGAGAAACTGTCTGTGTGCTTTCACATAAATATGCACAAAGTATAAATAAATTTTGTAGCTTTTAGATTACACTTTAATGTCCATTTCAAAAACATTTAATGCAGTTCCTCTGTTTCTTTTACAGTTCACTTGAAAAGTTTGCAACCGTTTATTATACTGTGATCTCCACTTAGAGGTAGAATAGAGTACCCAGACTTTCTGGAAGCTGTGTTTTTTGTTTATAAAAATGTCCACTAGAGGTTTAATAAAGAGAGTTTAAATTCAGCTTGAGCCCAATGTTCTTCACTGTTTTCCTGTGGGTGTATGAAGGTGTCTGGCCATTAAGTGCTGAGACTTATGGCAATTGTGAATGGCTAAAAATTACGGCTTGTGCTGAAATGTATTTAGAATCACTCTGGTCTTGAAATATTTTTGAGACAGTCCGAGTTGTGACATGTTGAGAGTTCCATTCTACAGGTGAAGTACCAAGATCTCTCCTTTCCTTCAGCCACAAGACTCTCCCTAATAATGCTGGAAGTGAAAATGAATCATTTATGAGCATCAGTAGACACATGGGTGGGGCCTCTTTGTAAACTGGTATTTTGTTGATGCAATAAGTGTGACAGCCTTTTAGTTGTGAATATAAATGTTACTGAGAGGAAATTAGGTTGGTTCGCAGAGGAGATCAGACGGACTTTTCAGTGCTTCTTGCTGAGGAGCAGGTACCTCTGTCACTGCTGTGCTTCACATACCAGTACATGTAGAAGGAAAATGGAAGGTGAGTGCTTCAAAACTTTACTATCACTTGGCTCAGGACTGAGAATGGAAATTATTAAATAGTCAGGTGTGGGTATATAATAAAAGGTTACCTACTGCTGCTATGGAATCAAGCCAAGAAAATATTTCTATGGTTTAGACTTTTTTATTTGAGAACTCAGAAAAAGAGCAACTGCTGGGAAAAGAAGAAGAAAAAAAAGAAAAAAAAGAAACAAACAAAAAGCCCTTTTTCCTAAAATAGAAAATCTATTTAAAAAAAAAAAAAAGGAAAATTATGGAGAAAAACTAGTGAAACAGCCATCTCTGAGGATGAAAAATGGTATATTTTACTTCCAGCATAAAATACAAAGTTCTAGTTTCCACTGATCTTGTGCTAGGATCAACTATTTCACAAAGTTTACCTGAAGTACAGTTTCTGGAATTAATGCCAAATGTGAATTGATAGAGAGTACTGGATGACTGGTACTAAGGGTAGGTTTTCTATCATAGAACGAAAACCTAACCAAGATATGAAACTGATTAGCCTTTAGTATTTTCTCTGAGCTGTCTTTGCTGTCTTTGTGATCCATTTGTGATAATTAACTCAGATAAGTAACCTGTGGGCTGACTTTAGACAACATCCTTGGGAAACGTGTAATATTTCAGCTCCCTGATGTTCCAGTTTAGCTGGATTCATGACTCAATGAAATGTAGTTGTCTCATTTTATAAAATCCTCTGGAGGATAGGTGAGGATCTATTAGGTTCTTCCAGTCAGCATTCATGACCACAGGAATTTGTCATGTGTGCTGTAAGCAGTTCTAATCTTTTCTGTTCATCCAGAACACTTTGCTAATGAGACAACTCTCATTAAAATACAAGATTTTCAGTGATTCTGTTACTCTTTCTTGTTCAGCAGATATGATGCACTTATGCACCACAATGACGCAATCCGTTTCCCTGTGGGTGTTTTTTTTGTTGTTGTTGTTGTTTGGGGTTTTTTGGAGCGGGTGGTTTGTTTTTTTTTTCATTTAGTTTGAATAGTGTGTGTGCTTTCACTTTGGTAATGCCTACGTTGCTCTTTCTGTTGATCTTTGCTGAAGAGCTAAGTGACCAATTCAGTATCAAAGTCAGTATTTCAGTCAATATTTCAATAAATGAAATATTTAATGATTTTGTTTCAAGGAAAGAAATTGTTTTTTTTCTCCACCAGACCTTCCTTCTCTAATTTATTTCAATTATGATTTACTTCGGGATGTGATGCTGATAAATCCCACTGGATTGTGTTAGAAGTATCCATGTCCCATGGGCTTAGCCTTAAGTCTTCTTGTATGTGAATAAACCCTTGATTCCATGTGGCAAAAATGAGTGTTCAACTTAGTGCCAATTTACCTAGAGAAGTTAGTTTGGTTGTTCTGCAACTTCAGCAGACAAAACTTTACCTTTAAGATTTAAAATAGCATCCAAGTCTTTGTAGTTCATTGAACTCAAAATTTTCAAAACTGCTGAGAATTTTTGGCTCCCCTTGTCTCCAATTAGACTGAAGCATTTTTGAAAATCACTTGTTCTATGTAAATAAGTAAAAATGAATGTTGCCTCTCATCCTTCTGGCACCAGATCATAATTACCCCTAGGAAATGACTGATATCTAGACAGGATGCCTGGGATGGATGATACAAGATTTTTGTCAAGACAATCTTAGCATTTGAGATAGGCTGTCAGTAATTTTTAAAAACCATAATTTGCTAATATCTCCTTCTCCATTCATTTCCTCAAAGATGTCTCGATTTGGGTAATAAGATGAGTGTATCCAAACTTCTTATGATTCAGTGAAATATAGATAGATACATATACATATGCATGCTCATTCAATATTATTTGAAACTTGGGGGTGATATTTATTCATATTTTTTCATAATTTATTTGGAGTGCCATTTAATCTTTCAAACACATGCATTTCTGATTTTCATTTATTCACTTTATTATTTTATTATTTGTATAAATGCCAACTCTCAATTGATGTCATGCAAAAAAAGTTTGCTGTTTAGCTGTGGTTGAAATATAATATAAATTCTATTTTAGAAGGTGGGATATTGTCATTTAGTGAGACTATTACGATACAAAACCAATCTTTTGAGCAGAGATACAAAAAGTGTCCTTTGACATTAGTTATTTATAAAGCGCATAGGTGCTATAGAAAAGAAGTGAAACTTGTAGCACAGCTTTATAAATCAAAGCATTATACAAGTTTCTACCTGCAAGCAAAAGAAGCAGTGAACTTCTAAGGACACTTTTATGAATGTGTATCTTATTATATAGTTTTGCAATATGAACAGACTCTTTACTGTTTTGTTTTTTTTTTTTTGGGGGGGGGGGGGTTGGTTTTTATCAAAGCTATTATCTCTTTCATCTTTATCTCCTGTTTCACGCAATCTTGAACCTCATCCTGTGATGAGGTCATCATCAGATCACCTCACTTGTCATTTTTTCCTTTATGTTTCTTCCTCCATCTTGCAGTCATTGAACTTGGAGATGTTGACCTGAACTGTCCTTCCAACTGCCAAATTCATAACACCCATTTCTTCGGAACTGACAGACAGATAATAAGGAGAGGGCAAGCCTTCAACTTCTTTGCAAGTTTCCATAATCGGGAATGGGATGACTCCGTGGATCAGGCTACTTTCACTGTGGAGACAGGTAGTCACTTCCAAAATCTACGCAGGTTTTCTCAGTAGTTTTCTGCTATGTTCTATTTACCATAGTCTTCAGTGATAAATACTATCTTCTCATTCACCTTCTATGTGAACAGCCAACTGCCCTCTAGCTCTGGCAGTGCTTCCGTGTAAAGTTTTCTCACTCTATAAGAAAGCGACAAGTGAAAAAGAAATCCATGTTTGGGAGTTTTGCATTGTAAATGATTGCTAAACAAATTATTTGTCTTTTACATGTGCTTTGTTTACCCTGATTGAAGTTGTTTTTATTTTCCTGAAAAGGCCTCAGACCCTGTGAGTCAAATGAGACAAAATGTACCTTCCCAATGGGTAGATGTTTAGATCAAACCTGCTGGAGTGCTTCCTACAAAACTCATCAGCCAAAATGCATCAACATCAGTGTGTTTCCTCCCTCCAATGCCTGTCTTGGCCGTTACATTCTCAACATTCAAATCACTTCTTGTGGTCACACATACCAGCGATGTCTTGGAGATTTTTATGTCCTTTTTAACCCTTGGTGTGCAGGTGAGAAATTCTGTGATATTGAGGTAGTTTTAAGAAAAATGCTAGTGCTGAGTGAAAATGCTGAAAATATGAATTACTTAAGTGGTGAATAAAGGATAGAGTCACAGAAAGCATATGAAACAGAGAGCAATTTACTTTTCTGTGTTGTTGTTTTTTTTTTTTTTCCTCCTGAATGCTCAAAGTTGTCTCAAGCCAGTGTTTTGATTTAGCTTCTTAGTGGCAGCAGAGATGTAGTATAATTTTGTTTTCTCCACTTTTACAATAGCTTGGCAGGAAAAGAGGCAATGTGTACAAACTAAAACTAAAGAAGTTCCACCAGGAAACACGTTTTACTGTGCAGGTTACTGAAGTATTGACATAGGTTGCCCAGAGAGGTTGTAAAGTCTCCCTCCGTGGAAACATTCAAAAGCCATCTGGACATAGTTTTAGGTAACCAGCTCTACCTGTCCCTTGTTAAGCAGAGAGTTGGTCCAGATAATTTCCAGAGATCCTTTGCAATCCCACCTACTCCGTAATTCTCTGAAATCTGAGATATCACCACACAACAATACAATACAGATATGAATGAAATTCTTTAAGTCCGGTCTGAGTGGCAACAAACTGCAGAATTTGTAGAACCTTGCCAAAATAATGACATGGCAAATATTTATATTGTCCATTGATTTGATCAGAATTACATACCCAACTCTAATTGCACAGTGCTTTACTCCTAGAACTGCTTAGTATGAAGAAAATGTACAAGTCTGTAAATTTTGGGTGTATCACAGAAGAGTGAGACCTAATAAAGGGAAAATAAAGAAGTAAATAAAAATGGATTTAGCAGGATTTAAAATATATGTTTAAAACAAATAGGAAAAGAAAGAACTTCCAGTGAAATAGATATAGAAGAGCTAAAGAAGTACCTATAATCTGATAGACCTCGCATTTTTTCCAGACGACCCTGTATACCTGGACAATCAGGCCCAAAGAGAAGAATATATTCTCAACGAACATGGCATACTGTATGAAGGAGTTCATAAGCATATTACCTCTAGACCATGGCACTTTGGACAGGTACATTTTTAAGATTTGTTCAGAAGCAGCCATCCACATATGTACAAATGAAATGTTATCTATATTTTTTCAGATATATATGCTATATTGTGTGCACATTGTTGCTGTAGGCAAAATTGTGCATGTGAATGAAAAATGATTCCATTAATTAAAAATAAGCAAAACTAGTATGATTTTTAAAAGAGATTATATTTGAAATTCCTTCAAAGATTTGATTTTAGAAGATGATAGTGGAGAGGAGAAGACAAAAACTGCAGTACTGACCAGAAATACACCTGAAAAGGTATGTTAGAGTATCATGTCTATCTTAACTTCTCTTTTGGCAGTTTGAAGATGGGATTCTGGACATCTGCTTAAAGATTTTAGACATGGGTGCAAGTTATCATCATGGTTCTGATCGAGACCATTGTTGGCGCAATGACCCTGTGCATGTCAGCATGGTGGTAAACCACATGGTAAGAACTAGCAGTGCAAGGCCTCTTAGTAGATATGATCGCACTGCATTTTTTAATAGAAAGATAAATTGCACTATAATCTAACACAGCAAGGAAAATCCTTTTTTTTTTTTTTTTTTTTTTTTTTTTGTGCTTAGATGCACAGGAAAAATTAACTTGTAACATTGATCTTCAATATTTCTGTGAGATGCTTAGAGTGTGAAGAGATGGTCCAGTACTTGAAAAGACTTCTTTTCTTTTCTCTCTCTAGATAAGCAGCCATACCACTAACAGTATCATGAAGATTCCAGAAAACAATGATTACCTGAAGGGAACAAAACCATTTTCCTGGAATGGAAGTGTCCCTATTCTTCAGCAGTGGTACAACGGTAGATGCAGACCTGTCAGATACGGGTACTGTGGGTCTCTTGCTTCAGTAATGTGCACAGGTATATTTCAGCCTGCTTTTACCTATCTATCCAAAGTGGGAGAAAGAAAACTGGATCAGAAAACTCTGATCCCAAAAACTACCGCAAGCATATTACTCATAAATGTTTTACTAGAAATGAAATTGAGTATTTTATCTTCCTTTGATATGGAAAGTCTGCCTTCATAGTGTTTATTATAAACCTGCTGCTTTCCTATATGCTGTGAAGATCAGATCTTTTCTTGGACCCTTATGCAAAGTAACTCTCACTACTGCATCTTTTATTAAAACATGGAGCAAATGCAGCTTCATGGAAGCAAAAATTTATCCTTCAAAGAGGCTTGAGGGATGACTAAAAACACAAATTATGAACAAGATCTCTATCACTGCCTCCTACAAAACATAAAAGCAGTAAGCTACAGTCTTTTTATGCTACAAATGAGGAGGCAACAGTAAGCTATACGATAAAGATGAAAAAAAAAATTAAAACATGACACTATTTGCTTATTGAACCTGTTTCCGCAATGAAGAAAATTAGGCTGATGCTCTACAAGCAAATCTATAAACAGTACACTCTGTCATAGGTATGGACATTTTTACTAGTGTTTTATTAATGCAGGATCTCAAATTATTTCTGAATTTACAGCAGTTTTTGTTTTTTGTTTGTTTGTTTGTTTTATAAATCTGGAAGAGTAACGAGCCATTCCTTTCCAGTAGGCTGTTTTAAAATTACTTTTCAGTCACTTAAAAAAGTTTTGAAAACAGAATCACTACATCAAATATTACCTAATATACATTGCCATATATGATGGCAAAGTAGAATATGGGAGAATCATTTATAAAATAAGTAAAGGACATTACTATTTATGACTTATGAAGACTTTTTTCCTTATAGTGATGAGGTGTTTGGGAATTCCAAGCCGTGTTGTCACGAACTTCTGTTTTCCATGCTCAAATGAGAATCCTCTTGGTATCAATGAAATTTTTGACTGTACAGGAAAAAACCTGTGTGGCAAGGACAAGCTATGGTAAGTAAGAAATAAATAATAAGCTCCTTTGGTTTTGTCAAAAACTAAATGATAGAAAGACTAGTATAAATCTAGCAGTTCGGAGTATCTATTTCTTTGATGTAGCATAGCTGATCATTTCCTATTAATGCATTTCAAAAGCATACAATTACTGAAGAGGCACGCTTCTGAGAATTGATACTACCTGCTTATACTTTCAGTTGAAACAAGAAGCCATCTCTCTTAGCTGTAAAAATACAAAGTAGATCATGAAATGGAAATTGCTATCGTTAGTCACAATCACTTAGTTGAGATTTAAGTTGTCTTTCTGAGGTTTCTTATTGTGGATTGCTTCATTCTTGTTAATGTTTTGATTTATGTTCATGTAACTACATTATAATTCAGCTCAACAGTATTTCTTTTCACCCTTGGCCTGCATGTTCATAGTTTTAACTGCACTAGAATTTTGCTTGTATCTAAGTTTCATCCGTAAGAACTTTCAATGGGTTTTTTCTTTTTTGACCTTTCCCATCTGAAAAAGATAAGATCAAACCGAAATGCCAAAGTAGTGAGGATTCCATTGTAGCAGTTAAATCTTAAGGATTTGTTCTTTGTTAATCTATTAAAAAGACTAGGACAGTATGTGCTTTTTCTCTAAAGAATCAGGTAGAAAACAATAGGAAAATAGACTATTTAAACAAAAGAACTGTGCTGATACATTATAAAAAGAAGAAAGAAAAGAAAAAAAGAAAAGGGCTATAAAAAACTTGTTTTGCAAGCAGATCTGCAGGTTCTTGGTACAGATTTTCATTCTTAGGTATATAAAGAAAAGCAAATAACTCCTGCCCCCTGATGTCATTAATAGTGCTAAGGCAGAACTATTAATTTGCTTAGAAGATTCTCTCTGATATGGTTTTCCGCCATAACAAAGCATTGAAAATAATGACCCTAGCGATGATTTTAATCCTATGTTCCTACATTCTATAGGCGGTACCACTGCTGGAATGAATCTTGGATGGCTCGTAGAGATCTAAATCAATGCTGTGGTGATTGGCAGTGTCTGGATCCAACACCTTTGGAAACAGGCAGAGGTAACTGAAATAACTGCTATAATTGTCAGCTTTTCATCGGCTTATGTTTCTGAGTTTCTGTACAACTCAAGTTACATCCTGTTATAACATTATTATTTGCTGGCTTAGGCTCAGCTTGCAGTGGCCCTACTTGGGTTCGAAGCATCAGAGAAGGAGACCTGGACTTGGACTATGATGGTCATTACATGTTTTCTCGGCTGAACTCAAACTATGCTGGATGGCTTTCTCAAAACAATGCCAAAAAAACAAAAGTTTTCTGTGACACTTGGCCATGTGGACAACAACTAATCACCAAGAGTGTTGGCAGCGAGCAATTTGAAGACATCACTGGGAATTACAAGTATGAGCTAGGTATGATGAAATGTCATTGATGGAGTTAGAGGATATTTATAATGCTAATCAAAATTACCAATGAAATTTGTACTGTGCACTGTGTGACTAGAGCTATCTAAAAAAATTTATTTATTTATTAACATATTGAGAAAGCAGAAGATGTCTTTCTCTTCATACAATATCTACACATATTTAGATGAATAAAACAAAACAAATAGCAGTTGCTTCCTTTTAATCCCATTGTTCTTGTGCACATGTTTTGGTCTCACCTGTATTCTAGTTTTGAATATTAGCGGATTTTAGATAATCTAAAAGACTTAAATTCTTTTAAAATTAGGATTAATTTATTCCTTGTTGCCTCTTGCACTACCTCTATCAGGAATTACGCCCATGCTAAATTCACGTATAACGGTATCCTACTGTTATTACTTTTGGTCCACGGATTACTGATTTTCATTTTCCAATTGTAGGGAAGAGTTCAACCAGCAAAATTGCTCACAGGAATGTAGAGCAGATATGATTGTAAAAGCACAAGTTCTCTTTTATGAGAAAGGAGCAAGAAACCACACTTGACAATGTCTTTATTGGAATGGTGTATTTCATGTTTGAGGGAGATGGTAGCATTTCATACTTACTGTAGCACTTACAAAGAGATAACCTTTGAGTTTTGCATTTCAAAATTTATATTGTCATTTTGAAATGTAGTGAATGAAAGTACAATACATTTTATGACTTTTTTTCTGAAATATTTATGTAGGCCATTCCAAAAGTAATGCCTTCTATTTAATTTCATGGAAACTACAACAGATAGATACAAAGAGCACACTAACACTTTTTGAGAGAGCAAGTCCTCAGCTACAGAACTCTACTTTTCAACACATTCAACACCATTAGCTATGCATTTTCACCATTAATGAACAAGACTGTGCATGCCATACTTGTAAAAATATGCATGGCTGTCTGGAATGTGGTTGGAACTTCGTACTGCTGCTGCCACTGTTGAAACATGCCCCCACCACCTCACTGTACACATATCCACTGTTTGGTCTCCACAAACACTAAATGTCAACGGGTGCCATTTTTTCCAAAATTGAGGAATTCAATGACACAGCTTTGCTTCATACGCACTTCCATGTCAGATTCCATTTTGTTGGACTGCCCTTCAGCTGCCATTTGTCCCATGGCAACAAAATATAACAGGATACTGATGGTAAGGTTCAACCTCTACTTCCATACCACAACATCAATCTCTGACATTGTGAGCTAACATCATGAAACAGGAGGCATTACTTTCGGAGGCCTTCAATTCTTCTGTGAACTCAGAGTACTGTATTTTGTGGTTCCATTTCCTGTTGCATTTTTTTCTGTGCCAGACTACTACATTATGTTTCAGGAAAGAAGAGGAATAAATTTAATTATATTTATTGTTTAGGCAGATATGACTTCCAGTAGACTCATTATCATATATCTCCGTCAACAGGTTCTATGAAAAGCAAAGAAGCCTATTATCGAGCTTACAGAAGAATTCACCCAGGGTACTGCAATGCTTCCAACTCTCATATAGACAGAGAGTTATCATCTCTGAAAAACCCATTTTTGAGTGATAGTGGTATTAACACAAGGCTGAAGATGGCTAACTGCCCAATGTATGGTGAAGATGTCCAACTGCAATGGTTGCTTGAAAATTTGCGTAGTGAACCCAAAAACCTGAAGTTTAATTTGTGTGCACAGATAATAACATACAATGGTTGCCCAATGGATCAGTTTTGGAAAGATAGTGTGACTGTTGCATTAGGTCCAAGGGAAGGTAAGAAGGTGGATTTGTCTACTGTTCTTCTGTCCTCTCTTCTTTTCTGGAGACAGATAGCTTCTTTTGAGGGTTAGTGGAGACTTCTAAATGCTGGTAAAAATGAAATTAATATGCTATTAAATACTGACAGGCAAACTGTCTTAGAGCAATCAATTGTGAATCACTACTACATACAGAGTAACAGGCTAATTGTAGTCCTTGCCTAATTTCTCAAGGTTTAAAGATACTGATGATCATTTAAAAAAATTTTAAGTTCAAATCTAGATTATATATTCAACACAAAAATGAAGTTGTTGTGTTTATAATAGGTTTATCATAAGCAGGGACTTGGATCTTGACAATATTTGAGGTCCATTCCAACCCAAGGCATTCTATGATTTATAGATTTCCTTTGTCCAGAAGATATTAGCCAGAGTAAAACATGCAATTTGAGCACTGAATTGATTATTTCCAGACACATTGGATGCTGGGGAGTGCAAAGTCATGTCACAGCATAAGCAGTTGTTTCAACAGTTATCTCTTCTTTTTCACAACGAAGAAAGACCCCTTTACTCAATCACTTATCACTTATCACTATAAGAAGTGTTGTTCCTGATATTCATATTCTCCTTTATCAACCTCTAATTTGCCTATATTGCAATCACTGCTTTAAGAATTACATTGGAATTAAAGTTCCAAAATTTAAATAAATAAACATTTCCTTGTAACTGCACTAGTATAGTTATAATAATTAAAAAGAGTGCAGCTATATGATGAAAGCAGCAGTGTATCATCCTAAGCCAGGAAAATTTGTCTGATTTCAAAAATGCTGCGACAACTCAGTTTTTAATTAAACTATTGTCAAATAGTTATTGTTAAACTTTATGAGTAAGAAAAGTACAAATATTAGACAAATTAATAATAATAATAATAATCTTTTCCTGCAGTGAAAAAAATTCCACTGTGTATATCGTATAGTCAATATGGACCTTACCTCAATGATCACAACATTATGAAAGTGGTTGCTGTCTCAGATCCAGAGTGTGGAGAAGTTCTGATGGTGAGCAGGGATATTGTGATCAACAGGCCACCTGTTATTGTTAAGGTAAAGAGCTTTAATTACGAGCTTTGTGATCTAAGGAACTATTAGGAATTTTTATTGTCCACTTTCTAGATATAATGCAGAGAAATTTGGAAATTTCTTGGTTCTTTTGTTTTTTTAGCAGGATCATTGTGATTTTATAGTAACTTAGAGTGAAGCCTAGAGAAAGAAGGGGGAATAATCTCTGCTTTTGCTCTCATTTATTTAACTTCATGCTAATTTTTTTTAGGATGTATATACCTATATATCTATATCTATATATATATTTTTTTCTTTTAACTAGCTATTGAGCCATCCCAGGCTGAAAGTACCATGTACAGCAGAGATCTCCTTCTGCAATCCTCTCCAGGAAGATATGAAGAACTGCATAATGACTTTAGAAGGCTGCGGTTTATTCAAAGAGCCAATGACCATTGAGTAAGATCATCAATTATTTAAACAGGGGTAATATTAAGAGTTGACTGAGGTCTGCTAGATCAGCAGATTTTTGAGGAAGATGACAGTTCTTACATTTTTTGTGTGTAGGACCTGAACAGGACTATATGCTCTTTACTACTTTGAGATTCCATTAGAAAACTCTCTCCTCTTGAAATGAATGGAGTATTTAGAGTTAGTAATATATAGTGCTGCTTCATTTTAACTACAGTTTAATCTGTGCAAGTTAAAAATTTCTATTTGAAGGAGAATGCACTGTTTTCTTCATAAGCAATTTTAGCTATGTACTCCAGCCTTTTTACCACTGAGTTTACAAAGAACTCCTCTAAATATTCATGAACTCGTATCATATATGTAAACAATTAGAAAAAGACAGTGAAAAATAGTAATGTGCATTCTAAGCTCACAAGACAGTAATCACAGGAAACTGCAAATTTCCAGTATGCTCTAACGTCCTAGGAAGAGGAGCTGTTCATTAATATGCATTGCTCTTCTTCATCACAAGGACAACTGACAGAAGTGTGACTAGTTTCAAGGGGAAGCAATTAGAAATTCTTCTCAGTGAATGATAATGAACTCAATGCCACAGAGCTCCCTGATCCAGTTTAGATGACTGGAAAAGGGAAGAAGCAAATACATCTTTGAGGTAGAAGGATACTATGTTTTTGAAGAATTAAAGGAACTTACATATTCACAGAGAGTATCATGAATGCGCTTACAACTCCAGAACTGACTATGGGAGTTTTCCATGGGTAGAAGTAACCAATCCCTTTTTGAGACAGAAGGAAATGGCTACTGCTCTAATCAGAAAGATTTTTGGGGAGCAAGGCAAGAAGAGCAAACTGGTCATAGCAAACCAGAGCTAATAATGTGAGATTATCTTTAAGCACTTCAGGTCTCTGACCTTTCTAGGACCCTAATTCTTTCCCTTCTGTTGGTGCAGTTTGGGAACGCTGGCTTCCAATCAGCAGGCACGGACCATCGTGGAGTTCACACCATACAGGCTGGGCAGCCACCGGCTCCTAGCCAACCTTGGATGCCACAAGTTTGCCTACTGCAAAGGATGTGCCAAGGCTGAAGTGTGTAACCACGTGGGGCAGAACAGCTCCCTGCCTGTGAACCAGAATGGATCACTGCCGGTCTGTGAGAATGGATCCCTGCCTGTTAATAGCTCTGGGGTGGCCCCTGCAGGGGACCCTGGGCTCAACTCCACATGTGAATACATATGTATCCCTGTGTGCAACCCAAACTGCAATCCTGGGGGACCACCTGTGTTCGACTTTGTGTACCTTCCTGCAGGCCATCCCTTATGCAACTCCATCGGCAATCCAGGCTTCAACCCAAACTTCAATGCTATGTTTGACCCTGGATGTGATCCTGGCTTTCGTGTTATATGTGAGACTGTGCCTCCTGCTACATGTACCCAGATGCCTCCAACTGTGTACAGCTCCATGCCTGTCACAACATCCAACCCTGCAGGCCCCCCTATGCCTCATGTGGTGTTTGAGACGGGGTCTGCTCCTACACACCAGCCTGGAGGCGGAGGGGGGGCCATGCCTTATTCTGTCTCTGTCCCAGCAAACAATGCGGTGAGTGCCCTGTTGACCCACTTCATGGCCGGCTCTAGTCCTACCACAGCAACCCAGGGGATTCCCACCCAGCTGCCATCACACCCTGTGTGCTCTCCAGTTGCCCATGCTGTCAGCAGTTCCATGTCACTGCCAGCAGCCATTACAGTGCCTGCTGCCTCCCTCTCTCATGTTGTTTGTGGCTCTGCACCCTCTCCCATTGCCCAGCCTCTCTGTGGCTCTATGGCCACCCTACCACCCCAGCCCCTGACTACCCCAGTAGCCCACGCTGTGTGCTCCCCAGCCCCTTGCCCTGCAGCTTCCCCACCGCCCCGTGCTCCACGTAGCTCTACACCTGCAGGGCTGCACCTGGCAGGCTCCCCAGCCCCCCGCCCTGTGGGACCCCCAGCAGCCCACTCACTGTGCTCCCCAGCCTCCCGTCCTGTGGGACCCCCAGCAGCCCACTCACTGTGCTCCCCTGCTTCCATCTCAGTGGGAGTTACAGGAGTCCGCTCTGCAAGCTCACCAACCCCTTGTCCTGAAGACTCATCGGCCACCTGTTACACATCCCCCCCAACTCCTCAGCCTCTGGCAGCTGCCACTGCCCGCTCCCTCTGCAACCCTACCTCTCACTCCATCTCCCGGGTTGTTTGCACGCCGGGTTCTCGCTCTGTCTGTGGCCCTCAGTGGGGACCTTCCTGTAACACCACCACTACCACCACCACCCGCTCAGGCTCCCTGTCCGTGTGGCCTCCAACTTCCCGCTCAACATGGAATCTCACGGGGCACTCAAGCTACATCCCCTTCTCCCGCGGCTCATACAACACACTCTCAGGCCCTCCCTATAGCTCCTTGTCTCGATCCTTCAACACTTTGTCCCGCTCAGCCTACAATACCCTGCCCTGCTCTACCTCTCCCTCTGCCTATGCCACCCTTCCGCGTTCCACCTCGCGCCCAACTGGCAGTGCTCTGACCCGCTCCAGGGCCCATACCCCTTGGAGCCCCAATAGGAACACTCTCTCTTACTTCAAACGCAAATATCTGTAATTGAGAGCAACCTGTTAGGGAAGAACCAAAGCAAGTGAACTATAGCCTGCACACAGATGCTTTGACAAAAGGTTAGAAAAAGGATGATGAAGAGCTGCCTGCACAATTCCGAATATTAATCCATGCAGTTGAGATGTGTTGGAAAGCAGGTTGCTAGCCAACAGCCAAGAGGCACATTTGATGCAATGTCCATTTGCCTTGAGATATGGTCCGGTAGAACTGACAAATGAACGTGCTCTCCCTGAAACCTTAGTGACAACAGTAGCACACTGCAGGTAATTGGACTAGATTGCTCAGTCAGGCTCTTTTATAAATGATCTGCTTTCACTCTCTCTTCTTGATTTCCTGCACTGTGTATTTCTCAGATCTCCCCAGGCTACATCCCTCTTAGCAAATCTGTCTCCCTGCATAAGATGCACTTTCTTTAGTTTTGCTATCACAGCAATGGTTGCAGAGCCACCTGCCCAACATCCCTTGGCCCTCCAGTCCTGATATTGTCTTGACTGAGGTCAGTTCTGCATGCACTCAAATTTCCTCAGTTTTGAGGTAATGAGAACTGTGGAGGTAATGAAACAACTAAATTATAGCAAATCAACCTAAGTGCTCGAGAAAAGAAAAAAAAGGGCAATTATAATAGATCTGGTATTACTATTCTATATATATTACTAGTTCAATATCAGGAAGAAAGGCCAGAGTAGAAAAGCTCAATGAATGTCTAATGCCAATTTACTGGCTTTCACAGCTGTTTTTTGCACAGCAGATCTCAAATTTGTCTCTTATATATTGCAGCATTTAAGCTCACAGGAAATTCTCTAATTTCAAGCCTGTGCTTTCATTATTCAATACAGCTGGGGAACTTTTGTTGACAGACCGAAATTAGAGAAGAAGGCATCCTTTCTTTCCAACATCCAGACCTCCCAAATGAACAATTAGATGAAAGAAAATGTATTAGAACTTCTTTGGTTAATTGGTATGATTTCAATGCTAACCTTCTCCCACTTTTTCTAGAATCAAAATAACATACTGTCATAAAAGAACTGTCCCCAGATTTTACCTTTCCTTTGTCTGTGCCTCACAAGACCTTTGGGTTTGCTGACACATCTCCCATCCCTCCATTGTTTTCCTCTATTGCTCCATTATTTTTAGTAGCAAGCGTTAGTGGGTTCTTCTGGTAAAATAATTTTGCTGGTGCTGTAGAATTTTCAGTAATGTAGCAATAGTATCTCAGTAATACCACTGTAGTTCACACACCTATGCTTTGTGATGAGATTGAGCTATGGGAATTTTGAACAGACGTGGTGTCAAATGCTAGCTATGAATGTATTAGCTGTGTCAATTACTTAATAATTCTGAGTATGGTAGAGGTCTTTGCCTGGAAACTGTAGTGCAGTGGTCACAGTCCTGTGACTTGTTTTTTACACAATTTCATTTGCTGATAATACATTTGCCTGACAATAAAAATAGAAATTAGAAAGAAAAAAAAATGTAATTGTCTTCTTGGTGTTTGGTTGCTTTTTGTTTTGTTGTTGTTTTCTAGTTATATCTTTTCAGACTTGGGGGAAAATTTCTCCAGATCAACTTCAGTGTGAAATCTTCTTTCCACTCTGTGTCCCTTTTTCTTCATGTCAAGTCCGAAATCAAGGCTACAAAATAAAGTTAAAAGAAATTCTTATTTTACCTTAAACACTCATTCTGGTATTTAGAGAAAAAAAACAAAACAAACAAACAAAAAGAAAAAAAAGAAAAGAAAAAGAAAAAGAAAACAGCCTTATTCAGTAAAGCTTTCAGCTTTTAGATTTTCCCTTTGCTTTCATGATTTGCAAAACTTGTCATCCACAGTAGTGCCAAACTGAACAAAACAAGGTGAAAGAATTTGGTTTTTCACGCTGATAGTAATTTGCAGTTACATCATTATGGAATACCATTTCACATCTGTTTTCCTAGTCATGTTTCAATGACCTTTAAGGTCTTTTTCCAACCTGAGCAACTCTGTGATTCTACGATTCTTATTTTTCTTATTTATAAGAAGGAGCATGAATCCACATGCCAGGAATTCCAAAGATTTATTCCCAACCTTTCAATGTCATTTGAGTCTTTAATGTTTATAAACTTTACTCCCCAATCCTTTTTGCCATATATGCCAAACCACATTGTTTTTGAAAATATAGCAAGTTCACTATAACTAGAGCCACAGAAGATAACAGAAATCCTTCAAAGTTCAAAATGATTCTAATACTTAGAAAATTATCTACAGTGTGTTAGTAATAGGCTTTAGTCTCCTAGGAAAGTCAGTTTCACTGCTACATTTGATTCAGGGAAAGAAAAAAACAAACAAAATATACCAAAAACTATATACCAATAACTTCTGCAATGCAATCTGGTAGGTAAAGCTCTAGCGAACAGGAAGCATGATAGCTACCATCCTCAGATATTGAATACAGTAAGAATAGTTTTCAAATATTCAGGAAAACATTTCTAATTTTAAACTCAATTCAGACATGTTTTATTTAAATCCTTGAGCAAAATTTATTCACTTGTTTTTAGGCCATTGTAGATGAAAAAATGCTATTTCCTACACATCACTGTAATTGCCTTATCTCTGTTTAAGGAGTACTGGAATTTATTTTTGTGCAAAATTATAGTAGGCTTGTACATCTAGAGTTTGATAATTTTCAGTTTTCAATCCTAACAGTTCATTAGACTTTTACAAATCTTTTTATTCTTTCTTTTTTAAGATGAGAAGTTATGAAGATTTAGCTGTAAGTTAACTGTTTCAAACTTCAAATGCTTAACGTTTCTGCCTTTTTTGACATTTGCTGGTGACAAACCATAAAATGCCTGAGTGAAATGTGATTTATTTTTATATATTCCATTACTTGCAAGAAAAATATTGAAATTTATAACTCAATGAACGAATTTCCTACTGAGCACTAGTTATAGACATAAATCAAACTTGACATATTGTATCAGACAAGAAGATTAAATTAGGGAAACACTATATTCATTTTGCTTAGTACTAAAAGCAAACAAAATCTTTTAGAATATATATGCCATGAAGTGTATAAAAATGTATGAATGAAAGATGTTGATGAGGAAAAGATGTGAGAATATTCAAAATGCAAAAGAAAGTTTTTTAATTTTCTTTTTGTTAAGCAGCAATTTCATGTCATTTGCAGTACATTTCCATTATATTTGAATTTCCAAAGCTCTATATTTTTATATTGCATATGGAGAAATGTTTTCATAAGGAAAAGTCTATGAATCTTTGAAGACTTTCCCTTATATTAGAAGGGAATCCTACTGAAACACTTCACAGGCATCCAAGTTCTTTGCTTCTTTTGATGTCTCAAATGGGAGGAATTACTTCCACATCTTTGCATATTCTTCCTTCTTAAAGCTTTTGAATTCTTTGGTTTTAAATGGCAAGCTATGTTATGTTATAAATGCACATTTATGCTAATTTGAATTGGATAATTATCTGGTTCTGTGACTAACATGGGAATAAGTTGTGCAAAGGAGACCTATGCAGAACTGAAAACTGTTCCAAACCCAAGGATCAAATCCGGTGTACGTATATAGCTGAAACCTTCATTGCAATTCTGTTGCTTTTTTATAGTAATATAGTTTGCTACCACATTCATTTGGATTTTTTATCTACTTCTTTGAGTTATGCTAACTAGCCACACCTAACAAACTTTTCAACTAATCTTTTTTTTTTTTTTTTTTTTTTCCTGTTCTCTTTCCTTGAGAAAAGTTGGATTTGATGGCTCTCAGTAGATTGCATTGGCTCTTTGAGCAATTTGTACTTTTGCATATACTCACTTCCAGCCATCACATACCTAAATTACCCATGTCCCTAAGACGCATATTTAGTACAAGTGTTCTACCAAGGCTACTTGGTTTGAATAAAGAACATTCACTTGTAAGTATGAATCACTTACAAAAATTAGTAAGATTAAATAATATCTAGAAAGCTAGGAGTTATCTGGAAAGAAAGGAAGACCTTTACTGTGTAAAGAAATGTTATCACTATGCACCATTTCCTTTCAGAAAATCTCTTCTGTGATTCTGGTGTTCTCTGATTACTTTTTCTGAATATTAAATCCTAAAATTTTATTCAAGTTATGACAGTATTTCATGTTAACTTTAGACTAATTAGAAATATATAAATGTTGATGTTTGAGATAAATATTACCATGAATTCTTGCTGCTTCGATATATTAAAATACGCCAGTAAACCCAATCCATCATCCACAGCAGTCTCTGAGTCTATAGCTCAGACAGAGGATATTAACCCTGACCTACAAATACTCTATAATTCTGGTTCAGCTAAATGTAGCCTTTTCATCTTCTAATTTTTGCTTATCTTCTAATTTCATTTTGACCTTTTTTGGCCTTATTCCTTTTCCATGGAGGTGGAACAATTAGAATAGGTAGAAGCTGCTCAGATGCAAACATCATCAAAATCACTGCAGCAGCTTTCAGCAGACATTTCAATCTCTAATAGGGAATTCTGCCTTCAGAGCACACACATTATAACAGAGAGAATGCTGAGGTTTTTGTAATGATCTTGTTTCTTTCCTTTAGGTGATCTCAGTTGATTATAAAATAGCATGAGTCATTAGGGGTCCCAACTGAACATTAGCAGAATACTAACACACACATTTCTGCATCACTGATGGAGGCCATTTGCCAAGGACAATCCCAGTACAGCAGGAATGATAAACAGGCTTCACTGTGCTATGATCTATAACAACTTTATAGAGAAACTTCATAAAACTAGGTACAATTGACTCAAATACTATAGATAAAGTACGAATGAGATGCAGAAGGGTTATCCAATACACAATGCAAAAACTGGGCATTAAATGCCCAAAATAGCTATTCTGATTTTTATGTATTCAGCTTAATCCTGGAAAGATCCAAACTCTGAAGAATCTTTACCATTTTTTTATAAATCTGAAGATGTCTAGATTGATCCTATAGTGGTCTTTAAGCCAAATCAAGGCTCAGAAACCAGCTATCCACTGCTGTGTTCAGAATATGAATAACAGAAGCAGAATCATAAAATTTTGAAGTGGATTTTATTATTTGCATTTTATTTATTGTTTAATATTTACCTATAATGTGAAGTGCAAGCTCAGTTCTAAGACACCCAAATTCTAGGAATTGTATGCACAACCAATTGGTTTATCAACATGTTAAAGGATTCACTTTCCCTGTTTTTGGTTTTTTTTTTTCAGCTGTAATAGAAGGGTGTTATTTTTTCTCTTCATCTTTACAAAATGGACAGTCAGACTGACAGGAAACTTCTGCCTGTCTGTCTTGGGAGAGCATTTCTAGGGATGAAGGACACAGTCATCTTCAGTAAGAAAAGAATTGAGTAGGAAACAGCTTCTTGATGGAGATGTTCCAAACGCTTCATGACTATTGTACTTTAAAAGAAAATTTTAGCCTTGTTCTGCTGATTCTCGAAAGAATGGATGCTACTTTTCCTCTGAGAGAGATGCATAATCCCCATAGCGTAGATTTGTTACGCATGCTGGTTTGCTAAATGTTTTCTTCTTGTCTCTCTCTAGACAGGTGAATCCATACTGTTCTGGCTAGCTGCCAGCACTTGTTGATTCCTAATCTGGGTCAGCAACACACTCCATTTCAATGTCGCATCATGTTCTTGATGTAGGGTGTGATTGAGGGGGGAAACTCCTAGCCATTAGGTACTACTTTATTATGTAAAAATACTTTAAAAAAAAAAAAAAAAAAAGAGTCATAATCTCTGACTTTCTTGTTCAACACTTCCTGTAGTTACTGGTTGTGAAATTTTTTCTATAATTCCCATAAAACACATTCCCGAGAAGGGTGAGAAGTGAGCTTATATAATTTACTTTTTTTTTTTTTTTTAGGAAAAAAGATCAGGTTTTTGTTTATTCAACCTTGTAGTATGAAATAACTGAGAAATTCATATAATACAAATGAAGATACAGAAGGGAGATTTGAAGATACAGAAGGGAGATTGTCCAAATCTCTCACTATGGATTGGTTTACCTATTGAACATCTTCCTTATAAGCCATGGCAACTCTGAAATGACGAAACTGTCACTTATCCTGTTATGAAGATGGCAAAATTGACACCATCATGAACAGGTGTAAGCAGCATGGCTTTCCCACTAAGAATGTTAATGGCATTCTTGGCTGCATTCGTCAAAGTACGAAGATCTTCCACTCAATATTGTTGAGGTCGCAGCTGGAGCACTGTGCCCAATTCTGGGTCCCCTAGTACATGATTCTGTGAAGAGGATGTCTACTAGAAGATTTAGTTTGTAAGAATGAACCTCTTTTCAGTCGTCTTTAGACGTAATATTTAGCTTTCCAATCTTAGCTGACTAAATTCTATAAAGTGGATGGGAAAAGCATTGTGAAAAATATCTGTTGGGTATTGTCTTTCAGAATGAAATTGTTTTTACATCTAAAAGTATCTCCATCTGCATAAAATGTAAAATTCAGTAGAAAACTGTTAAATATGTATAAAAATCCCTCACAGTAGCAGTCTACAGTCATTCAGTCAGTGTAGAATAGTCTCAGTCATGTACAGATTGTCATCAGGTTCATTCATCTCCAAGGGTCCTGTTTCTGCCACAGTTAAAGGATGAACATACACTCTTATTGTGGTAACTCTATGTAGAGCACAGAAAAATTTTATGGATAATTACTTTAAATTACTTGGAAATCTGTGTTTAAGCTGATGTAGTAGAAGTATCTTGGTAATATGGAGTGCCAATTATCTAACTTCTTTTATTTCTCCTGGCTATTTGTTGTTTCAGTAGAACAAATTCAAATGATTTAAATGAAGTAGAACAATGCTGCTGATAGTACTAATGAAAGTAACATAAAATATTGCTCTCCATCTTAGGACACAAGTAGGAATAACCCCAAATTTGACAGTCTATACTTAGCACAAATAGACTGCTTTGTATTAATTGAAAAATTGAAGAGGCAAACTTAATTTGTATTGCAAATGCTAAAATGCTTTTGCCAAGCCTTTATGTGAACACAATAGTTTTGTCAGAAACTATTAAAGTGTAAGCTGTAGCTAATAAATCCTTAATATTATTCCGAGAAAATGAACTCTTCCTTAATGAGGGCTCTGAATACTGCCTCATTATTTGTCTCAGTGTTGTGTTTGATTAAAAGATAATGAGATCTAGGAAAAAAAACTATTTGGATTTGAGTTGCTATTACAAATCAGGATACCTGTCTTATATATCTATGCTAAGTGCACTTAACTAAACTAATGTTTCAGAAAGACAGCAAGCACTATTTTCATCTCTCATCTGGACTGAAAGGTGCATTTAAAATACAGCACCTGCTTAATTATTTGACTGGCTCTTACATGATATAATGTTACTCTTCACCACATGACTCAATAAAAACCTTGTAAATAAGATGTGAATGCTATATCTAAACAATAAAAGAGGAAATGAAATAAGAACATTTTAATTCTAAACCACAGTTCTTTCTTTTAATGCCTCAGACATTAGTAGAGAAAAGAGAAAGAACATTAGTAAGTGGTTCATAATGTTGGATTAGAAGAACATAAAGATTTGGTTTTGTTTAAAATACATATAATCTGCTATAAAAACGCGTTGTATTGAGAATTTTTAGGGCACAAAATTTGATTAAGTAATTTCTAAAGAGAAAAATGGCAACATAAAAATTATACTTTTGTTCTGCTAGAATAAAATAGAAAGTGTTTCTTCTAACTCAGAAGTTCAAGGAAGTTTGAAGACAATAACAAGATATTTATTTTTGTCTTAAAAAATTTTGAGACACTGCAATACAATATTTATGAAATGATGTCAGGGGTGTGGTCACCTTCAGCTACTCTGGCCCAGGACAGCTCTGTGCAGCAGCTGGGGGTCCACCTTGGACTATTACTACTTTGTTTGTGTCCCTATTTTTGAGATGATCATCCTCATTAAGTAATGGACCAATGTTATCTCCATCCCTCCTTTTGCTGCAATCATATTTAAAGATGCTCTTTTTGTTGTCTCCCACAGTACAGGCCAGCCCCAACTCTAATTCAGCTTTGGCCATACACAGTTTCTCTCCACAATGACAAACCCTCCAACCTGGATGGACCTTCATCCACACCATCACTTGACTGTCTAACAAGTTCCAGAGCCTGTACCTGTTGCAGAAAGGCAGGCACCTGGGAGAGTGAAGTGGACAGGGAGGGGAGTACAGTTCCACCAGTCAACATCCTCCTCTAAATCCCTGATGCTCCCTGCCACCTTCACCTGAAGCTCTGTCCTTGAGACGAGCAGTTCTTGTACCTGGGCGCACTCCCATGCAGCACTGGCACGTAATCATCGTAGCAAGCATACATACGGGAGAGAGTGAATACACCGAGAGTTCAGAAAAGATTTAATGAGAAAATATAGGAAGATGGGAAAAGGCTCAGCTACAAAAGTGCATAGAGCAGCCCCATCTCACATGTAATCTGCCCTTTTCTACCCTTTTCTACCTATCCCCCCTCTTTGCTCCTTGTGCTCCCCCTTCCCAAAGCACAGCTCCATAGACCTGCAGAGCTCTGCAGTTTCTGCACCCTCCCAGTCTGCCTTTCTCCTCCCTCCACCCTCCTCCCATTTAACAGTCTGCAAGATTCATCCTTCCTGGAAATGGTGCCTGTAGCTTGTTAGCCCACCAGTGAGACTGGGAGTTTGTTGCAATTGTGTATAAGATTGTGTGAATAATTCTCCTTATTAAACCTCTAAGAAATTTTAACTTGTACAGTGTATATACAGTAATATTTGGTGTATGATCTTTTGTAATTGCTTTGGTAGCTGATCTTTTACTCTGGAAATGCTATCTAATAATTTATACGTCTAAAAACTGAAGCAGTAGTAACATTCCTGTATGCAACTCACCCTCCCACCACATTCCTCATTCTGCAGCTCTCATCCTTGGCATCACCTGAGCTACATGGCATGTACTCCTGAACCTCCTAATCCTATTCCTCATCCTAACCATAATACGCAGGCTGATGTCTCAGTCTAAGCTCAGCCCACCCTCTGTCCATGAGCCCCTTCCCAGTCATCCCTGTCAATGTGTGATCCCCATTACCCTTCTGAATCCTGCTCTGCTCCCCTTGCTCGTGGGCAGTCCTATGCTGGTGAGATCTCTGCCCTGCTGCCGTTCTGTCACCCCTGTCTCCAAACACATCTCTCTCACAAGACTCTGACAAGCACAATGACTTCAATTGAAAATTTTAATTCCTCCAGTTTTCTCCTTGAGAGCATTTTGCCAAATTTTTCTTTGTCGATGTTTTTATTTCAGACCTGACATTGTGTGACACCAAAAAACGTGTTACATGTCCTTCTTTCACAAATAATCCACAGTTTGGTATGGCTTGTGCAGGTGTCAGTGTTCCAAGTCTTGCTGGACTTGGTGAAGCAGAAAGAAATCTGTGGAACTATGGAGGATGAGTCCAGTGTGTATGAAGGGAGTATAAAGCCTAAAAATAATGTCTGAACACCTGAAGAGTGGTATTCAAAATGCAATATTCATTACCTACATTTCAGCAAGGCTTTCACAATATATCTTTTTTTTTTTTTCTCTAGAAATGTATCATCTTTGTCATTAGCAATATACCATGTACATAATAAGTATTTATTACAGTCTCTCTGGGCTGGAATTTACTTTCAGAATGAAAATACAAATGATTTATTGACACAGAAATATACTAATTACTGACAGATTCCTGGAAAACTGGGATAACATAGAGCGTTGCTAACAAGATGTTAGCATTTCTAACTCCAATAAGTTTTCAACTTTAGCATGTGCCTGTGAAAAAAAGATATCAAGTAGAGTCTTGCTTATAATAAATACTGAGAAAGCCAACGTGCCTGAAACTAAAAATAGGTGTAGTAGAAGTTTTGAAAGAATGGACTAAAGATATAATAACTTAATTTAAACTTGAAGGGATCGATACTTGCATAACAAGCAACTCTAGTTGAAAAATATTTATTTTCTTCGGAGGCATGATTTCTTAAAGAGTTTTTTTTCCCTCCAGAAATTTATAATAATGATTAAGCTTTTCAACTATGAATTAATTACTACCTTTATTATTATTACTATAATGATGCTTATTATTGAATATGATCTAGTAATTTAGGCCCCTTCTTGTACAGTACTGATAATTTATAGAAACTGGCTAAAATAAGGACAGATACTTCTGAGACAGACTGCATCAATAATGAATTTTAGTGCTCTAATTCCTCAAATGGAAGCAAATACACTAAACAGTAATACAGTTTACCTCCCAGTGGACTGTGGAAATCACTTGTTTCAGGATTATCCTGTCAAACTCAGTACACCAAATTAGGAAATACTGACTAGAAGAACAAATTATGGGGGAATGTATGTGATACTGCCTGAGATACACTACGATTTTATTGTGTAAATCACAGATGTCTGACCTTTTAGTTTGCCTGGGCCTCACTGAGTGAAGAGGAATTGTCATGGGCCATATACTTGTTGGTATTTCCAAAAGTAATGCCTCCTATTTGTTTCCATGGAAACTACAGCAGATACGAGTACAGTAACACTTTGATAAGAGCAAATTCTCAGCTACAAAACATCATTTTGCAACAAATCCCCACCCTCAGCTCTGCATTTTTGTCAGCAATGAATAGGAGCCTACATGCCATGCCTATAAAAGCCTGCAACAGTGGAGATGACCCTAAAAGGTGAGAAGGACCCCGTAAGTGAAAGTAAAAAGGCAAAAAGGCTTCACAGTGACTGAGAATAAGGGGGGTGAAGGGGGATAGTTAGAACTAGTTTATAGAAGTAAAAATGTAGAGCTTGTTAGAAAATAAGGGATGGCAGACACTGGGTCTGGGATAGTGAGGGGGATAAAGGCCATAAAGATAAGAGTTTGAGAATAGCCCGAGGACATATGGCAGGGAGGTGATTAGATGTTCACAGGGCAAGAAGAAAAGAGTTTGGGGGGATGCCCCACTGAAAGGTCAGAAGTTTACAGGGAGAAAGGTCAGAAGCCTTCACAAGGAAGACGACAAATCTTCATCCCATGACCCACTGTGCACGCAAGAGGGAAGGGTCTGCATGCTAACGAACTCTCAGGGGTGTAATGAATACGTATCCAAATTCTGGGAAAACTATTGATTATGTTTTAGTTTGGCCTATTTCTGTAGCATGATTTTTTCTGACGGTGTGCAAGTTAGGAGAAGCGATCCCCCTTGCACTCGGTGTCTGCGCAGCACTGATTAAAACATACCTGCTTTATAACTACTTTGTGGTTATAGGGTTTGATTCCTCAGTCAACCCGCTGTTGCTGTTGCCACTGCTGAAACGTACCACCCACTGTCTCAGTGTGCTCACATCCACAGTTTGTCCTCCATCAATATTCGAGCAAGCGTTGATGAATGTCAACGGGTGCAATTTTTCCACACAGAGGAATTCAGTGACACATCTTTGCTTCATACACACTTCTGTGTCAGATGCCATTTTGTCAGACTGCCCCCCTGCTGCCATTTGTCACATGGCAAAAACATGTAATGGGATATCCGTGGGAAGATTCAGTTTTTTGCTATTCACAGGACTGTGTTCAGCCACTGTATCCAAATGCAAAAATAATTTCCACTGAATCAGCACTGCGCTGTTCACTCTCGTCCTGTTTCCAGCCTAGATAGAGTTTATAGTGCACTAATGTTTGATTGTTGCTGAGTGATGTGTGCGCACCAGCTGCCAGCATGATGGCAGGGAGTGGGCCACATTGCAAGCTATGCTGAGCCGTGTGCAGCCTGCACGCCACAGGTTGGACATGCCTGTATAAGGCTACATTGGAGGAAGCATTGTGTTCTCAGTGTCCTCAGCACTATCTCTATATTTTACCCTGTACCCTGATATTAGTACCTACTAAAATGTATAAAAAAGTTTTAGGATGGAGACAAAACAGTGGAGCTCCTCTGTTCCTGTATAATTCCCTAAACATTTGATTACTTAGACTTCCTCATTGCTACTTCATAGCTCATGCATCTCTTTCAGTCCAGTGTCAGAATTTCAAATTAAGAGGTGAAGTTATGCTATACAAAACAATCCATGTTGAAGTGCAGTATCATTCTCGTGGAAGAGGATATTTCCATTTCCTGTGAGGATGAGCTAACCAATAGGCTGAGGACTGAGAGAGCTAACATAATCTCTTCTCCCTTAAAGGAAAACTGCACCTCCACTTCATAAGAAGATGAAGACACCCTCAATAACAATTGTGCTGAAGAACACTTAGCTTGCAGATCTTGACCTGGTTTTCACACAAGCCAGTGCTTACAATGCCCAGACATGGTCGGAGTGAGACATGCCCAGAAATATGCCTGTAAGGTCTAGTGAGTTAAAATCAGATCAGATTAGTATGGAACTGCTATGCCTCCAGTATTAAGCCCTTGGAGTGCAGCTCTGCACATTTTTGTCAACGTCTCACTTTAACAGCTTAAACTCACTGTGAAATTCACCTTCATTCCAGAGAAAACATACACACACACACACACACACACAAACGCAAAGAAAAGTTCCTATGACAGAAGATACCTGATTCTGTTTCCTCATTTATGCTGAAAACAGAAGTTGGATTGCAAAATCTCACAGCTAATTAACTTTTTATCTATATAAATCTTTACAGATTCCCAGCTGCTCTGCTTTTATTTATTTCTTTATTTATTATAGATATATAAGGTGATGTATTTTACTGCTTTCATATTGCAAATAGTCTGTATGACCTTTTTTAAAAAAATCAAATGTTATTGGTTTTTTTTAAACCATGTTATTTTCTCTTTGTTTTGAGCACCTTTGTACTCATTTTAGATAATATCTCTTTGAAATATGCAGAATCAACTGAGCGATTATGTCATTCTTCGGTATTAATTTGAATTCATTTAAGGTAGCAATACTACTTCAAATTCTTGAAAGCTTTTTGCATGCCCAAAATGCTTTCTTGTGCTGTCAAAAAGAAAACAAAAGAACCCCTTCTCTCCCCAACCCCTCTCAAAAAATGAGAAGTTGAACAGATGGAAGTTTGAAGTGGGTTGCTGGTTTTTTTTTCACCTAGGTGAATATATCTCAGATCACTTCCTTGAGGTGGTTTGTTGCACAGCTATATGACTGCATGTGCCTGCAGTTATGGGTGGAGAAATAAGCACCCAGGAATGAGGAAGTGGTGGGATGTCTCTCTGATGCTTGAGATGGCTTATGTCATATTAAACTGGTTCTGAAATTGCAGTGTAAACTGCTCCATTTAAATGTTATAGCCAACACCTACTCCTACAGTTTGTCAGAATCTACAACAGCAAAAAAAAACAAGGAAAGGAATTCAGCTACACAAACACAGTTGTCACTAAAACGATCCCACCGTAATCCTCCATTATTTATTTTTGAATTGAATTTGGTCAAAAGACACACAAACCTGAAGTTTAGCAAGCAATTGATCTCTTTTGTTGTCTAAGAATACCTGCAACTTTAATAAACCTTCTCATTTGACATGAGGGAACAATTTTAAACTAAAAGAGTGAGATTTAGATTAGATATTAGGAAGATATTTTTCATTGAGAGAGTGGTGAGGTGCTGGAACAGGCTGCCGAGAGAATGCCCCATCTCTGGAGATGTTCGAGACCAGGTTGGATGGGGATCTGGACAGCCTGATCTACTGCCTGATTTAGTGGCTGGAAATGTTCATGGCAGAGGGGCTGGAACTAGATGATCTTTATGGTCCCTTCCAACCCAAAGCATTTTATGTTTCTATTATTCAAAATTAGAGCTTTTTTATTTTTATTTTTTTTCCTGCAGGTTACCTATGAAATTAGTTAATCCTTCCATTCATGATCATTTGGTTGTTAGCTCCTGCTCCGTGTTTTGGAGAGTCTAATAAGTATGTTTACAACCATAATATCTACTTAAGCATTCCTCTTAGTTAGACCCACTTTCTTGGCTTACAGCTGAATGTTGTAAGACACCTCTTTATAAAACTAAATAAGAAAGATAAAGTCCAACTCTCCATCAAAGAGGACACTGTAAATATGTAAAATATTGTAAATATGAATACATAAATTTAAACGTATATAACTGTTCTATTGTGTTGAATATAAATTCTTGGAACGTTCTTCTAAGATTTTCTATGTGCAGTGAGGTAGTCAGAATAAACCGAATGCTTTCTCTAATAAAATGTTTAGGGCAACTGAGAGCAGAAAGCATTTGCAAATATTTATTTGAGTGAGAATGAGTCACTTAGATAATATTTGAAATAATTTGTTTTAAATAAAGGAAAAAGATCACAGTAAAAGCAATCTTTAATCATACAATCTTCAAAATATTTAAGAAATGATATTTTTGTGAAAGGCTATGTCATTTGAAACCTTAATCTAGGCATATCTGTGTCCATCTTTGAACTTTTACAGGGTTCTTCTTCTGCTGATAAAAAGTGCAGTCATCCATTACTGGAAAAAATACTACTTAATTGTGAGAAATGGAAACTACACATAACAGTAAGTTTAAAATTTATCATAAAATGAGACATTCTACTGAAACTCGTTCATGCAATTCTGATTATTTTAAGTATAGAAGAGTCCATGCTTTGCATTCTTCATGTTCAAAGTAGGCCTCTACTAGTATAGTAGGACATAGAAGCAGCCTTCTAAGGAGTACACTCATCTCATTCAGTACTGAAGAAGCTTTACTGAATACAGTCTATATAGATATTTCTTTCTGCCCACTACCTTTCCCCTTGGCTCCAAAAATTGTCTGTGTAACCAGACAGTGAAACTGAATAGAAGAGAATATGTAAAGAAGAAAAATTCACACAGAGAAACAATTATTCCAAGAATATGCAGTTCAAGAGAACGTGTCAGTTCATGGAGACAGTCTTCCAGGTCATTTCACCCAAAATAATTGTTCATGTGTACCAATATCACTTGGCAAAGTAAATCAAAGTTCATAACTGAAATTTGAGATGTTAGTTTTAAAGGCATATCTCTGATCCATAATTCTAGAGTAGATGCACACTAGATACTGTGAATGAGTATGTATCATGTAATGATCATGCACTGCTGAGTATTGCATTCACTATTGTGCATTCACTAAGGTCTCTGCCTGTAATCAGCTGGGCATCTCTTTGTACTTGGATTCATTGTTAGCTTCACAGTGTGTTAAAATAGTATATTATGAAAGATATATTTCCATGAATACTTTCTAGGTTCTTCCCCTCTGCCTGCAGTTATAGAAGCAATTGTTTGCGGTTGCTTGAATAGATATGATATTTCCCTATCAGTTCTTCACACAGAAGACTAGATCATGCTGTGTCCAGTCAGCATACCGTTGAGAAATCCTACAAAGATATGCATTCACCAGCTGGAAACACTGCATATGCCATGCCTTGAACTCACACTCCAGTAAGGGAAGATGATTTCAGCATGTTAAGAGTCTGTCACTCACAGTAATTCCTGAGTCACACAAACCACTTAACCTGTACAACACTTGTCAGGATTAATTGCTTACTCTAGCTGCTTTTGAAGAAAAAAAATCTGAAGTCAGTACTTCTTATACGCACCATTTTGCTGTAAAACTGGGAAAAACAAAACAAAGGAAAACAAAGCCAGCAACAACAAAACAAAGATTTATATTTTGGAATAGATTAAATTTATGCAATTATGTCAAGAAAGCATTGTGTGCAGTGATCTGGTAACTAAACCACTGGGAACTCCCTGACAACCCAGAACAAAAGCTGTGCCAAAATTCCCTCCCTGCCCTAAGAGCAAGACAGTACTGAAGTCAACATTCCTATCTCAGGCAAGTTCATAGACATTGGTAGGTACAAGCTGTATTTCCATTTTATGGACATGTCATAAATCAAGTTGGAATATAAATACCAGTGAGAAGAGACTGGTAGCTGATCTGAGTCATCAAACAGATGATTAGCAACAGCTGCATCTCCTGTTTTGAGTGTAATGTGCAGAAGGTGAAGGTGGAATTATGGAGGAAAGGAAAGAGTGACAAGCAACCTACCGCCTCAATTTTGTCTCTCCATTTATGTAGGCAAAATCTATGTTCAATCCTATAAAAATTGTCTCCACATTTACCTTGTTCATCCTTGGTTTACAATTAATTTCAGCCTAAGAATAATATAGACTTTAAGGCACACTTCCATAGAATATTTTGCACAGACATTAAGTTGTGTAAAAACATATTTTGGAGTTAATGGACTAAAATAGAATTGATACACCTAAAAAAGTATGCAATACTGTAATTTTTATATTCCAGTCAAAGTTTACCTTTTTCCATAAAATCAGAGACAGAGTAATATGGTGGAATGGCAACAAATAATTATTAATCCCAGCATACCTTGTGAAAATGGACAGAGATTGGCGTAACTGTTATTGAGCTACAAAAGAGGGAAAGCAGCTACTTACACTACTTCCAAGCAAAGAGGCTTCGCAGAACATGGAGAGAGGGTGATGGGAGAGCAATGAAACTTAAAGGTCCAGGAAAGAGAGGAGACAGAATGACATGACAGCAGGAATGACTGGGATGGAGAAGGAAAACAGTGAAAAAATGACATGTTTAAAGCACATACTTAAAATAATAAATGTTTCACATTCCCTGACGATATGCAAGAAGTGTTTTGTTAGGTTAAATGGTATTTGCTAGAGAGGGACTAGGCAGTGCAGACTGAGAGACTGGCAGCAGAGGGCTGCTAACAAAGTTGCTGGAGGGTGTAGGGACACACCTGGGAGATCTGGAAATGGTCTCTGCCTTGTGGCACAGGAGAACGGAGGTTTAAGTACTGCATTTTGCAGGAGCCACATGCAATTTGTATTTGTCTCTTTTATGGTACTATAAATTGGTTTCATTTAAGTATATATGCTAACACTAGGAAGTGACTCCAACTAGTAAATACACAGCATTTAGTCATGCAGTTTACCCATTAACAAAAAAAGTATAAATCTGATTTTAACACAAGGTTAGCAAAGTATGCTGAGATCAAGCAGATTCACTGCATTCTGTATTTGACAGATCTTCTAAATGTCAGTTTACAAACACACCGCTTTTAACAGGAAATCTCTAGCTCTCCTTACAATAATTTTGCTCCTTTAAATTTCTTTTTCCTCTGAGGAAAGTACTGATCAGACTTGCTTCCACAGCCCTTCTCTAAGTTCTATCTTGGCATGCTGACAAATGCTGCTATGTGTAAAGAAAGGAAATGAGTGGTTGAGATTGCAAAAGGAGTAGGTAAGACACCAAGACAGATGTTTATTCATATCTCTACTGTCGTTATAGTACAATGGGGTGGGGACACTGCCCTTGGCACCAGGCAGGAACTTTTTGCTGCAAATTGGCTTATATTAACTTGGATGCTTAGGTTAGGCGATATGATGTCACCCTTTCATCTATAATGCCCATTTACCTCCTTCCCTTCCCTTCCCTTCCCTCCTTCCCTTCCCTTCCTTCCCTTCCCTTCCTTTCCCTTCCCTTCCCTTCCCTTCCTCCCTTCCTTCATGCCATTCTCAGCAAAAATAATAATAATACTAATTAAACGATTGTCCAAATGCATTAAAATATACACTGTTTTTGTTTTCAAATTGTTACAGATAAGAAAAAAAAAATCTGAGAAATACTGAATGTTGTTTTTATTCTGAAAATATTTAATTAGGACCAAAAAATTGAAATCCTCCAATTCTTACAGCACATCTGCAGTGTTATTAGGATATTTTAGGTTTTAGTTGCTGTAGTTCATCCCAGCTGGCAGCTTCTGCAAGGGATCATTCAGCAGCTAGCTTGATGGCAGTGCTTACAGTCTCTGTTATAGTTGCAGTATCACCCATGCATCTGTTGTAAGGAGGAGATAGATGCATTGTTCTCTGTGTTATGATCCCTCTGTTGCTGGGAGACTCACAGCTGCCTTAATCAACTAATTTCTATCCCCATGTAGCTTTAGACTAGTAAAGTACCGTGGAACAAATGAGAACATCTGCTCAATGGTTTATTCAATGTTTAGTATTTCAAAGAAAGATAGCCCTAGTATTTACTGTATTGAGATTTCTGTACATTTGATATGAATGGGATATTTTGGTGAAAAACTATAGCTATGAATGGGAGATAAATGTATCAGTTAGCATAAATGACGTGATGGTTTTATGATACTGTGAATTGTAGAAATCTTAATAGATCCTTCAAAGTAGAATTTCTGACTCTGATGACTACATAATGTAGTATGAAAAGCAAATGTTTTTGTTTTGAACTTTTGTTCAGTACTATTGGTTATATTACTGTTATGTTTGATATAGAACCTGAAGTAGGAGCATTTGATCTTTTGTCATACTGTCTATTTTGTGTACTTTAGGAAAAAGCTTAAGCTGAGAGTCAGGCTAAGGGATATCTATGGGAATAAGTGTACATGAGTCTGTGTACATCAACAGATTCTAACTGTCCTGATTGTCTGTTACATTTTTTTCTGTGAGCTCCCTGTGCAGCCTCCCTACCATCACCAAAGGAGGTTTCCTTCCTATGCTCAAGATCTCAGAGATGCTGCAGCTGTAACCTTGAATCAGAGACAGTCATGAAGGCACCCAGTATGTGAGAAGGAGCTGTGGGAAGCTTCGTAAAGTGCCTCCTCAAGAGAGGCTTTTGTTCTGCTGGCCATGCTGTGTCACTGAGCTTCTGGTTCACCTTCTTTTGCAGAGCTACCTCCCTCTGTATCATTCAGCAGTGACCTTCTTCATTAACCTTCACATTGTTGTGAAGCTGGAAACCTGCAGGACCTCTGGAAGGAACAAATGGGATTTAGGCCTCAGAAATGTGCCCATGCCCTGTTCTTTTTTTTTTTTTTTTTTTTTTTTTGTGAAATCTGTGTCCCAGAGGGTTTTCCTGGAACTCAGCCTTCATCACATCAGCCAGCTCCAGCAGCTGTTCAACTCTGCACAAGGACCATTCATCCTCCTTCTGATAGTCAATTTCTCCCATGAGTGAGAGAGCTTTGTTTCAGGTTGATTGTGTCCGTTTTGCTCTTCAAGAAAGTCTCTTACAGTGCAAGGTTGGTATTCCTTGCCAAGAAGTAGTGGCTGTCCTAGCTAGTGGATGAGGCTAATAATGTTCTTCTGACTGTGTCGCTGGCATTCACTGTCAATTTACTTCAGGCGTGACGTCCAGAGTTTTTCTTCAGTCTTCCAAAACAAATTTGGACAGCAACTTTAGCCTACGCATACAAATACTCTGTTATAACATGGTATTATTTGAAAATCTGTCAAATAGCAGTTTGTAGGAGTCCAGGCTTCCTCACCAGCATTACAAGTGCATTTGAAAGCAAATTACAGCCAACATTATAATAATGTGTCGAGTAATATAGAAACATTATTTTATATGTAGCACCTATCTAATGACATAAAGACTGTAGAGTCTTATAAAAGCATAGAAATGTTTGCAGCCAACCCAGTGTTCTTAGGACTTATTATGCTTTCTCATTCATGTTTTTTTTCTTCTTTAGTATAGTCATTGAATTCATTTCCCACTGAAATGGAAAAACACTGAAAAAGCCTTCTGCGGGATGAACCATTTTATTTACTGCAGTTGGTGTTTTTTTCTGTGTTTTGAAATTACACGTTTTGTGTCAGCTATTTACAAGAACGATACTAGCAGAAGCCTTGGCAGAATAGTCACCATTTTATAAAATATTGACAAAACAATTTATAAAAATAAATATTTTATATTTATAAAATAATAACAAAATATAATTTTATATTAAAAAATTTATAAAATAAATGACAAAACTCTCAATGCCTCTCAACTTTTCAGGCCCCAGAACTCACGTGCTATACTGAAAAGTCAAAATTCTGAGGATGACCAGAAGTCTATGTTACAAATGCATTGAGCTAACATAACAAGCTGGTACCGGCCTTGGCAAATGACCACATTGTGTTTATTTATCTAAGTACGTAATTCAGACTGCTTTTCTCAAGTTCTTGTGCCAGTAGTATAATCCACTTTACCAGGCCCTTTTCAAGCACTTCATGAGCTAAAGTGAATCAGCACATATTTGACAACTGTTGTAGTGAATCCAAGTCATACCATTATCACGGCAACAACTTTTCTCAACTCTGGAGAGCTTTCTCACTTGCTTTTCCCATTTGTGTGCCAAATTCTCCCCTGAATTTTACTTTATTTTCTCACTTTTTGTGATGTGGCCCTTATGATAGTGCAATCTGCTCTTTCAAGCTCTCTGTTTTAAAAGAGGATGCCAATTGCTTACTTTTTTCACATGCTGTATCTCTATGCTTCTGAAAGGCTTCATTTATTTATATTTTTTACATTTTAACATTCCAATTTGAGGACACCATTTGCTACATATAGCTATCTTACCTTTCCTTTGTATCGTGCTATGATTTTGCTGACAGACTGAGAATTAGGGAACCACAGAATCACAGAAAGGCTGAGATGGGAAGGGATGCCAGGTCCAACCTCCCTGCTCAAGCAGTGTCCTCTGGAGTACAATACCCCTGATTATGTCCAGATGGCTTTTGAATAGCCCCAAGGAAGAAGACTCCACAACTTTCTGGGCAACTTGCTCCAGTGTTCTGTCACCTTCACGTTCAATTGGAACCTCCTGTCTTCCAGTTTGTGACCATTGCTTCTTTTCTTATTTTAGGGTACCACTGAAAAGAGCCTGGCCCCATCCTCTTGACACCCTCTCTTCAGATACTTATACACATGGATCAGATCCACCCAGAGCCTTCTCTTCTCTTTGTTCATTATATGAGCGATGCTTCAGTTCCTTCATCATCTTAGTAGCCCTCCAGTGTTCTCTCTAAGAGTTCTAGAAGTTCTAGAACTGGACACTGTCTTCCAGATATGGCCTCACCAGGGCTGACTAGAGGGAGAGGATAATGTCCCTCATCCTGCTGGCCACAGTCTTCTTGATGCACTGCAGGATACCAGTGGTTTTCTTGGCTACAAGGGCACACTGCTGGCTTATGGATGTAGATAAGATGCACCATTTTAGGTTCATGATAATCTAGGTCATATAATTTTTTTTTTATTATTATTATTTTTTAGAGAATAAAGATAAAATTAAAATAGAATGTTTAGAAAAGCCATCTGTAATTCATGACATTCTCCTTACAGGTTTTCAAAGATGCAAAACCTCTGCTAGCAGGAGTGGCACAGATGGTAGAGCACATGACTCTACCATCTTGTTGTATTGTTAAGCATCATACAGTGACTTTTGGTTAATAATATTTGCAAATCCTAGTGTTTAGCTGTTTGAAGATTGAGGTAGACTCAGAATCATTTAATCTATATATGGATTTGTTCCATCACTGGGTCTGCCTTAGCCACTCCTACCATGGGATAAATTGATTATGAAATTTTAGTTGTGAAATCCAAACCCGTGTTTTTTCACTTTTCATTGTAAGTGGCAAAGTATGAGCTCAGGAACATTAGTAATGGAAGTATCAGGTATGTATAGTTTCACTCTAAAATGCTGGACAAAAGTAAATCAATTGGTTTAGAAATTTTACTCCTTGCTATAAATGAGAATGTTCTTGAAAAGGGAAAAAGATGATTATTTTAATTGCAGTTGTATGAAAACTTTGAAGTTTATAATTTTCTTCTTCTTCATTTTAGAATTTGATTTTTGTTTCTCAGATATAAAGTTTCCATGAGATGGTGTGTGAACTACAACACATGCATGAGTCCTGTTTTTAAAAAATCAACACAACTTCTGAGTTTAGAGTTTGATAATATACACATATTTGGTTCACAGGTGAGTTAACTGTAATTCCTATAGTATAGAGAGACAGATTTTTTTTTCTTTAATTACTCTTTTATTTCATGCATTTATTAAAATGTAATTAAAATTTTGCATAGAACAGAACGGTTAAATGGATGGTAGCTAGTTTTTAAGAACAAAGTTGTATCAAGGAAAGAAACAGAGAATATGGCAGTAAAAGGAACAGCAGGAGAAGCAAATGTGAAGCCATCTGCCAGCTAAGTTTGGCTGATGCTACCTCAGTAGAGTATGTTCCATTGCTTTGGCATCTGGATTGTCCTTTGTAACAATGCAAAACTTTTGACAGTTACTGCATTTTGTATGTGTGCATAGTTTAACTGCGATCATTTTTGCAGAAATCAAGATTCAGCAGAAGCCAACACATGAAAATTAGGTAGATAGAAGCCTTTCAAAAATAAAATACAAACAAGTAGTAAAAATATTTTGCATACATTGTAACTCATTAGAGGAGGCTTATGTAAGTTCTATGTCTTTCCCATAAGTCTCTGGGAAGATGTATGTAACGTGCTGTTGTTTCTCTTTAAATAATTTTGTTAAATGAAATACAGAGTACCTTGAGCAGTACAAAACAAAATTAAAGAAAATTTGTTGCTTTACATAATTTATAGCACAAATCAGAAGAGCAGAGTTTTACAAACACTTAAAATATTCTGTCTGGACTGAATAAGAAAAGCTTCAAAAAAGAACCCATGGAAACAAACACTTAGAATATTTTAAAAGCTAAATGACAAATGCTAGGTGGAATTATTTACTTTAAAGAAGAGTCTATATTTTACCAGTTCTTTTCAGAAATTCACTGTTGTGTGCATACACGGGCCTAGGAGATATTCAGATACCATGATAACAGATTACATAGCACTTTTTTGAAATATATGTTAATTACAGTGCTGAAGCATTGTGCCATGTGTAATATCATACAAAAATTTTGAGCTCAAATTTTCATAAGCCTGTCTGGAGCTCCAAACAGCTGAGCACCTCATTTTAAACATCACTATGGAACTGCTTTTAAGTCAGAAAAGCTAAAAATATGTTTCCTGTTTCTCAAGTTGGGAAATAAATCATAAGCTTTAGCTGCTTGAAAAGTTTGATATCAGTGTTTATCTTGAGTATGAATATGCCAATTCTTACTATTAAATGTGTTTGCACTGAAATCTTGAGCTGAAAAATGATGATTAAGGAAATTCTCTAGTATTCATTCCAAGTAATAGAGTGACTTTAAACTTTGTCAGAATTGGTTGTAGAGGACCAAAGGCACTTCAGTAGAAGGATGTAGAACTCCATATTCCTTTATATGGTGTTATATTTTTAGAATTTTGTGAAACCCAAGCATTCTCAGGAAACCTGAGAATAGAGTTAGAAATTTTCCTACTGCCATAAGGATGAGGAATCAGAGCCTAGTCTGTTGTTGTAATCACTGAAAACACAAAAGCTGAAAATCATACTTCAAACTCTGACAGCCTTTCAAATTCTCTTTCCACTTACAATTTGTTAGACTTTTATGTCAGTAATAAGAAGCTCCATTATTTTTTCCTCCGGATGACTTAAAATGGGCAGTCAATGATGTGCATTTAAAAAAAAGCCAGGGGCAATGGGTGGGAATAGCAGGCAGCTATTATTAAAACCAGGTGTGACTACGTGTGTATATATGTATGTATGTGTGATGTCAGTTTTTTTGTGTTTTTTTTTTGAGGTTCTCAAAGTGACCTAGTGGAGAATTGGAGGACTGGAGCAAACAGCAAGAATTGAAGAATGAGGAAACGAGTGGGGGATGTGAAGATCTTCATGCTGGGTTGCTGCACATACTGGTAATGGTAATTTGCATGACTCTCTGCAAATAGGGTATACATTTGCGTAATTAATCTGCAGTGTAGGGAAGCCAAGAGGAAGGACAACAGTTAAGAAATTTGTAATTAAAATATCTGTGATTTGTATCAAGACAATTAAAAGGCACCAGAAGCAAGTCAGGTTTAAAGCAAAATTATAGTTAATTCTATCCCCTGGTCATTTTGCAAATAAGTTTAGCATTTAGCAAGTAATGACAACTTGGACTGTTTGTCAGCAGGACATCACAAACCTTTTCATGTAAGGTGTGTTTTTCTTAACTCTGTGAACCACCTATGGCTGAATGTAGCTTCTTCAGAAGAGTACATCAAAGAATAACTCTGGTAATGAAAAGACTACTAATTTTAGAATTTTTGTACCAAAAGACCGTACGAATACGGTTCTATAACCAAGGTTACATTTTATGTTGGTTATATCTGCAAAATGTCCAGCTAGGCTCCTGACGGCTTATGTACTTTTATCAGTCCTTTCATGCTTAGTACATTATGTGTGCTTTTGTGAAGACACTGATTAAACAGCAATCTGAGAAGATGTGCGGCAAACAGGAGTTTATGCTCTTCTACGCTCTGTTTTAACTTAACAGCGCACCTTCTCCCTGTAAGGCTCAAATATTAGCACAATAATGTTTCTCTCCTAAGTAACTCAAAATAAATCCAGTAAGGGGTAAGTTGCTTCAGACAATCAAAGCCCTGAAGTTATGCTTAGTTCTCATATTCTTTCTCCTTCACCTCCTTCGCTCTGGTTTCTGTATAATACCTTCCCTTTTGGATTAGATGTCTGTTGCTAAGAAAGCTCAGCAACAATTTTTGCAAAGAAATCTGTTTGTTCCAGACCTTAGCAATGCTCCCAGGCAGCAGGGTATAGGATTCTCTTTTGTTTGTTTTTCTACATCTGTGCTGCTATTCCGATGCCTTTTATTTTCCCATATAAGAAAAAAACAAACACATATACATTACACTGAACTACACTGCACAGCATAAATGATTAGATTGTTAAAAAATTCCTTTGAATTGACTTTTGTAGAGCATCTTTTACTCCCTTCCCCCTTGTGCTGTAAGCCAATCCTGATGAAAACAAGTTAAGAAAGAAAGAGACATTATATCAAATCAGAGAAATCCAATATTTGGAGAGCAAAGCATTTACACTTAGTCATCGTGTGTTCCTGATTGAGGCTGGTTTGAAGGCAGTGTATCACCTGCTCAGGCAGCATTTGGTTTTTTTAATCACTTTCATGCTTCATGTAATCAAATGCATCTTGTTATTTTTTCTCAAGCAAACTGCTCTTATGGGCATTGTATTTGTTTCTTCTATTCAATTATTTAGTGATCATAAAAATTATTGTCAGTAGTTGGAGATTTATCTCTTAAGTATTTGTCAGATAAACCTCTAGTTTTCATTATTTCAGTGACCAGTTCTAGAAGTCTTACACATGGCTTTAGAGGAGAGAGACCTAAACCATCTCTGAGGTTGTGTGTGCCAGTGGACTTTAATGAAGTTGTCATAGTTTTTCAAGGCAATACCTCTGATCTTAACCTACATGGGCAAAAATATAGTGTTTTGTTTAAAAACTGGTACAACTAATGCCCTTGTTTACTGCAAAGACAGCTACAAGTAAGCAAACAGAAATGTTTTCAGTCATACTGGGAAAAGATTGTTCACTAAGAAGTCTGGGAATCGAATGTTGTTTCTTCATCAGAACAAAATAAGAATGTTGTTAATTTCATGGACTCTGCTACAATTTGGGTCCTTTATTAGAACTAATAGCTCTTTTCAGGGGGCCTTTCTACTTTATTGGGATTCTCTGATAAGTTTTCATTGCTAATCCTCTAGATGAATCTTTCCCAACAACACATACTCAGTATATAAGTAAAGTAATATGTATTTTTATATATCTGTAGAGATTAGATAGATGGAGTATAGATAAGAATAGAGAATTAAAGGATATATATGTAAGCTAGTAACAACTTATGTATAGCCAACATTGAAAATATATGTCACACACATTGCAAGAGTATCCTGTGCAAATTAAAAGGAACATTCATTACATGCCTCAGGGAGTGCCCGAAGAAGGTATTGAGGAAGACCGGGCACTTTCCCTCCGTACTCTTTGTTTAACAAAGACTCTGAAGAAAATCACCGTATCAATATGAACAAGAAGAGTGTTGAGACATCTTGGAGACAACAGGACTGACACCAGATAACAAAAAAAAATTAACAAATGTAAACCTGATAGGATTGTGAACCTGGAGTACCCAGCCAGTGGGGAAACAGGTGAGGGGGGGAGGCAAGGGGGAGAAAACAGGGTATAAAGGCTGTCATGTTGTGTCCATAGGTGAGCTCCTGCTTGCGGGACGCCCGCCATTGCAATCGCAAATAAAATCAGCTTTTATCAGAGATACCATTCTGACAAAAATTATCTAGATATTTCCAACAGAAGGACAGAATGTAAGAATTTACCCTAGCTGTAAAGGAAAGGCAGATGATGAAACCAATCATAATTACTGTAGTTAATTGACAGGTTAAGGAAAGGACAGAGATCAGTTTAGAGTGCAATTAAATATACTTACTGTTTATGCAGCAACACCTGCAGCATTAGTCTTTATTTATTGATGAAATGAATTATTCTTTCATTTACAACAATTTTAGGCCTGTAATTAACAGCTGACTGTGTGAAGGAATCTAAAAGATTTTTTGATGGTATTTTTTACAATGACAGCTCTTGGAGGGGGCTTAGTTAATCATTCTGCTTTGCTTTTAATCCTCATGAATATGTGCTTTTGTTTATATACATTGTTGGAGATCGAGTGATTTGCATATGAATGCTTCTTAATCCTAGGAGGGATCTGGCCTTGAGTGATCTTTACTTTGTCTCCTGATCTATGCCAGTTCTTGTGCAGCCAACTGCGCGGTGTTTGGGCAGGGGGCTGCAGGGCGCCCTGCGTGGGGGAGGCCATGAGACACCTGTGACAGTCTCAGATGGTTCTGATGCCAATGAGAACAATCAGTGGGATCCTCATCCCTGAAATATTTAAGAAAGAGCCCCAGCTACTGAGGAAAGGGGACTTGTAAGAAGACAGTTGAGAAGTGAAGGAAGCACAGAGGGACTGCTGCTGGGGGCATGGCTGGAGACACACTCTGGGAAGGAGATGTTTTGTGACAGTGGAGGAAGTTCTGAGAGACCATGGCTGTGGGACACCCATATCAAGAAGTGATACCCCAAGGAGGAGGAGAGATGGTGGATTGATGTTAGTCTGGGGAAAGGGCATAAAAGACGCTGCCCTAAATATTTAATTATTTGGAGTGTTGTTGAATTCCCTCTCCAGCAATGCAATGTTGTGCAACAATCCCCCCATTTTACTACTCCTTTCTCATCTTTCACCACTTTGCTTATTTCCAGTGGTCCTTCCTTCTTTCTCTGTTACTGATCTCTAACACCAGCTCACTTCCCCTTGATCTATAGAGGATACATCCCTTCAATTCCCTCCTGTCTTGGTTCTAACATCAGTTCTTCTTTCTGATCTGCAGTAATGATGGTACTTAAAAAAGAAAAAAAAATTACCTTTGTTCTCAATACTTTCATCTTCTCTCATATTCCTTAAATGCTCCTTTTCTGAAAATGGGACAGGTACATCTCATCAAGAGCCATTCAAAGTGGATACAGCAATTGTTGAACCTGTTCTTTATCATTTGTCTTGATTCCTGCTTTCCCCCTTTTTTATCCCTCTTTTGCTTTGTCAAGGGGAACCTCTGTGATTTAAAAGTAAAGGAAGAAATCGCAGTCCCTCTTCCTTATTACATATTTTGGGATCTGAATATATAAAATACCAATTGGTGACATCAAGTGGAAAAGTGGACATGCAATACAGATCTAGAGAAGGTTCCATTGCCTGCCTGGAAAGAACAAGACTTTTGCCCCTGATTAGTTACTTAGCATTAATGTCCTCATGGCAGAATTGTTGCTATGGCCAATTTCTGGGTTTCAATGAAGTGCATGGGCAGTGCAGGATGGCTAGTGCTCTGTAGCCAGCGGAACTCTGTTCCTGTCTGCACATTAATTGGCTACCTGCATCTAAAAAGTTTTGTGTCTTCTCAGTAGACAGATTTCCATTTTCACATCTTTCCTTCTTCTGAATTATACATAAATCCTATGGAGAAAAAGGAAAAAAAAAAACAAAACACAACCACACAAGAAGATGGCACAACTGTCACTGCAAATAATTATTTCACAAGTCAGCAGCACCAGCTGTTGTTAAAGCCCCAGTGCGCTGTGTGCCAGTAAAACAAATGAACCCAGAGTAGCATACTTTTGCATATGAACCAGTGGTGTCAGGGAGAGAAGCAGGTAAAAACAGGGTCTTCTTTGAGGTTGCTCTCATAAAAAATCTGCTGAAAAAACAGATTGCACGCTGGATTACATTTCTTACTTTCCACCAAGTCAGTAAGAGCTTTTTGGTATGAAGGTCCTGAGCTGTCACCTGATGTCAATTTAAAGAGACAGATGACTACCCACAAAGTGAAAAATAACGTGGCGTTATCCCCCGAGGTACAAACTCCACATAGCAATCAGAAAAGAAAGCTCCTCTAGAGAGGAGAGAGAGCAGTGCTGACAGTGGTGAAGTTGACAAGAGTCTCATTTTGGAGTTGGCTGTGTTGATATGGCTTCTATAGTTCCCAGTCTCCATTACAGCTGTCAGTTCCCTTCTCCTCTTTTCACCAGCTTCTGAATCTATCCTCATGTCATATACTGCAAGCCCTTCTTTACAATAAATACTTTAAATTAGCCCCCTAATGCTTACTAGTTTTTAATTCAAAATTTCAACAAATGAGTTTCAAGAATCATCCTTGTTTCATTTCCGTGGTTCTTTTCATTAGACTTTTCTTGAGGGCTGCCATTCTCTTCTGTATTCCTCTTTTCTTTCTCCTCATATCTTTCTATGTCACTATTTCATAAATTATGAACATTCCTCTTGTAAGAAATTTCTTTACCGCTCATCTTCTGGGCTGGCATTGAGAAAATGTACAAGGAAGCACAGTGAAGAAAATAAAGCCCCTCAGGATTAAATACTGTCAGGGGGGAAAAAAAAAAAAAATAAGAGAGAGAGAAGCAAAAAATAGCCACCTTAAAAGTCTCCACTGTGCTACAAATGCTCTCTGGTACTTCACTAGTGAATAAATTTCTCTGTGACATACTCTGGTCACAACAGAAATTTTTCAAATGGATTTTTATCGTTGTTATTTTTAGCTAAAGACCTTTGTGTACACATATAAAAAAAAAAATATATAAATTTAGTCGAGAATTCTGTGAAGTAGTATCAGCTGAGATGATATTCTGTCTTGCAGTTAGCACAGCCACAGAATGTCCTTTTGCCAGAAAAAAACCATGACCATTCTCATTTACATATCAGAAGAAGTTTAAATAGAGTAAGCTTATTGATCTTTTGTTTAATTCAGGATCTTTGTGCATCACTTTATTTATAGCTTTTTGCACAGATTCATATAAACTCGAGGTCTCACAAATTAATTCTATACATTTCTGCACTTTGATAATAAGAGAAAAATGGAATAATATTCCACCTATTTTGAAAGTCATTCCTATAGACTTGAGTATGAACTGTGGTACTAAAAAGAACCAGATTTATGTCATTCGGTTGGCAAACAAGTTTTGTCTAAAACAAGATGCATGTTATTATTTAACTGGGTCAAGAGAGGTATACAATGAACTCTTGCTTAACAAACAAGGTATAAGCACATGGGATTCTAGTGAGGCTAGAATTACTACCTGCTGCAAAATTTCATGTGGATGATCTATGTGTTTTTTTATTTTGGAGTTGTTTAGTCTCAAATTTTCATCCATTTATAAAGTTGAGTTAATGGTCTTGCATATATTCTGCTCTCAGTCAGAAAGGTGGGTAAGCAGAGGTTAAAAATAAGAATTTCAGTTTTCTGTAATTCCTCTGAACTCCTGAAAGAGTTCACACTTTCCCCTGACATTCTTAGTACTTGAGTTATACTGAAATAGTGTGCAAACAAGGGTTATTGTTATTAACAGCTGTATCTTTTGTTGTCTTATTTTTATGCATTTGCAAGGAAAACTTTTTTAACCAGTATTGCCAAGGGGAGAATTTGACCTGTTTCACAGTCTTTTTTTTGCTTGTTAGAGACAGAATTCTCATTAAGTGCCTGATACTTTTTATTCCTGAAGCATCTTGGTATAGCTGGAAGCATATCAATTGATAATAGAACACCTTTAAAATAAATTCAGTATTAAATAAACACCTGTTCATTAAATCTGCAGCTCTCTCTGCAGTTTGGTAGCAGATGCTACTGCTAATGATACAGACTGTTTGACAGGCAAGTTAGATGCTAATGGAATGTACTAGAGATTAATCTGGATGCTTCAGAAGATTATATGCCAAAATAAATTCTGTATATCTCTGAAATAAAACAAGACAAATATGCTTGGGGGACTGAGTAAACTTTTTTTTTGTTGTTTAAAAAGATGTTAAGCTTCACACCATTAGCCAGTATTTGAACTAGACTGAACTCAGCAAGGGTTCTGGCATTTTTTGAGCCTTTTATTTTCATATTTGTAACCTTGCTTAAGGGGTTATCTGGTCAAGGGAAATGAAATTTCAGAGGCATAAATAGGAAGTGGAGTTTGTTATAATATTACTGGGCTGTCTAGGTAAAAAAAAGAGATGCTCTTGGTTTTTTTCAAAATGCTTATATACTTGATGTTTAAACTAGACAAGTTCATACAAGTGCCCAAAGTGAACCTAAGTTTAGTCTTTTCTTTTTTCCCCTATGGATGTCGTTGGTAAAATTTAAGTTTTGTTACTTTAACAATTAAGTCTCAATGTATTAAAAAAAAAAAAAAAAAAAAAAAAAAAAAAAAAAGCTCTGAGCATAGTCAGGGTTTCTTTCTTTCTTTTGAGATTGAGACAGACTGCCACTGAGAGACAACTCCGCTTGTTTCTCTCCAAGTACAGCTTTTGTTCTTACTCCTTCAGAAGCTGCCAGGAGCACTTGAGAAGAAAAAGTGACTCCAAGTGGACAATGAATGTACTCAAAGAAAGAAAAAAAAGAAAAAAAAAAAACAACAAAAAAGTAAAAATGTCAAAAGGGCTTCCTAATGACCTGGGAACAAAATGCCAGAAGAAAGTCAGAGAAGGTAAATGTGAAACGATTTAAAGAGAGTCCTCACCTCAACCTCTATATGTGCAGTGATTTATCTTAGCCTTATCATTCAAGAATGAAATTTTGGAGTTGTAATAAATAGCGTATGATAACCTTATATGATCTCCATGTCCAATAGCAGTCAGAAGTAGGATAAATGATTAGAAATCCCTTTCTTCTTTATTTAAAACCATGGTGCAGCAGCTTCTGTTATACTCTGTAGCATTTTAGTTTTTTTTCTTCTCAAAAATATACCTTTAAAAGGTCCCGGGAAGGACAATAAGAACTATCAAAGGTATGGAAAAGCTGCTTATGAGAGAAGACATAAAATACTTTCGTCCTCTAATTATACTACTCCTAAATTGCTTCTTACAGGCTTCAGTTGGGGACAGGATGCTGTGCTATGTGTACCTTTGTTGTGGCCCAGGGTAGCGGCGCTGTGTGTCATGGTGGGAAGAGCACTGTACCAGGGCAGGCTGACACAATTAAATTCCATTGAAGCTTAGTATTCACCACTGCTTTCCTTTGAAGAAGTGTTGGTCTCCTTTCATATATGAAGTGTGAGTGTGCCTGAGACTGCAAAAGAATTCAGATTAAGAACAGCTTCATTAAGTTTTTTCTAAATCCTTGCATTATGCTTTCAATTTTTTTTCAAATGCTTAAATAACTTTTCCTAGTATCCTAAAGAAGTCGCTACGCAGTAACATGTTTCCACCTGTATTGGGCCTATCTCATGCTGCTGAAGCCACATCTGTGGGGACAAGTGGAATTTTGACCTGCATCTTCATGTACTTTTTCAATGTTTTAAATTTTGTAAGAAGATGTTAACCTTAGGGGTATCAAAACAGCTATACTGGATGCACAGTAAAAATGTAATTCCTTCTGTTCTATTTCTTCTTATACTTTAGTTTAAAGACTCATTTGTGATACAGCCCCTATGGACTCTATTGCCTTTAGGTATGGGAAAATACTTTTGATCTGTATGTTCTGCTGTGTTTACAAACAGGTACAAACAATGACATTATCTGCAATGGTAGCTGATTTCCGACAAGGTAGAGAAATGAGCACATTCCAATGAGCTGGCTAAAACACTTCCCATTAATATATGTTTGAAATAAAGAATTTGAGTTGGATTGTTCATTGATAATAGTTCTCTATGACCTGTAGCTGAAAACGTTCTTATCTCAGTTTTCACTTAATTACATCTTCCCCTTCACAGTGTAGCCAAAGCTAAGCCTATCCTTTAAGAACTTCAAAAGGAACTTTAGCTAATTCCGTGTATTTTTTTAACTCTTCTGCTTCACTGTAGCGTTAAAAGAGAACTGGCAATTTAATTAAAAAATAATTAACTAGAATTTTTCAGTCTTTCTAAAACCTAAGAGTGCTCAAGAAAATATTTAATCCTAAATATATTTTAGCTGCTCTTAAAACCAAGATGTATTTCACTATTAAGAAGCCATAAATTCAGAGCTAATTTAATAAAGTCAGAAGGAGGCTTAACTAATGTTTCCAGCCTTTTGTGTTTCCAGACAGAAAATGGCTATTTTTATTTGTGTGTTTACAGACTATAGCTATTGCTTTCTGCAAGATGTTCTCTATAAATTCAGTGAGTATATATATTTTTTTTCCTAGGAGTATAATACTCTATGATAAGTTATAATAGACTCTTGACCAAGTAAAAACAAGTCTTTACACTAAGGTATCTTCTGATTTACAGAATTTTGGAAATCGATAAAAACAAACTGCCAACATCTTGAAAATGAAAATAAAACAATATAAAATGTACTTTTCCAACTTTGATTTATGCTTAATTATAAGAAGAACTTTTGTGTTTATTACTGTTTATAACATAAGCTCAATTTGTAATTTGTATTTTGTTCTGGTAGTCAGCATAAACCTTAGGTGTGATGAAGAAAAAGATAATAAAATTAAAATTCAGACCATTAAAATCTATATAAGTATTAAGATAAATATTTTGGAACTTCAGTCTTCTCTACCAATTCAGTAGGAACTTTAAACTGTCCATTTCATAGAATGCATCATAGAATGATTTGGGTTGGAAGGAACCTTTAAGATTATCTAGTTCCAACCCCCATACTTTAGGCAGGGATATCTTCCTCTAGACTAAGCTGCTCAAAGCTTCATCCAGTTTCAATGAAATCTCTGTAATATTTAGCAGTGGAGAAATTGGGCCATTGAAGTCCTTTAAAATTTTCCTAAAATTAATATGAAAATGTCACTAATTAGATTAATCTAAAGCAACTGCTGTTCCATTTCAAGAACACACTTCTGTACAATAAAAGATAAGAAAGTGTAAATCCTAAAAATTTAGTGGAAGGCAAATGTAGTGTTGAAGTTGAACCACATTTCATAAAGAATAGATACTTAAGAGTTTTAATTAGGTATGAAAGGCCAGAGAAAGAGAGGGCAGACTGACAAGTCAAACTTGCTTTAATGAAGAGGTTGATCATGTACCTTTATCTGTGTCCAGGTTCTCTTTCAAATGAATCCCCAGTGGTAAGAGGAAAGATCGTTTTATTGTATGTATTTCCTGCTTGTCTGATTAATGGAAAGATACTGCCATAAATATTCTTTTTTAAACCAAGAGAGCCTTTGTAATTTGTTTCTCCCTTTGTAGTTGCATGATTGGTCTTGAGGAAGACAAAAATCCTGCTGCCTTCATGTGTCATCTCTTTCTTCTTTCTAGTCATTAATACTTTATCTTGCTTCTGAAGCTTACATATCCTTCAATCATTGGGATTTTACAAATCTAGACAGTTTATTTACGCCCACTGGGTATTTTTTAGCTTATCTCTTTAAAGAAAGATCTTTCTTTTTACCAAGATCAAGCAAAAGAGACAGTGAAGAAGAATCCATAACACTGAGTACTCAATTACTTGAATTCAGCTCAGTGTCTCAGGAACCATAGAGTTTTAACCATCAATTTTAAGTACATTTAGCTTCACTTCTTTTTCAGTTTATTTAATTATATTAAATGTGAATATAGTAATTACATTTTTCTTAAGGGCTGTAAATCTTTTTTCATAGCAGCATTTGGATACTTAAGCACTCCCTCACATAAAGTGTGTACTATTTATATTCAAGAGCAGATTTTATTTGAATAGTCATATAAGCATGCACACAACAGAGAATTCGGAACAAAATAAATAGCTTAAAAAGATCTTTATTGCCACTTACCTTCAGTGACAGTACTATGAAATGAGGATCTACTTTTTATCTCTATCCTCACAGACTTTTTTGATTTTGGATTTACATAAGTATACATTTTTACATTAAAATAAGACCTATAACTTACTGATTTTCTAGCAATGCCTTTTTGGACATCACTTTCTTATGCCATTTTAATTCAAAATATGTTGGTTTCTAGAAAGCCTAAAAATGCACTGCACTTTTCCATTACTTTTGTATATTAGACTAATATGATGATATGATTATGTTAGTAATGAATGTGGAATACATGCTTTTGAAATCACAGGAAACTTGTAACTTCATCAGTATGAAGGATATCTCTGTTAGACATTCGAGAATAGAACTGCAACTTGGGAGAAAACTTAATTCTATCACTTGTTATTAAGGTATCAAAGTCATTTAATAGTCGATTTCTCCCATTTCTTTCAGTTGTGATAATATTTCAGAGTATAATAATATTAATTCATAGAATAAATCATATTTAAACTAGTGGATCATTTGAGTTATTCCTCTCATGAAAAGATCATGAAGTCCTGTAGTTAAACTCTTAGAGCAATTTAAAAAACAAGTTTTGATCAAGTCCCGTTTTTCTGCAAGGGAGATGAAACTAAGACAATTTCTAGGTGGTTGCTCTTCCAGAGACCTTGCCATACTATAACTTCTTGCTCCTTTTTGATTCTGAATTCCTGACCAGTTCCAACAGATGGAATTTGAAGTGTCTGTTGATAAATATACTTTAACTTTGGTTTCAGAAAAAGTATCTGATGGAATTAACACTAATTCATTTTTTTTTTCCTAATGAAAAAAAACCTATGTTTTACAGATTCTGTAAGAGAGACAAACTAATTTCTCATTTTCAGTAACATTGTTCTCCATTCTCTCTTTTCACAGAAAACACATGGAATCCACACAAATGACCTTATTCTGCTTCAGATCAGTGGTTACTGTCACATATAATTGCTTTAAGTAAGAGAGCTCCTCAGAAGATGCCAATCAAGTGCTGAAAGTAGATGAAACACAGGCTTTTTATATTTCTCTGAATGATTTCAGAATTTTGTGAGTGTAATGTATTAACAGAAAACGGTAAAGAAAAAAACTGTTCTCAGCCTGAAAACTGAAAATCAGTTTTCAAAGAGCAAAACATTTGTTTATGTTCTTTTTAGATTGGCATTGATATTACTAGTTACGGCTGTAAATTGTTTATAAAACTGCATTAAAACAGGGCTGAAAAGGTAAAGTTTTTAGTGTTTTTTTTTTTTTTTTTTTTTTTTTTTTTTTTTGTGTCTGTCTGGACATCTGGTGTCCATTAACAACCAAACATTGTGATGGGCTATTCATCTGTGCTGATATTGCACAAAGGATTTTGCCACCTGTTCGATTTTTATTCACTGCTTTCAAAAATATTTAGAGGAAGATCTTCTACACTTTCGAGTTAAATGTGAAGGACATTATATCAAAATCTGTTTTTTAGCAGGCAGAGCTTACAGAATGTACTAAATCTCACAGTTTTGAATCTCATTAAGTTTCCTTCTTTAATTATGATTTTCTTGCAATTATTTGGAACTGAATGTTTGAAGACAATGAATACCATGTTAAATAAATCTCTGTAACAGGAGGTAGAGCTTATTTATTTATTTATTTATTTATTTATTTATTTATTTATTTTTCCCTCAGGTATTTGAAGACTTGTATTTTTATAATCAAAGAGATCCCCCACTATGGCCCTACTACTGATTACCTACTAGGTGGCATTGATTATTCCTAACCATTATGAGATCACAATTAGTGACAAACTGAAGATAGTACTGAAATTTCTTGAATAGTTAATAGAGTTAAGAGTTAATATTTCATTGGTTCTAGAAGGAAACATATCTTACAGTTTACGTTTCTAAAAAAAGGGGCTAATCTTATAGACAATATTCCTCTGTAATTCTTGTTAATCAAGAATGTAGCAGAAGTGCTGAGTCACAGCTTGAAACAGTGACTGAGCATTCAGTGGGAAGGCAGGGCTAACCCAGGGGAGCTCAGGTGTGTGCAGTGCCCCCGAGTGACTGGAAAGAGTGGAGCCAGGATCTGTCCCTTCCCAGACCTCATTTAAGAATTGGCAGTGGAGATAGGGGTCTCTGTGTACCTGAGGCCTTCTAAGGGTAAGCAGGGTTGTGGTTTTTTTTTTGTTGTTGTTGTTGTTGTTTGCTTGTTTTTAATGATTTGTTTCTATGTCTGCTGCATTTGAGTGTATTTTCACTTGCTGCACCCTGGGACTTTGCTATCCTGCTATTGTTGCTGTGCTTTCCATTGCATTGTAGAAAAAAGGTAAAAAACAAAGAAAAACTGTAGCTTAGAACTTGTATGCTCCTTTTGGAGATGAGACCCTTGTTATTTAAGTGAGATATTTCCAGTTTATTTAAAGCTGAGGTCATCTTGATGTGCTCAGCATCTGGAAGTCTAATGGTTTAGAAGAGCATCATCTTTTTGGAGGGGAAACAGTATTTCATGTGCTGTAAATAACAAGGTACATGTGATTTCTTTATGAGTTACTCGAACATTACCTACCAGTGATTATCCTGCAGCTGTAAATGTATCTGCAGATGTTTAAGATCCTGAGATAAATGAAGAATTTTTCCTGTATACTTAAAAGCAATACACAACACTATCCCCCAACCACTCCTCTCACTCTCCTGTAGTCTTTTTAATTGCCTTAATTAAAGAAGCTGAAGTATTTTACACTAAACTCCCATTTCAATTATATATACATCTTAATAAATTAAAAGCAAATTTATCTTTTGCTGTAACAGGGATAAGAACAATGGAATTCTGATGCTTAATTTCACTTTGGGTGTTGTTGTTGTGCTTTTTTTTTTTTTTTTTTTTTTTTTTTTTCCTTGCATGCTTGTAGAAGCTCCTGACAGTGAAACATTCTTTTCTTTTCTAAGAAGTGGAAACTGAAAGCCAGTGACTGATAGAATGTTCATTTTCGGTTAGATGTTCTTTTATACTTTGTTTATATAAAATAGTGTTACTAAAAGTGTTACACTACTTGAATGAAGTACTCTTACTCTATTAAGTTACCTATACAGTATGAATGAACTTTGGAGAATAGAATTACTTGAAATGCTGTAAATTTGAGGTTTTCTTTTTGTTGTTGTTTTGCTTGCTTGTTTGTTTCCCTTGGTCACCATAGAATTGTTTGAGTTGGAAGGGACTCTTGAAGGTCGCTTAACTGCTCTGCAATGAACAGGGACACCTACAAGCTAGATTGTGTTGCTCAAAGCCCCATCCCATCTCACTTTGAGTGTCTCCAAGGAAGGGCTTCCACCACTTCTCTGGGCAACCTGCTTTAGTGCTTCATCACTGTTATAAAACATTTCTTCCTTTCAGCCTAAGTCCCCCCTCTTTCAGTCTGAAACTATTTTCCCTTGTCCTGTCACAACAGGCCCCACTATAGAGTCTGTCCCCTTCTTTCTTACAGCCCCCTTTAAATATGGAAAGGCCCCTTTCAGGTCTCCCCGGAGCCTTATCTAGTCTGAACAGCCCCAGTTCTCAGCCAGTCCTTGCAGGGAAAGTGTTATATTCTGTGATACTTATTTAGAAGAAAAAAAAAAAAATAGGTCAAAAAGGGAAAAGAGGCACTGTAGATCATCTATTCCAAAGGAAGTCTAACTTCAAAAATATATTGGGTGCCACAGGGCCGTATTTACACAAATGTTTCAAGATTACATTTCTTTGATGTTTCTATGTTCTAAATAAGCCACTTCAAATTTATTATCAACTTTCCAAAGCATGCTTGCTATTTCTTTTTTCTTCTCTATTGGGTTTCACAACCCCACTAAACAAACTAAGGAATTTTTCATTTGCAATGACAAATATTTTTATTACAACTAAGAATGACTCATTTATATCATCATTCTAAATGTGATAGATCACACCAGAAATTCCTTAAGAAATAAAATTAATCAAGTTAGTCTAAAGTCTAATGTGCAATAAAAACATTTTGTATTTCTTTCACCACAGATAAAAATCAGGATTTCATGTTTGTTAAATGTGGAAGACAGATGTGTTGATGGTGTTCTCAAAATTTCTAGAAAAATCCTTGGCAATGATGGCTTGATAACGATGAGACTACAAGGCTCACAGGTCTGAACGTAGTTATCATCATCTTTTTATTTCTCTCAAGTGATTTTTCATATACTTTTTTTCTCAGTAGCCAAGCATAGTTATTTACAAACAAAGCATGTTTGTTTGTTTCAGGGTAAAATAGAATCTTTTGATGAGCTTCTATCACCCAACAGGCTTACTGTCTTTGTGTCTGGCATATAAAAATTTTATTTCATGCTGTCACACTGTCCTTCTGACAGTTATGCTAATATACTAATAGGGTACCTTCAGTGTTCTGTACCAGTTCCAGGTATCTATGCTAAATCAGATATGATATGTATTTCTGGTGGGGAAAAAAAAAAAGAGATCTCTGGTCTTGTTTAGACTCTGAAATTTTAAAAGTTACTTCAAAATTGTATAGTAGGAAGATCAATAGAATTTAAAGAACTGTCTTGCAAATATTACAGAATGCATCTGGATAGTTGTGGCACTCCTTGTTTTCAGTTTTCTCTTTACAGCTAACAGAAGAGGAATGCTTCACACACTCCAAAGAACAACATGAAACAGTAGTCAGTCATCTACATTTCAGAGTACTATGTTTATCAGTTTGGGTTTAGGTTTAATTTTCTCAGCAGCCTACAGAAGGAACTATTTAGTTTGAGAATGCAAAGATGTTGGAGGGAATTCAAAACTGAATCATTGCATAAACTGTTCCCAATTTTACTCTTGCTCACTTCAAATCTTGCTTAATTAACTTGTAAATCAATGAAGAAATAAAACGTGAATGTACAACCTAAGACATCAAACAAACATTTTCATTTGAGGGGACTTATTACTAGGTTATAACATCTTTTGATACCTAATGAAAAAGGAAAAAAAATGTTCTTAAAAGCAGATTCTTTCTTTTAATTACCATAGATTTTAAATATTAAGACTGGACTAGAACTGGTAATTCAGTGCATAACACCAGATTCTGCTTTCCAAGAAATTTATACAACTGTGAGTGTAGTAATATGAGTGTTGGTTATTTTGGAGACAGATTGTCCAGAGTCTGCCCTCAGTAATAGCTAGTTTAATGGACAACAATGGTAGTTGTGTGATCTTATCCGAGGTCACAGACTGGCTCATGATTTTCACATTTATATTACTGATTTTACAAGTATTTGTATTTAAGTATTTTAATTCAATTACCAGTCATACTGAATTAACTGTGCTCTTTGCAAACACAATCGCTATATGTTGTTTTTTTCTTCCTGAATTGATTTGTACTTATTATTGTTTGTAAAATTATAATTAATATTAAATGTTATCATCTGTGCTAGGCGCAAAAGGCTGAGTACTTTGTCATATATTCTTGACAAGGATTTAAACTGTGAACAAAGAAAAGAATTGGCATCAAGTTCACTTGGAAAAAGTATGAACTTCAGGAATAAAACCCTGCAGGTTTCATCAGCTTTCCATAAAATGCATATTTAAACTGGATTCTACCTGAGATGTGATGAGTTCCCATGTGGTAGGTTTGAAGGATAAAAGTACAGGGTGTATGAGACTGCTTCTCATTACAATGCAATGCCAGTTCAGTATCCAACAGCTTAGAAATAACTGAACACTATTTAAGAAGCAAAATAATATAGTAATGAAAAATACTTCAATATATTTTGTAATTATATTTTTATGATAGGCAAATTTCACTTCTTGTACATAAGCAGAACCTAATTCATTTGTCACATATATATGCACATTATCCAGACCTTGCAGGATATTAATATCTCATTTTAAAGAGGGCTCAACACATTGTCAAATTTAATCCTATGTAAAGTTCATCATATCTTTGTCTAATAATTCTCTAGCAATTATTAAAACAACACTAACAGAAAAAAGTAATGACATTTCAGTTGTGGTAGACACAATATATGATTTTAAGCTTGTAATAAATCAATTATCATGAGCTTCAAAGACATAGTAAGGGTGCAGGATCATTTCTTCAGAATGTCAGGTATATCAGTTGCACATTTGAAAATATAACTTGTGTAGTTAAAGCAGCTAACAACCATAGCTTTAAGGACACATTTGTATTTCCAGTTTTTTTTTTTTTCCCCAAAAAAACTCACTTTTAGTACCTCTTGAAAAGCGTGCTCAGCTGAAGCATGAATGTTCTTTTTCTGACATAAAAATGATGTTTATTTTAATGCAGAAGAAGAAATGGAAATACATTCTGAATATTAATGGAATAATCTTATGAGTGAAGCTACTTACAAGTGCTTGAACTTGTATTTCTTTTGCCTCCAAAGAAGAGAAAAAACACTAAGTAAAATAAAGTTATGTGAAAAATCCATTCATATTAATCTCTATTAATACAGTTTCTATAGTTAATATATTAATATATTGATACAACCTATATTATCTATTAGTTTTGGGATACTCAGGGTGACTTACTCTCTTGGAGACTAATTTTACTTTGTTAAAATACCCTTCAAAAGCCAGATATCTTAGAGTGTTATACTGTTCCACGTACAGTAACATTCTGATGGTCACCGAAGATATTTTTTCAGGTTAATTCTCACGTAAGTCTACATGCAATCAGAAGTATTTCTATGTGAATATGATTGAATTCTGATTTTATTATAGTTACTCAAGTGAAGTACTTAAAATGTACAGTATATTCTGAATATATTTGAGGATGTTGGTGTTCACCTCACTTTCTCAATTCTGTGCATTTAATACAGACGCCCTATTTAAGAACCTCATGGTGTTTGTAGAGCTGATGGGAACTCTCAAGCTCTGTCACTGAAGAAATCAAAAATCTAGGCTGACATTTTGGTATTAGCTACAATATCATGTCTTAGAGTTTTCAAGACCCAGTAGGTAATCAGTACTTAGAAACTTCAAATGACGCAAGGAAAAAAAAAAAAAATCTGCTCTTCAGTACTGTTTTCTTTTTAAGAATTAAGAGCAGCTCTTCAGAGAGTTTTTCTTTCTTTGTCTACGCGTACTTCTATGCGTATTCAGTTTCTGACATGAAAATTTCTATAACACAAAATCATGTTTTACCTCTTTAGAAATCAGAATGCTTTTTTCATTAAAAGTGATTGGGAATTGCTGATACTTTTTGGTTGAATATTGATTCAAATAAATATTGGATAGCATCATCTTTCAAAGCACTTTCTTGCAAAAGTGTTCTTTTAGAAGGTGTATTTCTTTTCCATAAGGACATCTAGGTGATCTAGATCACCATACCTGTGGACCACTTCCTACATTCTCTCTGCAAGAGCCTCTTTTGCTTTATATTGGCTTTTGTTAATATATCTCTTCATTCCAGGACTTACTACTACAGTAAATATTATCTGAAACAGTGGAGAATTATAATAGGATAGCTGAATTTTATTTTATTTTATTTATTTTTTTTTTCTGCAGAGGTTTATGAGATGCTGAAGACAGTCTACTCAGGATTTCTGAAGAGAATTTCCGCTTCATATGCTACCTCTCAAAGGTATAATGAGGATTTAGAAAGTCAGAAACAGAACAGGGAGTTCTGATTACTTTTTTTTTCCAATTAAGTACAGCTTTTTAGTTTCATGTACTTAAGCATTGGAAGGGACAGATTTATTGGAGCTTTCTTTCCTTAAAGCTTTCATGACTTAAACTAGCTTTTTTTTTTTTTTATGATGTTTGCAAAAGTCACTTATTGCTGCAAGATTTTCATCTACAAAACAAATCAGATTTGTTTTCCTTTTATGGCAATACTTTGTCAGTAGCACAGTGTCGTTGGAATTTGATACTTTGAAAATTGATTCAAAAATACCTGTGGAGTTTCCCAGTGAAATATCTGTCAACAAAAGAATTAGCAGTGATAACAGATATTTATAAAACCCTTTGCCTTTCAATAAGATGATGGCCAAAATAAACAACTGTTTATTAAACAGAATATACACCTGATCAGTTATCTGCTACAATGTTCATATGTTATTTCATAATGTCTTCTGTCAGTTATTTTTGTGTTGCATATCTGTGACTAGTTGTCAAAAAGTTTCATTAGCAAAATGAACCATAAAAGGAGGTAGATGACTTACATGTGTTGGTAATCAATTATATAGTTTAAAGCAAGGCATGTTTCAGGATCACTATGTTGTCACATGACTTTTCCTTGTCAGTTCTGATTATTTATAATGCTGTTGCAAAATGCAGTGCTCAGGGTAATGCCTTGATTACTGTCAGCATAGAGGACATTTGGGCTCCTCTTCCACTGAGGACTTCTTTGCTAACTCTACTTAGAGCTTTTTTTCCTGCTCTGGAGGCTATGGTCAGAAACAGATCAACTTGGAATCCGTGAGATAAAAAGATGAAGCTCTCTGGCTCTCAACTGATGCAGTGGTTAATCTGTGACAGCAAGGTCTATTTGACTTTTCCCAAGTACATGAACATCTAAAGCTGAGCAGGAATAGGGAACAAGAACTCAGCAAAGTCACAGCCAGAGCAGCAGTAGAACCCCCAGAGAAAGTGTCAATAGGAGAGTGATCAGCAGCTGAATGATCAGTTCTCTAATTTTTGCTATGTATAGGTATACCAACTGTCATTTAGCTGATACTTTATCATCTAAATATGTGGCAGTACGATATTTTTCTAGACTTCTGTTATCAGTGTAATAGGGTATATTTCATTGATGCAATTTTTGATTTGAAAGATATCACTGTGAAGTATTGTAGTCTACTTTGTTCTGACTAAATTCTCAGGTGTTGCATAATCTCCATTAAGAGTATATACAGGCAAGATTAAAGTAGGTTTATACTTTCATCAGTGATTGATTCAAAATTCAATTTTAAGATGTTTAATATATAAATATTTTTGGTAAAATGAGTCATTTTCTGTTGATTTTATTTCTGATGACTCTCACAATAGATCCTGCCAAAAAATCTGTCCCCTTCCTTCTTGCAGCCCCCCTTTAGATATTGAAAGGCTGCTATTAGGTCTCTCCAGACCCTTCTCCAGGCTAAACAGCTCCAACTCTCTCAGCCTGTCGTCACAGGGAGGTGTTCCATTCCTTGGATCATTTTTATGGCCCTCCTCTGGATACACTCCAATAGGTTCATGTCTCTCCTGTACTGAGGACAGGACACAGTACTCCAGGTGAGGGCTCACCAGCACAGAGTAGAAGGGCAGGATCACCTCCCTTGGCCTGGCCACACTTCTTTTGATGTAGCCCAGGATGTATGTGTGAAGAAATTAATGCTTTAATGTTCAGCTCAAGTTTTAAATACTATATTTAATTAGTCTAGAGCTAAGAAAGAAAATTAGCAGGTGAGAAAAATGATGCATCAGGCCATAGTTGCAAATTATATAAAAGCACATGAAGGTAAGAAGGCAGCAAAGTTTTAATTTTGAACCTCAGATATTCCAATTTTTGTACCTATTACTTTTAGTATGACTGTAAAATAGTCTCTCATTCTCTCTATTCAGAACGAAGAACCCTGAGGTTTCTGCTGCTTGCAGTTCCTATGACAACACACCCAGATTACTGTTTCTGTCATTTCCTAATCTAGACAGAAGATTTTTTTTTTTTTCCCTTTTCATACTCACTTGCAACAGTGTCAGAGATTGTTCATTCTTTAAACCTAGTCATTACAGCATGAACTGGAAATATTAAATGATGTAGCTGCATAACTTCAAGTCTATGGGTGGACAGGGATGTCAATATCAAACTATTTTTGTATAGACTGCACACTGCTTGGGTCACTTCCTCCCAGCATTAAGGAAGATGCATTGACTCAATGGATATTAGATTATTTGTTTCTCCTCTAAAAAATTGAAGTGATGTTACTCATTTGTGGCTGGCTCACGCCTCAGAGTTGAGATTTTAGCTGAATTTACTTTTCTCAATTTAAGAGAATAGAATGGTAATGCCTGTCATGATAAAACCATCATTAATCAATCAGAATGATACAGTATCTTAGCAGCAGATAAATATATAATAAAAAAATTGCGGAGACCTTATGATTTTTTCTTTTCCTGGGAAAAGACAGAGATAGCTCACCAATACTCTCTTCACAGTAGAACAAAATTTTCTTTGCAATATAATTAGTTTTAATGCTGAAAACTGACATCATAGCATTTTGGCAAGCAGTTTTGCAACCTAGTTCCTTGGTTTTAGGTCTATTTTGATAGCATAATAAAGTGTATAATATAATTACCAGGTGATGACTTCTGTGTTTTTATGCACAAATTTTTGCAGTCAGGACCTCAATTTTTAAGAGCTTCACCTTCCTTTTTCAGGAACAGCACAAGTTTGCCTCAACAGCTGGTGGGAATAAAGGCACATTTTTGGTTTGTTTCCTACAGTAAAAATGTTACCATGTTGTAGAACAAAACTTTCCAATGCATTAAACTTTCTGGTCATAAACTTGAATGTCCTATTTAGTTACAGACCTTTTTTTTTTTTTTTTTTTTTTTTTTTTTTTAATCCACTGATTTATTTTTTTTTTTAATTTTTTTTATTTTTTTTCCCCATTGTCTGATGTTGTATTAAGAATACAGTATGGTGTGCTTCCTACAACCTAAAGTGCATTATGGGAGTATCTCTATTTCTCGCTTTCAAGAATACAGTGAAAGTTACTGTTTTACACCTCATCCACGTCAGAGAATACCTGTATTAGTTTTTCATTTGAAGAAAATTGCTTTCTCTGTTACAATTTTTACTGTGTCTGTTAGTTACTTCTAAGATTCTGCTACACTCTCTCCTTTTAAAGGGTTTCTGAGCGCTGCTTTTAGAAAGCGTCTAAATTCTAGTTATCTTTGTAATTTACATGTCACACATTTCCTTGTTATCTGTTAGAGCATCATGATAACTCAGGATGAGGCTATATCACTTTTACATTATCACACACATAGCACAGCATGTTGTGAATCTGTGTTGTCAGTACATCAGTTATTGAGAAAGATATCCTTTGAAACTCCTTCGTTTTACTATATGAAAAAGAGCTATGGCTAAGTTATGGTTAACTTTTTATCCATATCTTTGTTAACTTAAAGGTATTACAAAAGAATAATGACAGTTTGGATTTATCAGGGTAGTTCTCCCCTGTTTTGGTATATTCAATTTTCTACCATTTTAATTGATATCATGTAGGAGTAATGAATGTGTGCTTGAGAATGCATCTTAAAAGACATCTTACATATTTTAAATAACGTTTGTTGATATCTAAAAAGCTCATTTCACAGGCATCAAAGGAGTTCCATTTTACTCTCTCTAAATTCTAGAATAACCCAGAGATTGTCTGACTGAACTCTAGCTCCTTGTTTACATTTTCTTGAAGCTTCTCTAGGCACTTGAGGTTGTCTTTAGACTTACTGCCAGCAAAACAAACTCAGCTCACCTTAGGCACAGTTGCAACCAATTTTGTGTTCTGTGATGGATTCATTTTATGATGTCTATGCTTTAAAGATACCACTCCATGTCTTCAATGAAGTTTTGCATCTACATTGGTTGAGGATAGCTGTTTCAGCTATCAGCCAAAATGTGTTACACTGAAACACGCTCAGTTATTGCCTATTTTCATCAAATTTTCAATGCTCACACAAAATATTGTAATGAAGTAGTTAATATACAAACTGAGTGGAATGGAATTAGCAGCTGCAGCATTTATGAACCAATCTTAGACCCTTCTGGTCTCCTACTCCTCCTCTTGTGATGGAGAAAAAGCAGATTACATGAGAAAATATCTGATATACTGCTTACCACTCTGATTCTCCTGACTTGTTTTGTTCATTGTGCTGTGTCTCATTCCTCTACACGGAGCTAGATGAGCTATTGCTGCATGTCTGCATTTTTCATTCTGATAGAAATATTGATTCAGAACTTGTAGCTCTGGAATTAATTTCCATATCGTACATGTCTGCAGGTCACAATGGATTGCTTTAGCAGTAATGTCTTCAGAAGGACATTTTTGAGCTTAAAAGAGTAATGATTTAAAATGAGACCACACAGCATAATATACTTGCTACAGCCATCAGTATATGTGGATACCTAGGGCAACCAGTCTTCTGTGGCAGGTTTTAGTAGCGTAAGAACTGCAGGGCAGCCTCTGTGAGGAGAGCCCAGTGCTGCCTCATGTTAGATCAGAGCTTCAACTGCTCTAAAAGGGACACACTGCTGCCAGTGCTGAGTGTGTGGGAAAGCAGATATAAGGAAGAGAGAAACTCCCGTGCAATAGCAGCTAGAAGAGAGGGGTGAGAGAACAGCCCTACAAGCATCAAGGTTAGGTCAGGAGGAGCTGCAGGCACACAGCAGCAGCTCCCTGCAGTCCAAGAGAGGCCCACAAAGGAGCAGGCTGCCCCATTCCAGCCCATGGGCACCACACGAAGCAGATTTGCCCATGCAACCATGGAGGAGCCCACGGGGCAGTGGTGGATGAGGCCTGAAGGAAGTACAGCCCATGGGTACCCCTGCAGGAATGACCTGAGGTGGAGCAGTACTGGGAGAGCTGCAGCCTGTGGGAAGCCCTCATGGGATCAGTTCGGGAAGGATGGCACCCGTGGAAGGGATCCACGTGAAGCAGAGAAAGAGAGTGATGAGGGAGGAGCAGCACAGATGAAATAGTATGTACGAATTGCTTGTGTTCCCTTATCATGGTGGTCTTGCAGCTCACATCTCTTAGTAGCTGTTTCTGTTCCCTATGCTTAGTTTCCTCCATGAAACTGGGATCTTTCTATCCCCTGTTCTTGCAGCACCAGGTTTGGCCAACAAAAGCCTGCTGTTTCCTTGGATTTTCCATCAAGTCAATTCACCAGCAAGACAATAAAGAAACAGGTATCATCACTGATATTATGTGAGATTATATGAAACAAATAAAGTTCAACAGTGGTTGAGTAATGTGTATTTTAATTAAAAGATTTGCTTGCACAAATGTATATTCAATAGGATAGACTCATTTGTTCATAAATAATACTGATAAATGATCATGGTTTTATTATCATATTTCTAATAATTCATGATTTACATTCACATTTTTCTTAGTTACCAAAAAGACCAAATATTTAGGAATAGTGTCCTTCAAAATATGTGCAATGTAACTTAAGAGGAAATTTTTTCAAGCTTCTGTGTTTGTGAACTGTTTACTCCACTATTCTGTAGTTGCTTTTTGTGCTGTGTGTGTGGTCATTTAAGGCATTCTTTCAGTTTCTTGTGTGGAGAAGTGATTGTCTTCATATATGATGATAACAAATAATGTTTGTATGATCCATAATTTATGCAACCTGAAAATTTCCTGACCTACTATATTTTCTGAAATGCCAAGAAGTCATCCAGAGAAGAATTACTGCCACAGCAGGGAAAAGCCATTTTCTGAATTGTAAGGATGTTCTGAGACAACAAGCAATTAAAGGCATTGTAAAAGAACCAAGAAATCTAGGAGACATTTGGTAAATTTAGAAAAATCAAAAGAAAGCTTAGTTTTGTTTTTTTCCTACATTGGAAAAATATATTTTTTCAATTTGTGTACTAGATAAAAAAGTAATAATTAATAAAAATCTTTCACAATAACTGAGCCTTAACTGTGTTTCCCATCTGGTAACATGCTGGATCAATTCGTCACAAAATGACAGGAATATGAGATTCCTGAAAAAACATAGTAATAAAACAGGAAAACATGGTCATCATCATAACTGATCACATTATTTGACTTTTTCATTTGGACTGGATTCTTTTTGTTCTCTGTGTAGATATTTTTTCCTCCTTAAATAGCAGTCTGCAGCAGGGAGTTCAGGAGTTCAATCTGTGTGGTAGCAGATGAAGTTAATAGCAATTCCAGCAGTGTATTGACAAATGTATTCCTGTGATAGGAAGGCTTTTAACAACAGAGTTCCCTTTACGTAGATTTGAACATAGTGCTGGGAGAAAGAAATGTATGCCTAAACATAGATGAAATTATAGAATGGAGAAAATAATCTACCTTGTGAAATACATAGGTTGCTCTGAAAGTAATGCCTCCTATTTATTTCCACAGAAACTACAACAGATACAAAGAGCAGTATTTCTCCATTACTTTCAGATCAACCTTGTATTTACTTGACTAAAGTATACTAAGCACTATGACCATGCTGATAATATGAATTGTAATCCTGCCCAATTACTTCTCATGTGTATAGATTGCACTGAGGAGAGCTCTATTTTTCCTTTCATGTGTTTGCTTGTCTCTATATATCTGTGGTGACTGTTACAGAATTTAAATTATGGGCATTATCTCCTGAATGTTTAGTAAAAGATGATTTAAATCTAAACAGCATGCCAGAAATGTCATTTCTCTTTCCCCTGGTAGAAAGGTAATTTTTCACTTTAGTGATGAGGAAAATGAATGTTTCTGGCTGTGGATAAGAACATAACATGAAAAGGAACTGAAAAATGCACAGGTCATATTATAATCTGAAAGAAGTTGTACACTGCTGAAATGTTACCAGCAAGCACAGTGACAGGTTGCTCTAGATCATTAGCACACATCCACACTGTTGAGCTATTTAACTGAGATAAGCATGTGATAATGTTAATATTGAAAATCTAGCTCAAAAATATGAGACATATCTTGTTTCTGAGTTTCACCTGAGTTTCTTGTTTCTGAATTTTCACCTAGACCTCTGTTTCTTGGTAGTTAAAGTACACTCATTAAATCTTTGGAACCTGATTATTTAGGGGCAAATCAGCCTCATGACTTGGCTGGAATAAGTTGGAGGGGCCTTTTTTTTTTTTTCCATTTTCCATGAGATGAGATTAAATTAACATTACTTAGATTGTCTGTGGAAATACAAGAGAAGATTAAGATATTATGGCATTACTTTTTTTTTCCCCAGAGCATTATTCTCTAATAATAGTGGAATACCTACACTGCCTTTGTGGATAGCGTTTGATGAAGTCCATTTCTTTTTACTAGTTGGTTCTTTATGTAGATACTGCCTAATATTACTCCTCTTTTAACAGATTTGCATCTGCAGAACACTCATCTAGCATCACTGTGTTTTTTTTTTTTTTTTCCAAATTTCATTCCATAAAATAATTAGATGTTGTAGTTTACCAAATGCTTCTTTATTGCATAATGTCATATATCTGGCCTTGTGTATTCTTGTTCCTCTCAGTTACTAGAAAACTAAAGTTTTCTGATTTTTCTTATCTGTTATTACAGCAAAATTGACTGAAACAGAGTGGCAATGTCTTGGAAGCCCAATTCCATGTTTCTTAGATAAGTCATTACCGCTAACAGAGACAACTGGTGTAAAATATTGGTGAAATCTATTGATGAATTGAAACTTAGTATAACTCTCAGATAAGATTTTCTACAAATTTTTGAACTCCTCAGAATAGAAAACAGAAGAGAAATCAATAGAGTATTTTTGCAATTATTTTCAGGTAGTTTGTTCCATTCAGAGGATGGTGACCTTTTTTTAAAAAGAGTTTCCAGAAGCTATTGCAAATGATCTTTTAAAGAAAACTAAGAAAAAAGTGTAAAAAAAAAAAAAAGTGCCTTATGTCTTAGAGATGTGGAAAGCTCAATTGCAGTCAAAACCCAGACTAGTTTTTATATTATATTAAATGATTTAAACAACTTTTTTTTTTTTGTTGTGGTATGGCAAAAGAAGGTGATGATACTGCCTTCTAATGGGATACAAGCACTTCAAAGCAATAGTAACAAAGAAGAAAATGTTTTCTAATCCTTTCCAACAAACTGATGGTTCAAGAGGAGGACAATCTCTATTCAGAGAAATGCTGCTCACTCACCTGTTAACCCTTAAATGAGAGTGAGGAGGGGTGGATCCAGGCTCCCCACCCTTCTGGTTACCCAAGTGTACTGCTTGTATATGAGCTCCCTGGGTTAGCCATACTTTCTCACCTGATGCTTAACCACTGGTTCAGGCTGTGACCTAGCAAGTCCACTGCATTTGTCTGAATTTTTTCTAATGATCTCTCACTAATGATGAAAAAGGATGAAAAAGGCAGCAAAAATAGTGACAGTGGATTCCAAGTCTGGAATTCTAAAATAAACAGAGCACAGATAGCAATACAGTCAACATTTTTTTTTTTTAAGTCTAATGAGAATAATTCCATTTTACATTTAAAAAAAAAATATTATTAAAAACCAGTTTTGAAAAACTATTATTTTAGAGTGCTTTATATAAAATTTTTTGTTAGTTCTATGTATGCTGTAGCAGTGAGGGGTAGGGAAGGAGGCTGCAGCTGAATGATAGGCTGTCTAATAGAAAACAGTACTGTTACTGTTTTAACTCTTTCCTGACTTGAAAAAAGTTATAATCTTACTTCTCTAAAATAATTTTCAGTTCGATTTTCTTTCATTTTATTTTACAGGAATTTGAAATATACAAGATTGTGACAAAACTCCAGATATATTCTGTGCATTTGAAGAATATAATCTGCACTGTCTTTTTTTTTTTTTTTTTTTGCTGTGTAGTGGATTAAGCTCGGATGGAGTTAATTTTTCTCATAACTGCGTCTATGGTGCTGTAGTTTGAATCTGTGACTAACAAGGTATTGATAACACTCTGTTTTGGCTCTTGCTGACCAGTGCTTGCAGATCATCAAGGTTTTCTTTTTTGTTTTAATTTTTCCAGCTCTGTCCCTACAGTGAGCAGGCCAGAGGTGTGTCTCCATGACAGCTGATCTGAATTGGCAAAATGGGCATTTTGTACTATATGGTGTTGTGCTTGGTGATGAAAGCTTGGTCAAAGTGGAAACATTCATGGCTCTGGCATTTGTCTTCCCAAGCAACTAAGTTATTGATAACATTTTCCTGTTTCTATGTTTGGTTGTTGTTGTTGTTTTAAAGAATAATTAATATTTTCTTTTTTTTTTTTTTTTCTTTCCTAAAAAGACCATTTTACTCCTCTTGGTAACAATAAAATGTTTGACTTTCTTTCTAGATGTCTACCTACCTTTGTAAAAATTTCTTCATTTGTCTGAGTGCTCTGAGTGCTAATTACATGTGATGTAGAAGAGCTGAATTTGGAAGAGGCCTCCAGAGATCTAGACCAGTTACCCTGTTTAGATTGAAGTCAGCTTGATCAGTCTGCTCAAGCTGGTATCCAGTCAATATTGATTATCTCCAGGGATGGAGGTGCCACAATCAGTCTGGCCAGACTGTTCTAGTATTTGACTACCCTTGGAGTGAATAGTCTCTTCTTATCTTTAAACTGAAATTCCTGTATTCCAGTTTATATTTATTGCTCTATTCTCTCATGATCGGACCTGTTTCCCTTTTCTTTACTGCCTACTAACAGGTATTATATGCAGTGATGGGATCTCCACTGAGCCTTCCAGCCTCCAGGCTGACAGGTTGTTCATAGCCTCTCCTCATGTGACAGATGTTTCCATCTCTTAATCTTTCACAAGCTAGCTAGCTAGAAGCGAATATAAATAAATTTGCAACAAATACAAGAGAAACAAGATAATCTTATTCTGCATCATGTTTTCAGCATCCATAATGAAAACGACATTCTAAGAGTGATCTCTGAAAATGCAGTCAATGCTTACAGGATGTAATGAAAATCTTCTATGTTTTCTGTAGTTAAGTTTCTCATACCAAAGTAAATGAGAATATTAGCACATATCTTTAAAATAGAAATGCCCGTTATTTCTACAGTTAAAGGAAATAAGTTAGTATTTGTCTGTCTTAATTTTTATTATCTGAATAAGTGTAAATTCAATAATAAATAATATATCCTGATTTTGTTGTTGTTTTGTTTGGTGCTGCTTTTTAACAGTGGTTACAAAGAAACACAAGAGAAGAGAACTTCCTCATAACGACTAATAGTAATTATTTACAGTTTACTTATAACCTCAGACAGAATGTCTGTTTGTAGATTATTTATGCTAATCTGCAGTCTGAAAATTCTGAAGGAAAGGGAATCCCACCACTTCCCTACTACTGACTCTTATTGTAAAAATTAGGAAGTTGTTGCAACAGCTAGTGAAGCCATTACTTTAAAATAATTTTTTGATAAATTCTTTTTGTCTTACTGGACTGGACACATTGATGGAGATATATAACAAGTCTAAGAGCTTTTTCTCTCAGCATTTTTTAAAAATTAATTTTATCTAATGGAATCTTATGCACATCTTTTCTTGACTAAACATCTAAGAAACCAAATAATTGCCTTGTACTTCGCTCCCTTGTAATAGAAATGCTGAGTCATGGCTTGAACCAGTGATTGAGCACCTGGTGGGAAGGCATAGCCAACCTTGGGGAGCTCAGGTGTATGCAATGCACCTGAGGGACTGAAAGGTGTGGAGCCAGGATCCATCCCTTCCCAGACCTCATTTAAGGGTTGGCAGTGGAGGTGAGAGTTTCTTGCTGGAGATCCCTGCCTATCGTAGACCTTCTGAGGGTAAGTAGTTTCTGTCCTTTTTTTCTATATCTAGGGCTGCTGTATTTAAGCAAATCCTTACTTGCTGTAGCTGTGGGCCTTCCTGCTCTGCTGATACTTCTGCACTTTCCCTCATGTTGCATCAGAATGTATTTGATTTGGTCTTGTTTATCATGAAGAGCGAAAGAGTTATATTGAAGCCATTATTTTATGATGAAATTAAAAATAAGATGGGAAATTTTTATCTCAAATGGATTAAGATCATTAATGTAACTGTGAAGAGTGAATTCAAGGGCATGATGGTTTTCACAAAACACTTTGAATGGGCATTGTATTTAGTTGTGAAAAGTATTGGAAGAAATATGAAAACATGAGTTCAACTTATGCTCAGTGTGTGCAGAAGTCAGTGTGTCAGAGACTGAATACATATGTAGAATCTGTTTCTTCCTTTGAAATGACAAAGTAAGATGCATACTTCTCTCTCACCAGGCACAGTAACATAATTTTTCAGTTGAAAAGCTTGGGAAATAGATTGTTTACATCAAGTTTATAGTAAAATGTCTGGTACAGGAGTTGTATCTAACATCATGGACCTCTAGTTCTGACTTTTTTCACCATATGGGTCTTAGTGAACCACATTTTAAACAGGTAATACTTTATTTTGCCTTTAGTGAGAGAGATTTCATGTCCTCCTCTAAACATGAGGAGTGCTAATGAAACAGCAGATCAATTTATTGGCTTCCTTAGGTGTTTGGAACATAAAATGCCAAAGGTGATTATGTCCTTGCAAAATGTCTATGGACTTAATGGCTGACAAAGTGCAAGAATTACTCTTTCAGTTCCTTACCACAAATAAATTACTCAGTTTTTCTTACTAATGTTGTCTTTGTCAGTGTTAGATGTTTTGTAGTAAACTAAGTTTTCAGCACTCTGAAGATTTTTCCAGATATGTTGGAATAGATATTTGTCCGTTCATAAGGCAATATTTTTTTATCATTTTAGCATTTGTGCAAAAAGTTTTAGTAATAATAGTATAAGGAATAAAAGCAACAACTTGCACAAAACCAATTTATAAACTTGCATAGAATAATGCTGACAGTAAAATCTGACAACCAAAGAGAGTAGCAAACTACTTCTTACTAAAAGAGTCCGTGCTTTTCTACTCAGCTTTTTATTAAGTCTTCTGTAAAATTTAGATGCATGCTTCTACTTTTCTTTGTTGAGTTTTCTTCCCATTCATGTCTACAATTACTAAAGAATTGTGTCTAAATTGATGATAGAGAAGTATCAGGCTGCCTTAAATGCCCGCTTCTAAACCCTCTGAAGCAGTGAACCTCTATTTTACAGCACTTAGAAATCTTAGCCACTGAATGTCTGTTGCAGTGTTAATATTATGAAGTGATTAATCAGAATTCTGATTAAGATGAGAGTGATACAGTTCTTTTGTACCATTAACCAAGGGTTGAATATCAGTCTTATCACTAGAGTAAAATCATAGCCTTCCTGGCAAAATAAAACAATTTTATAAATGACAAAAATGGGTACTGAAGGAAAAATGAGGATAAAATGTCCTTGCAAAATAAAATTTTAGAAGAACAAAGGAAGGATAGAGGGCATCTATGCAAAACAAGATGAAGGAAGAGCTGAGAAGAGTTTCTGTCACAGGATTCTGATTATACAAATTTGCAAAACAGGAGATGCTAGCTTAGCACCTATGTGTAAATCTTGTTTGCTGGGAAGAACAGAGTGATAGACTTGACAGGATACAAAGATAGTTCTAGTTGGGCGAAATAACAAACTATGAACCCAGATTACAAAGTACGTATAAAAGAGGAAACAAAGGGGGAGTAGCTTATAGGGAGATGGCCTAGGAGAATGTGAACCCCAAGTACCTCAGCCAATGGGGAAAGGGCAAAGGGCTCACTAGCATCAGGATGCAGGGATAAAAGAGGGGCTGTGTGCCCCCCTGGGTATGCCCCAGTGGAGTCTCCCTTTATTCAAATAAAGAAAGCTGAGGACTCCTCTGTCTGTCTCTTTTTGGGATAAAGATTACTGAGCAAGCTTTTTGGAACAGAGATTTTCCTAACAGCTGCTTTACATCAAAATTATTGCTGTCAGCAGGTGGTCACTATTTTAAATGTTTTTTTTTTTTTCCAAAATGTTGTAACACCTTCTTAGTGAACAAACACTTCAAAGTCTCAAATTCTTGTTGGCGTGCAGAAGGATACAATTACTCTGTACCCAGGGAAAGTATAATTTTGATTTTTTTTTTCCCCTCAAAACACAGTATTTCTTGAAATCCACGCAGAATTACTTTGTTTTTCAAGGTAGCACTTCACGTACTAATGTCTTAGACTACAGTTTCTTTTATCATTGTGCATCTTCCTACCATCTTTGGTTAGAAATTGTTCAGCCCCAAAGCACAGTCCACCTTATGTGTTGAATGAAGAACTGTAGAAAATTGGTATGTGAGCATATAGAAGTTAGAGGAGAAATGGACACATATTCCAATTTATTTTGATTGTATAGTAAACGTGCATGTATTTCTCAATTTGATTAAGTAGATGCTTTTTAAAAAATTCCTCTGAAACTCTGTGGCTAAAATGAAGGACTATGCTTAGCCATTGTTTTGTGATTATTTCCAGAAGCTGTCAAATTTCATGTTTACACCTTTTCACATTTTTCACTGGTATACATACAGCATGAAAGTATTTAAAAAGAAAAGACAGTTGCCAATATCTTGTATTTCTTTTCAATTTTCTTCTAATTCTGCTGCTATGCAATACTTTATATCAGTTTGATTCCTAAAGGAATAGATTATCATCCACTATTCAAATCTAATTGTTGAGTCACAGCAAACAAAGAGTCTAAGTAGGTTGCTTTTACCTGGTCAAAGCTTTGCTCAAGAAGATAGTAGCACAGTGCAGATAAAAATCATGGTATTGCTAATGTAAGTAACGATCAAAATACTGTCTCAAATTGGTTGCTCAAAGGAGTGCTCAAAGAACTGATGGCAGTCATGAAACCTGGTTCAGTATTGGAAGGCCATTTGAGCATTCAACAAAACCGTGACTGAGTCAGTCATTTTACTCCATAAATAGAGGGAATCCTGAACACCCCTTAAGCACTCCTGACTGGCAAGTGGTTGAGTGGCAGGATGTCCCTTTGAATAGGGACGCCTCTTGACTTTATGCCTGCTGCGAAATTTCCTTACGACTTGATGTCAATAGGTTCCTTACCGATAGAGATCCTTTGTAATTGACAAGTAGCTTTAAGCTTTGCTATCTTAGCAAAGATTAAAGTTTAGATTAGTTGTGCACATGTAATCCTTCAGACATAAACCACTGACCAACTCCGAAATTATGAGTGGGTTCAGTTGCACCTGGGCTCCTTATCTCTGTGGTTCAGGAAGTCTAGAAAGCAGTGGGCTTTACTCCAAACCTTAAGAATCAACAAGAGAGCCTCCAGTGTGTGTTTGACTCTATTCTCTATGATGTAAGTAATCAAGAGTGTCTTGCTACCCCTAATCCTGTCAAACTGCTGTCATATACAATTAAACTTTGTTGCATTACTATATCCCATCAATAAATATATCCTCTCTTCTTTCTTAGGAGTGTGGTTTCCATCTGTGATGCCAATTTAATTTCTTTTTTTCCTCCCTCTCACTCTTAGTTAAAGAAAATATTAAAGTATTTTCTTTTTCAGAAATCAGAAGTTTAAGAGTTTGAGAAAAATGTATTTAAATTTGTAGTGTATTTACACATGTACTGAAAGTCACTTCAAAGTTTTTCTTTTATAGATTGTCTGAATATTTTTATCACAAAAGTTTCTCTGTAGATGATGATTGCACAACACAGCATGAATTTAACATTTTTTTTCTCTTTTTTATGTCTGTGATGTAAATGGGGAGAAGAAATGGGGAGGCATGACCTAAAATACAGAAGATGAAAATTCTGGTGAAATCTACTAAATGCATTCATTTTATTTTTTTCTTCTGCTCCTCCTCCTTTTTTCCTTTACTAAATACCTTTTTTTCTTCAAAATTATTGCCATGAGGAAGCAACTTTTTTTTTGGCAGACAATTTACAGAGTTGTAGAAGGTCGCTGACAGCATGTTGATGTGAGGGAAAGGATGTTTTTGCATAACAAAAAAAAATTGTGAAACCAAAGGGATGTACCTCAGGGTTTGTGATACAATGTAAGTTTCAGCTTTCAGTTAGACCCCAAGAATAGAATATGTGTCCTTGAGTGATAACAGGAAGAATACCACTAAGTAAGAAGTAAGGAAGAATACCAATAAGGGCTTTGTTGGAGAAGGTTTGCAAGGGCAACTCGATGGTAAAAAGGAAAAAGGGGAAATTGAGTTGAAAGAAGAAAGGGTAAGATGTCCTCAAAGTAAGTCTGAGAATTGGTTAAACAAACTGATCTTATAGATATATAGCAGGGGATGCTAGTTTGAAAATTCTTATAAATCTTACCTGCTTGACAAGACAGAGGGAGATGGACTTTGTCAAACAAGATACAGAGATAACTCTAGTTGGTCAAAGCAATGAACTCTGAATCCAAATTACAAAGTATGCATGACCAAAGGGATACCTAGAGTAGGTGATAAATGCATGATACCAGAGTCAAGAAGAATGTGAACCCCAAGTACCAATGGGAAAAGGAGGAAGGGCTCATTTGCAGTTGGGCAATAGGGAACATAAATGGCTGTATCTTTCCAGCGTGGTATGCCTACATTAGGTAGGTTATCTGCTTCTACAAGAGCATTAAATAAATTGTGATTCATAGCAAAGTCTGCATGAGCCTGGTTTATTGGACCCAGATATCTCTCATATTGAAACTAACAGAGACAATTCCACTAGAATTTATGTTAGGATGAGATAGTCACATTTTTTTCCATTTGTCTTCATGTTAGATTGTGAATGAAGCATAACAAGCAACTTCTGCAGTACATAACCTAGAATATCTACTGAAATTTTCAGTATTATTCATAAGGCAATTCCCAAGCCCTTGATGTTATCCAGTGTATTCAGGACAAATTTTTCCACTTCATCATCACTCAGATTTAATAGTCCTAGTTGTACTAGAGAGAATCTTTTGGTTTCAGCAAATGGTGCTTGCTCACCAAGGTGACAGGAGAAATTAGCATACCCTGCACATAAAATGACAATGGCAAGCAGTTATTTTCAGACTCAATTCAAGATGTAGAACAAGTTTAAGAATCTTCTCTCTCTTTTTTTTTTTTCTATCAATTAAAATAAAGTCTCAACCTGAGACTGGAGTAGAATGGATTCTGATGGAACCATAACTAGCATCAGCATGCAACAGTCCAATAACACTGCTTATCATACCTTCTGCCCTGAAGGACTGTTGTGACAGATGTGCTGTCTCTATGGCTATTTGACTTTTAGGAGCATCTTGAAAATTAACATATCTATCTGGTCTGCTGGAACTAACCAAATGTGTGCAAATGGGAGAGGTGGGGTTGAGATCTCAAAACTACTGCAGGTTTTTCTCCAAACAAGTAGTCATAGTTTACTGAAATGCGTATGAAGAATGTACCTTTGTTCTGTTGAGGTACCCGTTTAGGTGAAAACTGTAGTAGAATGTAATGCCTTCTAAACACTACGTTGATATTCAGGAGTTTTACTTGGGCTGAGGTCTGTCCAGCAACAGATGAAGCACAAATTGTGGACCAAGTGAAGTCCACAGACAATTTAGAAGGGCAGCCTGTGAAACACTGGAATGATATACGTATGTGTGTATCAAATGACAGGAAAGTTTATGGTAATTAATGGGTATGAATTAGTTTTGAGCAATATTTTGTATCCATTGTTTTGTAAATATATGTACGTATTCTAATAATTATTATTTTTCTTTTTCTGTCTTAGTAAATAGTTTTTTTTATCTAAGACGTTTCTTTTTTCTTCCTCATCCCACTGGGAGAGGAGAGCAAGTGAAGAGCTGGATGGTGCTTTGCTGCAGGCCAGGTTAAACCACAAAAGTTCTCTGTGCTGGCATTGGATGCTGACAGTGAGCAGCTTTGGAAAATGGCTGCTCCCAAACCATTTTCTTTCTTTTAATTGCCCAATTTTTTTGTTTCTTCTTTTTTTTTTTTTTTTTTTTTTTTTAATGAAATGCCTTGTTTGTTTGCTTTGTGATCTGCAGAACAGAGTAAGGACTGAAAAGTTCAGAGAGCACTTTAGTTTTCCATTTTCTTCTGTTAAGAACCTTTTTTTTTTTTTTTTTGAATATACATTTGATATCTTAAGAAAAAAACTGGAGTTGAAAAATCTCATTAAGTATGAAAGACAGAAATGGAAACTGGCTGCTAATTCCTAAATTATTGTGTATAGAACTTTATCCTGCAAATCGATATGGATTTTTTTTTTTTTATGGGGTTGGGTGAACTCTTTCTGGTTAACAGCTTTTTGAATAGAAAAGGTAAGATAAAGCATCTAAAAAGGGCTTAGAAGTTGTTCTCAACTTTCTCAGGAATCTGCAAATGAATAACTCATTAGGATCCTTTTAAATACCAGCTGAATGAGAGAAAGATAAGTTTCACAAACTTGATACCCTTGAAATACTTTCTAAAACGAAATTAAACTTCAGAAAATGGCTTTATATTTGTATTTCATGTTCACATTGATCTCAGTAAGAGGTTTTGAATGCTCAGCAGTCACGTAACTCTGAATTCAGTGGTCTGATTTTGAGTGGGAATGTGACATTTTTGTCCTTCATTTTTTTTATCTCAGACTTTTTTCCACTCAACTAAAATTCTAACACCTCTGTCTTTTTCTTTCATCTATTTATTGTCAAAAAGAGCTTTCAAGCAGCTAGCTTTAATGAAGTACTTTTAAGACTCTGTATATGATATTCATAAGCATTTCTTCATCTTCTATTTTTTTACTCACAGTACACAGCGCAAGAATACAAAAGTCTACAAGGTAGACTTGTCAATAAGTCAATAATATCTAGCTGCAAAAGTGACTTTTGTTTGACAATTTTTCTGAAGACTGGCGGGATATATAAATATACAGCAGACAATTGGGATCCACAGGGACCATGTTAAGATCATTATGAATATTTGAAAGGGTAACTAGAGCAAGGGGTGCACAGGGCAATCAATTACTATGAATTTTTATTTCTCTAAACACTCAAAGGGAATGTCAGGACAGGTATGTATTATCAATAAGCTTCATTTAAGGAAACATGGGCATTATTTTAATAGGGGCAGGGCAAGAGAAAAGAGTCACACATAAGTAAACGTATTTAAACAGAGGCTTTCAAAGCTAATTATTTAATTAGTGCAATTATTTTAAAACTGAATGCTTATTATTATTTATAGATGTTGGATAGTTGTTTTTTTGTTTTTTTGTTTTTTGTTTTTTTTTTGTGTTTTTTTTTTTTTTTTTTTTTAATAAAATTCCAGCACCACTCTTTTGAAAACTTGAAAATCAGTCTCAGGAGTCTGCAAAACTGAAGAATGAAAAGAAAACTTTTTTTATAAAACTTGAACATCAAATTAGGAATTGCAGTTTTGAAGGCGTCCTTTCTCACTTTTTTAGAGACTATTGTTAAAGAAGAAACGAGAGAAGAGTTTAGATATTTAAGCTTATCATGATATTTCACCAAATATTTTTAAATTATACATTGTGTCAGAGACAATTTGAAATCTTATTGTGCCTCTGGAAATCTGATTGTTACTGTATTGGCATCAATTTATGCATATGTTTTGTGTTATATCACATGCTCTTATTGAAAGTCTGGTCAGGCCCAAAATGTTGTTCCTAGCCAAGATTATGTTGAGATCATAGAATGATAGAATCGCTGAGGTTGGGAAAAAAACACTGATATCATCTAGTCCAACTGTCAGCCCATCCCTGCCATGCCCACTAACCATGTCCCTCAGTGCCACATCCACATGTTTCTTGAACATCTCCAGGTATGGTGACTCTAAAACTCTGGGCAACCTGTTCCAGTACCTCACTGTTCTTGGGGAGAATAAATTTTTTTCCAAATATCCAACCTGAATAGTGTAGAAGTAGCTCAGAAGATCAAAATGAAGTACTTATGCTACAAAAATATAATAATGTATATATAATGTTATATATACACCAATATAGTATATCTACTAATACAATATTTCTACTATAAAAATGAAGGCTGTAATTTACTGGAGTAGGTACTTAATCATGTGGATCACCATTAAAGCTTGCTTCTTTGAGATCTTAAATACACTCCCACAAATCCATCTATTTTGTCAGCTGTGACGTTAATGACTAGAAATATTCTGTGGGAGACACAGATGAAGGACTTGATACAGAATATGTCACAGTTACTCCAAGTTAACCAGATAAATATATATACTCTGTGGTTTTTTGTCATCATCCTCATTCCAGCCCAGACAGTGCCAGACAAATCCACTGCCATGATGGGATGGTGTGGGACCAGCGCAGGTGCCTGCATTAGGTCAAGGATTGTTCCATATCAGGTGATGTAGGCAGAAAGCTGTAGGCAGTTACCTGGGAGTTATTTGCTGATTGGGGGTTGTAGAGTGTTGGTCAGTGAGAGTGAGTCCATGGGTTGCTAGTAGTGCATTGTGTTGGTGTTGTATGTTCATTAGTGGGTGATTGCATTAGGAATATAATATATTAGGAATATATTTAATATATGCTATAATTATTTCCATTTCCCTCTTCTGCCTTAGTGAATGGTTTTTGTATAAGCCCCTGAGTTCTGTTTTATTTCTAGCTCTTCCACTTGTCCTGCTTGGGGAGGAGAAAGCAAACAGCTGCTGCCGGGGTAAAACACTACAGTAATTCCAAAACACAACTTATATGTAACTTGCTAATAGTGTAAAATAGTTGCTAATTTTGAAGAAGTTAATAATCAAGGATTAAATATGGGATAAGATGTTTGTGTGGTGATTACTCAGGGACCTTAAGGTGAAATGTTAAGTATCTGAAATCTGTTTGGACAACAGTCCAAAGAAAAGAGAAAACTGCTTTTCTTACAGTATTTATTATACAGAGTCCAGTGGTTATCAAAGATGCTGAATCCATTACAAGCTTACAGAATTTCTCAAAGCTGAGGTCACAAGAGAATTCTTTTCTATTTCCTGAGATCTGTTCCAGAAGCATTATTTATATAAAAATAATGCCTTTAAAAAAAAAATCCTAAAAAGAGAATATGGAACATATAGAGCTCAGTGATTTCAATTTAAATAGAGACTTTACCTTTGCAGTTCTGTTTTCTGTATGCTGTATCCTGAAGTTTTTTCTCAAGCTGTTTTTGATCTACAGGAAGCTATTAAGAGACTGTCAACTTAGGTATACTTGAAAATCTAGCTCAGCACTGAGGCCTTCTGGTTAAGTAACTAATGGACTAAAAACAAAACCACCAAACTCCCTTTCATTTATTTAATACCAGCATTGTTCAACTGAGTGCTAGGAGGCTGGATTTTTGTGGTTCCTGAAGTAAGGATTTCAACGCTAACATAGGCAAATATGTGTGCAGTATAAGCTGCTGCTGTTTGTCTTTTCACTGATAGACTGCATGCTTTCCCTCTGCTTGTTAATAGTGACCCACTCAGTTTAATGTTTCTTGTACATGACTATAAAAATGGCTTGGAAACTTAGATACCCTTGTATATAAGGGACATGGCTCATGAGGAAATATTGGCCAGTAGATGGACAGTTGGACTAGATGGTATTAGAGATCTTTTTCAATCTTGGTGATTCTATGATCATTCTCAAACCTCACTTTGAGCTATTAAATTTTCTTTAGAAGAAATGGCATGAATAAAATGTGTCATATTCGTAGGATCAAGAATTAAGCCAACCTACTGAATGACTAGGATTCTAGAATGAGACTTAAACAATATGACTTATTTCTAGTCCCACAAATTCTTCCACAAAAATAACAACTTATTGCATTAATTTTAGAAGTTACTTTTTATTCTTAAAACACAAAGTGAATTCATGTGAGGGCTTATTTTCTGAATTGTTGAAATATAATCCTGTTTGAATGGTCCTAATCATGAACAACAGTTTTTAGTCAGACCTTGCTTCACTGCCTCTGGGTATAGTAAGTAAATTTAAATTATCTCCCTCAGGACAGGAGAAAGAAAACAATCATGCTTTTCTATGCTTCTAAATTAAGACAAATCTCTGCAAGAAAATGCAAAAACAAACAAAAAACACAATAACAATAACAACAACAACAAAAAACAATAACAACAAAAAAATACTCAACAAGTACCTACAAGATGTTTGTTTATTAAGAAAATTTGAGTGTGGGATAAAAAAATCCTCTTACTAATACCATGTCTAAGTTGCTGATAAATTATACTTCATTGCTACAGACAAGCTCCTCATACAGAAATCTTCCAGCAGAGTAAAGAAGGTAGTCAGAAATTTCTTAAGTCTGGACTAACATTCAGTCTGTAATGCACTTGTAGTTTCTGTTGTGGTAGTGGATATAGTTCTTGAAGTACTTCATTTTGAGTTGTCTAAGAGAATACATATACAAGTGTCATCTTATTTATGAGAAAATTTCAAAAATCTATTGCAGTGGTGGAAGTAGGAGTCTGCTCACAAAGGAGGAAAAAAATGTGGCCTGAAGATCTGGACAAGAAATAAATTCTGAAGTTAGGAAATCATAACTAAAACAATCAGTGTTGCTAATGCCTGGATTCAGGTAAATATTATGGACTCTAAATACACGTTTTCCTTTTGCTTGCAGTTGTTGAAAGTCAAAAAAGGTATAAAAGCATGGAAATATTTCCACTTCTTACTTTCTCAGTCTTCTGATGGTTCATTAAATACTGGTTCAGTTGATATCACTGCAGTGATTTTTTTTTTTTTATCTATAAACATACTTTACCTGTCGTAGTGTGCAAGGAATCTACACTGGATTTTTTTTTCAGTTTTTTTCATTAGTACGTTAATTCTGATAAATGGCTTTGCACATGATTAACCATTTTCACTACCTTAAAGCAATTGAAGAGGTCTATGGAAGCTTTGATCTAAATCCCTAAGGGAGTGTGACACTTTAAATCAGGGCTGCAAATGCCTTAATCACTTTTATTTTCATTGTAAGCCAACACTATAATTTAAACAGGAATCTAGTTACTAATCTTGTTACTTGAATTTTTCTGTACACTTTGCTCTAGTTATCAATTCTGTATCTTACACTGATTTTTCAGTTCCTTGTTTTCTCTGCATTTCATATATTACTAGAAATGAGTTAAATGTCATCCCCTGGCAACCTTTAATTTGTAATGATACTGAAAATCCTTGCCAATGATTAAAATTCCCATCTTGCGATCACTTTGCGTGGGCTGAATTTGCTTGGGGATTCAGTGAAATCTTATGTTCTGTTGCAGTCATTTCAGTGTATGTAGGAGTGTATGGGAACTGCTGAATCATGGCCTGAACCTCTGATTGATCACCTGAGATGAACAATGGGTCAGCCCTGGGAGCACAGGTGAAGGCAATTCCCCTGTGCTGCCGGAAGGAGTGGAGCCTGGCTCCACCTCTCCTAGACCCACTTAAGAGCTGACCACAAGTAGGGAAGTATCTCTTTCTGGAGATCCCTCCTTTGGAGTTCTACAGCGAGCCCAGGACAAGGGTAAGCACTTTATCTATTTTCTTTTTGGTATAATAACCAGCTTAGCCAAACTCTCTTGTTTATTTCCTACTTAAAACATCTGTATATTCATTGATTATACAAGGAGACAACTACGATACAATGATCTGTGATCTCATGCTGGAGATTTCCCAGAATCACATAGAATGGCCCGGGTTGGAAGGGACTTCAAGAATCATGAATTCTCCAACCCCCCTGCCATAGGTAGGGCCACCAACCTCCCCATTTAATACTAGACTGCTGCCCAGGACCCCATCCAACCTGGCCTTGAACACCTCTAGGGAAGGGGCACGTATCTGAGATTCAAGACTTAGGACAGTGCTCATAGATTAGGCTCCCAGAAGAGCTTTAAGATAATTAAGATGAATAAAGCTATTAAAAACAGTGCTAAAATTGTCAAACATTGAAGAAAAAGACAATGGTCCTACCAATTCAAATGTTCAGTCAGAGCATTGCTGTAGAAATACAAACCAAACACAGGCATAAGAACACTTTTCTCACCCACAGGACTGATAGTAACTGCTTTCCGGACTATTTCTCACTCATTGCTGTAGCTTCTCTGCTTACCCGGCCTTCATGTAGCAAATTTGATCCTCTTTCAGTATTCGCAACTGTTGCTCCCTGTATTGATCTCTTCATTGTTCAGTCTTTAGAAATTTCCTCAGTGTTTTCTTCCAAATGAGAACAGTCACAGTGGAATACTGCGCTATGCAGGGGGATTTGGCACAAAGACAGTCTGTGATAAAATATGCTTGAATATAAGAGGCTTTTAAAACATGAAATACTAATATAATAGAAAACAGTAAAAGCATTATGTATAGTGACTTACTAGAAAAAGTTAAATGTATTACTCTAGAGACAAGCAAAGACTAAACAAAGAATATTTGAAATTTTTCTGGCTGACACTAACAACTGCAATCTACAGTTTTTCTACACAAAGCTGTAGCAGACTGAGAACATGCACAGAAGAAATGTACTCATAAGTATAATTTTGGGCTACAGGCAAACATGGGGAAAAAAAGTTGAGTTGCATTCACATAACTGAGTGAAGGTATATTGATAGAAAATTACTACGTGGTCTTGTTCTTTAAATATCTTTTTATTGAGATATATAATGTAGTTCTATTTTTTTCTAAGATTCCATTGATTTGGTAAAACAGTTACATACAGCCATGAAAAGTCTTTGTTATGAGACTGTCCTGGCTTCAGCTAGTTAATTTTCTTGCTAGTAGCTGGTATAATGTTAAGTTTCTGGTTTAGAAGAAAAGTGTTGATAACTTATCTATGTTTAAGTTGTTCTGAGCAGTCCTTACACTAAGTCATGAACATTTCAGCTCCTTGTGCTGCTCCCCCATCAAGGGTTTGGGAGTACGAGAAAAACTGGAAGGGTACATAGTGAGGATGGCTGACTGAGACTGACCAAAGGGATGTTCAATACCATGTAACATTGTGCTGAATGATAAAAGTGATGGGAGTTGATTAGTGGGGCTGCCACTGCTAGGAGACTGGACGTTGGTCGGTTGATGGTGAGAGATTGTGTTGTGAATAACTTTCTTCTTTTTAAATTATTTTGTCTTTATCTCAAAACATGAATTCTCACATTTACTTTGTGATTTTCTTCTCCATCCCACTGTGCGTGTGGAGGGAGGGGGAACGAGTAAATGCCTGCGTGGTGCTTAGTTGTGTGGTGGCAGGCACTATGATCTAACTGCTTATTTATATAAAACAAAATATCTTGTTATTCCCTTGTGTAATTAAGGACATCAGCAAATAGTATCTGCCTGTCTTAATAACTGGCATTCCAGAAGAAGATAGTATAGATGCTACAAATTACCCCGGGAGTTCACAGCCAAACTGATGCATTTAAATAGATTTGTATTGCAGAAAAGAGGGAGAAGAATAAATTCAGGCTTAGTTTCAGGAAGGCGTTCCTTAAGGTAGGAATACGTATTTTGTAGGTATATAGGTGAGTTATTTCTTGAACTTACAGGTGAATAATATTGTATACTGTGTTGGGATACAGAGATAGTTAGGCTAGGTGCAGAGAAATGTACCGATGTGACTGCAGTACTGGCTGGTAGGAAGATAAACAGGATGATTTTTTAGGGTTTATTTTCAGTCTGGATTTCTTTGCCAGATTTGAATGCTCCTAAGAATTAGGTCAGCCTTCTAAGGTCTTGCAAATCTCCCTCTGGAAATGACCTTTTCTCCCACACTATGGAGTTTCATCTTCAGGTGACAAGAGGGTTTTCGTTGTTCCTTTTCTCTGAAATAGTAAAGTTTCATGCTGTAGGTGTTATGACTGTGTTGCCTTTTTTTTTTTTCTCTTAAAAAGAGAAGAAGATGCAGCAGAGAGAGATATGCAAAATGGTGTTCTAGCCTGACTCAAATAGGCAGGAAGGATCAAAGTGTCAAATTCTGCACATTCTTTGTATAAGAGAGACGGGTGGGTATGTGTGTTTATATATACATAAATATATGTATATGCTTCATTATGTATCTGTCCAAGGAGATGATTGTGGAAGTGAAGAACGACATAGAAAATCCATAGGATCTATAAAGATAATATGTATTTAACAATGTTATGTAATCCAGTAAGAAATTCACTGCAATTATATTTTGATGCTATCCAATTGATCAAGTTCAGGATAAGCCTTTCACAGTTAATTATTTTTGTTGTTCTGTTATCTACAAAAGAATATTATGTCTTGGTATATTTATTGCGCTTGTAATTGCATCAGAATTACTGTTTGTTTATAGTTGATCTGTAATAAATGATGTAATCTAAGAGGAAATAACTAGCTGTTATAAATCATTGATTTTTATGGACAAAAGTTAATACTCTACAGATCAGTTTTGCAATTTACAAGATAGAAGCATTTCTTCCCATTCTCTCCACACTCTTGCCCTGGTTCTGTCTTATTTACAAGCATCTTGGTTGGTTTAATAAATAATGGCTGAAATATTTCATTTTTAATTAGTATAAAATGTCATTTGTTTTTATGTATTTAGAGGAGGGATTTGGAGGTGCTGCTGAATGAAGGATTAACACTGAAATAGAGATCTGAATAAATACATAGTGTTTCAAACTGAATTCACAAAACACACAGTGGATCACGTTTTTAGATAAAGCTCTTGCATTTAATGTGATAGTACAACCCTGCTGCTTGGACTGTGACAAATTGCTCAGTATGTGTCTGCTGGGACATAAGAGGACAAGATATTATGCTTAACCCCAGAACTGTCAAGTCTGATTATTTTTTAAGAAGCTTAATAGCTCTGGGAGCGATAAAAACAAGTGTGTATAGAGAAGAAGGAAGAAGGGAAGAGGAAGGAGAACGGGGAAGGTGTTGCTGGTGTTTTTCATGTTACTACTAGAAATAATTCAGTCTGGGAATTCACTGTGTTGGTTCTTTTTTTCTCCCTGTATGGATAATAAATCTAATAAAATGGCATTGAACATAGAAAGGTATGACTATTGCTGTTGACGTATCTGCAGAATAAGTCATCAAGAAAGGAATAGTTAGTTTGTAACAGAACAAATGTAAGTATATATATGTATATATACTGCCTGTGATCTTAGTGGATTTGTCACTGCCAGGCTTCTGAGAACATGGAGGAGCTGGGGGGAAAAGGCTGCCCAGGCTCAGAGCCAGTGGCTACTACAAGGTTAGACCCTGCTGGATTTCAACACTTTTACTGTGTCACATTTGATAAGAACGTGTTAAAATATTATGGGAACAGAGAGTGTAATAGGCCATGTCTTTGCTGTTGGCTGACTCAGCATGTTACTACAGAAGACTGAAAAGTGTGTGATTGAAAGCCCTGATTTTTCTCCTGATATTTGAAATTGAAAAATTGAAATTGCTGGTTCTTCAAATGTGCAATCTCCATAAAAAGCAAAGGCCAACTTTTATGATGTTTGCCTTTGTCCAGTTTCTAGTGCTAACATTAAGGAAGTTAGCTTCTTGAATGCTCTTTGCTCGTTGTTGATTCCTATTGGTGTTCAAGGTTGTCAGGAAAATGAATGCTCACTAAGATGCTTCATACTATGTGCCAGTGTATACCAGATGTTTAGGTGCAGTATCAACTGAGTCTGAATAAAGAGTAAGGGTTTTATGAAGAAGGAAAGAGATGAGATGAAAGTATGGATATTGGGAATACTGTTTGAACCAAACTGCAAATGAACAAAAGGGAGATGAGACAAATGCATGATGCCAGGACTGCTGTTTTGGTGGGAGATGAGAGGTATCCAAGTCTGCATTTATTTCTGAGAAACATTACACTGAGTGAAAAATTTGGTCAGATTTCTTTAACTGTCAGGAACAACTCACCTTTGGCAATTTCTTGATTTACTCTTTTGTTGCAGCTGTTTGTCATAGCATAGAAACTTTCCAGTAAAAATGCTTGTAACCAAGGAATTAAATTGTGACTAATCCAGCTTTTTCAATGTATTTCATTTGATAATAGTCATTATCCATTGGAGAGAAGAATTCACTGAAGTAGATAAGCAATCATTTCCTCCTTTCAGTAGTTTGGGTCAGCTGACATTATAATTTGAAACAATATATACATATTACCAATACTGAGACAGCATGCTTAGTCTAAAATTCAGTCATAGCACTCTTATTTTTAAGAATCAGAATTTTATCTCAACAAAACTGTCCTTAAAAAAACAAAACAAAACAAAACAATTATCGTTGTGTATTTTTTTTTGCTTTTATTTGTTTCTACTTGTTTTATTTTAAGATCTGTTGTAAATTTTCCTTAGTGCACTAGCATTAAATCTCATTCTCACGGTAGATTATGTATAAAGATATTCAAAACGAATGCACTTGTTGTTAAGGGAAAAATAAAAATATCAAAATGTTGTTAGTTTTTTTTTAAAGACAATTTCAAACACATTCCAGCTAATGAGTAAAACTGAAAAAGTGAGATTTTTCAATTTTGCTAAAAATAAGTTATTTAAACTTCTTTGGCATCCAACTACAAAGAAAATTGAGATAGAAAGATGTTGATGTTTTCTGCTCATGCAGTGTAATAAACCTGTGGCTAGTATGAGTGGTGACAAACATTTGCTTAATCTAGATTATAAGTAATGATAAGAAGACGCATCATTTTAATGTAATGGACAGTTAAGTAATAAACAAGATGACATACCTAGCTGCAATTACAGGAAACTAGATAAGCTCATATTACATGCATATTAAAAAAAAAAAGTGTTAGTAATGCACTTGAATGGTACATGCAAAAGGTTTAGGAGGAATCAACTGCAGTGAAGTTGTGTTTCAGAGCTCAGAAATATATTTTATGGAAAACAGTACTTGTATCATTCCAATTTATAGGAGGGAGAAGAGGTTCTTTTAATATATGTATACTCAATGGCGAGATTAAGACACAGCAGGTCAAATGTTAGCCCAACCAGTTTATTATAAATCCTAGTTGCCTAGGGGTATAGGAAAAGGGAGAGGAAATAAAAAGCAAGGAGTCTTTTAAAGAAAGCAAGAGACAGATAGTCACCACCATGGGTCCTGCAAGGTCTCAGGAACTCATCTGGTCACCACGGGGTACAGGAGGAAGCCAGGAAGCTTTGCAGCAAGTAGGCCCCATGGTTGGGGTTCTTCCAAAGAGGTTTTCCTCTCAGGGAATTCTTTGTCAAAGATTTCTTTGGGAGCTCTTCTCCAAAATCCTTAGTTTAGTGAGGGTCTTTTTATTCCCCGTTTCTCTGGGTTTTTTCTTCTTTTCTCTCTGTTAGTGTGACATACCTGGCCCAGCAGATAAGCCAGCAGGGAGTGGTGCCTTCGTTGCCATGCACAAGCATTATCACCTTTTGCAGTGGTCAGCTCTTTCAAACTGCACCCCTGGAAAAAGACTGTTTGTCCTGCTTCCACTTATCTTTACAATCATGAGCAGATGTGCTGTGGCATAGTGACACCCACCACTTGCCCCCCTAGATAATTTGCAGTTGTTACTTAAAGTCTTATCACCAGAAAGGCCTCACAAAGCAAGTTTTGAGACAAAAAGAAAAACAGTTTGGTCTTTCACAGTACTCCAGCTGATATATGTGCTGTAGTCCTGCGGTCTATTTTATGTTGTGATAATCAAAAGTGAGAACGGTGGTACCTCTTGGCTGCATAATTTATTAACTTTATAAATGGCTACAGTCCTTCACATCATTTAAATTTTGTTCAGGGATTTTCAGTGGGCCAAAGGAAGCTGATTGGCCATGTAACTTAGTCTACTAATTATTAGTATTCCTTCTTTGTATTTTGCAAACGTAATAATGAGACTTAGCATTAACATAAAATGAGAAAATTACTTGAAATAAAATGCTACATGTATTGTAAATAATAGTTTATATTCAAGTATGCACAACTCTGTGAATTATAATTTTATAATTGTTTAGGAGGAGAACATGTTAAACTGAATATTTTTCATTTTTGTAGTAGCTGTTACGATGCAAAAGTTTGCATTTTAAATTTTTTTTTTTGAAGAATGTTTGAGAATTTTACTGTAGTATGGCATTTTGATATGAGCATGATCTAGCTTACTAAACAAATGGAGTATTTGCTTGATTTTTATGGAATTGGAGAAATCTGTAGGTCGCTCTTAAGTAATGTCTCTTATCTATTTCCACAGAAGCTACAAGAACTACAATGAGCACGAGTATATTGTTTGATAGAGCAAATTGTCAGCTACAAAACACCATTTTTCAGCATAGTTCTCACTGTTAGCTATGTGTTTTTGTCATCCATGAACAAGAGCCTGCCTGCTATGTTCATAAAAATCTGCGTCAGCGACGATGACCCACTGTCACAGTTTTCACTGCTAAAAAGGACTACCCATCACCTCACTGTACTCACATGCACTGGTTGGTCTCCATCAACACCCAGCATCAGTGAACGTCAATGTGCTCAACTTTTTCCTTACTGAGGAATTCAGTGACACAATTCTGCTCCATGCACACTTGTCAGATGCATTTTTGTCAGATTGCCCCTCTGCTGCCATATGTCACACAGCAACAAAATGTAATGCAATATTGGTGGGAAGGTTCAGCTTCTACTGCCGTTCCACTAACATCCATATCTGCTGTCATGGGTCAACATCATAAAACAAGAGACATTACTTTTGGAGCAGCCCTTAGAAGTTCTAAAGAAAGTAGCAGTGGCAGTATTTTTAATGATTTTGCTTCTGCTTTCATTGTAAATTTCCAAAGTGGGCTGCCTCCTTTTTCTGTAGAAGTTTGAAAATTTTGAAGGAAAAGGTAATCCTAAGGCTGACTTAATAAGAAGTATGAAAGCAGCTGCAAAAATGTTCAAGATCAAGGAGACAGCTGTAGTTTCAAATGAAAAGCTTTAAAGCTTTAATGTGTGCCATGATGAAAAAGCTTCCCTTAATCTATCGTAAAAGATTTTTTGTGGTAGCAAATATTAAGAAGAACAAGACTGAGAACTAAAAATGACTGCAGAGTGTACTTCTGCTTTGAATCTTTGAAAATTAGCTGGAAAATGCGTATGTGCATGGCCATGCTGTCCAGTAGAGAGGAGAGAGAATGCATAACCAACAAATGAGCAAAAATGTCCCACATGTTTATAAACAAGAAAATAACATATTTTGGGCTAGATTTAACATTCTTACCCAAGAAAAATTAATTGTTACGCTTGTGACTGTTAAGGTAATTGTATTTCAATAGCAATTATGGCAGTGAAATGTTACTTCTTTTTTTGTCTGAACATCTGATCAAACTGAGTATTCAGCATTCTGGGTGATTAAAAAAGATTTGACCTAATGTTAAAATTATTTGAGAAGAACAGAAAGAAAGAGGATTTCAAAGGCTAGAACAAGATTGGAGTAAGTGGAATTAAGAAAGCTATCAAGTTTAAAGTTTCTTCTGAAAACTGTGAAAACTATGAAGCCAAACTAATAAGTATATTAGTAAATGTGCTTGATAGCCTAATTATTTTGTTAACCTTCAAATCTGATATCAAGTAATTCCTGTATCCTGGGTAATTCCCCTAATAATTCAAGTACGTCACTTTTTTAAGTAAAGCTTGGACTCTTTACGTATAACTCTGTCTTGCACTGTCTTTCCCTTGCCATGGGAGGGATGTAAGGGCATTCTCAATGGACACACCTCAATCTACAAAGCATATTATGCCAAACATTATTGACTTACAGGTGTTATTGTAATGGTATTACTGATTTTTTTTTTTTTTTTTCTGTCAAGAATTTATAGTACTTTTGCATTCTATTGTGTTAGAAGAAACGTTTTTACCACAGTTTCTACTCATGCTGGAGTTTTTCTATTAAACTCATTCTCCGCTAGTACATTTTTCTGCCACCTTCTGGCAACATTGATTTGACATGTTGTAGCTCTTCACATGCATCTTGAGATTTAGTGTATTAATAATTCATGTCATGAAGCTATGATCTAATTTAAAGATTTGAAGCCAAAGGCTAAATTGAATTGGCCAAAAACAGGTGTATGTATGCTTTATTCTTCAATCTAGCTATAAGTTCTTGCTTTGCAGAGCTACTTGTGGACATTTAAGGCAAACTTTTTCTAATATTAGCAAGAGTACAGATAGCCACAAAACCAACCAAAAATTGCACAGGCGGGATCTTGGTGATTTCTTTTTTAAAAAAAATTGGTTGTGTAGGGAACCATATGTTTGAAGCTCCCAAGGCAGAACCTGAAGTGATTGATGCTGAAATCTAAGTTTAATAGTTGACTGTGAGATAGGGAATAGCTTCATAAAATTAGCTGATTATTCTGTTATGGGATGGGTTGTACTTGCTTGAAAGAAGTTGTCAAAGCACAGTCGAATAAAGTGAGTTTCTCAGTTATGTACTGTTCTATACAAATGTTCTACTCTAGACTGCTTCTTTCTCTTGTATGATAGAAATTCCTGGGATTTCTTTTATTTATGTGATCATAAAGGAAAGTAAATTATTCTTCATCTTTCAAGTCTGTATAAATATTTGTAATATAGCATACTTCAACTAAGGGATGAGAAAGCATGTAAAATATATTTTTCTAAAAAAAAATAGAAGTTTTATGAATTATTAGTTTTGATAACATATTTAGATTTCTCCTATTTAGTTAACAATGAATGTTTTATGTACATGAATTTAGTAATCTCTACCTGCTGACTGTTTTCTTACCAGTCTCTTTGGCTTCGTCACTCTAATGTGTTCTCTTCATTTTTTTTATTGTAGATGCAACTATAGTAAGGCAAATACTACATTATATTCACATCTTCAGCAGAAATGTCTCTTAAAAATTAATGGGAGACAGTATCTATGACTAGGGAACATAATCTGATACTTTAGGAAACCTTTTAGTATAAATCATTTGAATGTATATTCATGCACATCGTTGTGGCAAACTGAGAAAAGAGGTCAAGTTGGAAATCATTTTCAAGCATCTGTAAATGTTAATAATGCTGAAACTCAGTGCTGTAGAGAAGATAGAGGTCCTAGGCAAAAAGTTTAAAAAAAAAAAAAAAAAAAAGTCAAGATGTACATATCAGGGTGACAAAAATAAATGAGTGGAAATTGATCATACAGAGTTATTATCCACATAAAAAGTGACTGGAACACTCTGCTACATTTATCACATGCTTTACCCACAGACAGTTTTTTGCAGAAAATCTTGTGCTGCTTCTTTGAGAAGGTTTAAATTTAAATTCTCAAGTCAATAATTTTCTAGCATTAAATTTACCTTCCGCTAAATTAAACAGGTTATATTTTAAATTTTATTTAGGTGTTAAGGATGGAAAGTCTGTAGAGACAAATGTCAGGAATATATCTAGAGGCTCTGAGGGCCAATTTGAATAGGTTAGCCAAAAAGTGGTCTTTCTATTACATTACTCCCTGAAGATGGTGCAGTAAAAGCCACTTCTCTTTTATATGTCAGGAAAGTGAACAGCACTTCATTTCACTTTTTGCCTGTGAATAGAACTGATGCATAATACCATCAGTCTGTGAAGAAAGGTATCTGAAAGAGAGAAGGGCCAACAAAAGATGTTTTGGATCTCCTTGCAGAGTATTCATGTTATTAATGTACTTGCTAAGAACAGCTGAATGATCTAGTGAAGCACAGAGAAAAATGGGCTCTGGATAAGGAGTAGTGAAGAAGAAAGCTGGTGAATCTGGAGAGCAATCTGTTGTAACATCCTCTCCCTTTTACACAGAGGTGTTCAAACAGCAATACAGATAAAAGAATATTCCTTAACTGGGATTTACAGTCAGTGTTGCGTCTTCACTTCTTCCAGAGCCTTAAATCTGTCTGTGAACTGTCTGTGGATGAGCTAGGACACTGTCTCAAATGTCTGCTAGCATTTCTTTTATGGATAGTGATGTTAGAGATTTTCCATATGAAATCCATGATCTTCAGCCGAAGTCCTAAGCATCTTGTATGCCTGATTTCTGTCTATTATCTGACTTCTCGTTTAGATGAGAATCAGCCATTGAAAGCCCTTCAAACATTTTTCTGTTTTAGTCATCTACCAAGCTAGATTTTTACACTCTGTCCTTGCAAAAAGTCTGAGTGCTGATTAATCTGATGCTTTAAGTCCTTATTTTAGTCTGATAGTAGAATGAGATTGTCTTCAGGATAGTGTGACCAATAATGAAAAGGCATCTGGATGCTGTTTTTTTTTAATCCTGCTCTACTCAAAATACAAATATTAATTACATAATAATTTCAGAATGCATAAAAGTGTATGTGTACAGCAAGGATAGAGACAATGGCAGGCTGAATTAACTAATACAATTGTGAATAAACTATTGATCTGAAATTATTTTTCTTTACAATGTTAAGAATTTTTTACTTCACCTTCCAAAAGCCATTTTCAGGCCTAACTGCCTTTTCTAAATCCAACACCAGAGCAGAGAATAGTACTATGCAATACTAGAGGAGTGCTGTAAAGAGCTTTTTAGAAGAAACAAAGCAAAATAACAAAAAAAAAAAAACAAACAACAAAAGCTGTTGGCCTGGGGTTAGTGCAGTAAATACTGCTTTTGACCATTAGTGCACAAAAGGAGTCTAGATGGTTGTTAAGATCAAAGACAGATTAATGTCTAAGGTAAGGTACTACTGTTGGCCCTCAGGGCTCTTAAATAGGCACATAACATTTCAGATTTTTTTTTTTGTCTGAGCCCAGTGGCTTCTGAGAAACTGGCAAAATGGATAGGTGATGCAACTTCTTAAACCTGATGTAGTTTCAAATAAGATACTCTTCCAGGGTTGTTCTGTTGTCTTTGAGTTTAGGAGGAGAATGACAATAATTGCAAGCAAGTGTATCTGGCATGTGGTGTTGTCATTGAGTGCTTCATGACAATGATTTATGTGAAACATACTTAACATTACTCCCTGATAAGTTATGAAGCTTAATAGTTGCACTAAATTATCTGCAGACATGTGAATAATGAAGTTGCTACATTTTTGACCTGAAAAAGGAAGTTTCTTGGAAATTGCTTAGTTTTTTCTTAATATAGTATATCAGGTTTTGTTCTTGTTCTAGGAGTTGGGGACATGCTTGCATACCTTATCTCACAAAATCAAATTTATTTTCTTGTCAATAGCTATACCTTACACAACAGATTCAGAAATGCTATCAGATTACTACTTATTTCAAAAGATAAGTGTGAACTTTCTAAACATTAAAAAGTCTTGCCATCTTCATGCATTTCAGTATTTCTGAAATGACTTCCTCTCTGGATTTTTGAGTAAACAAGACAGAAACATGCTAATGACTTAAAGAATCCGAACAGGCCATGTGAGAAACGTGAAAAGTGGAGCAAAAATATTTATTTATATTAAAGGCTACACATACATGCTCTTATTGCTATGATTTGTTTGATGATGGCCACTGAATCCTGCTGTGTATAGAGGGCAAAGAAAGTTTTAACAAATCACTGACGGACAATTTTAAGAATACAAGGCTTTCTTAGTGCTGCATTGCAGCAGCTAATGTACATTTGAGCAGCAGCTACATACATTTCAACATAGTTGTCTAAGTTCCAGGGAATACATCAGGCACAGAAAGTATCCTATTGCCTGGACAACTTGCTCTTCAGCAGTCAATAATTTGCTGACATTTCCTTTAATTGAAATTGGTGATGGAAAAGTTAACATAAAAAAACATTATGTGGCCATATGCTGTCAATTTAGAGGCAGCTACAGGAAATACAAGCTACTTTCCAGGTAGCTGTGCAGATTTTTAGGAGTGTAGCATGCAGGTTCTTGTTCATTATTGGTGAAAATGCATAGCTAAGGGTAGTGACTATGTTGAAAAAATATCATTTTGTAGCTGAGAATTTTCTCCATCAAATGTTACTTTGCTCTTTCTATCTATTATGATGGAAATAAATAGGATACACTACTTAGGAGCAACTTACGTACATCTGTAAATAGAAATATGGGCATAGGAAACATTAAGAATATCAACTTAATTTTCTGAGTACTTGTGACTAAAAGATTTTTTTCAGGGACTCATGATGAGTTAAGACCAAACTACATACACACACATCACTTTTTCTGTAACTGAAATATATGCAATGTATCATGTGAATAACGTGTGTGTATATATGTAAATGTGAGACTAAGTGTGAGATTAAGTCCTGCTTTTTAAAAATTATGACAGATTCAGTTATCACTGGAATAAAACAGATATTAATTTGGGCAAGAAAATTAATAGAGCTGTTAAGTTACAATAATATTGTTAAGAAACAACTACAAGGCGTGGAGCATGCTTATGATTAAATTAATTAAAATGGAAAGGTCTCATCTTAGGAAGTACTTGCCATCATTGTTTCGCAGAATAATACGTTGCCCTACTCAGGAATTCTGTTATTTTTAAATAGCCTAACATTAATTCTATTTTGCAATTTCTATGGATATTTAAAGCTCTTTATCTTGTAATTGCAAGCACTTCTAGGGGTAATGGAACATATCAGGAAAAACATGAGAGACACACTCATCAATAAATCTCTTGAAAATACTTGTATAGTAATCGGTTTGGGAAGGGGAAAAAGATACAAAGGGAGCACATTGAATCATTGGACAGAAAGCTGAAGTACATTAACATATTATATTACAGAAAATAAAGCACAGAGAAACTCAATGACAACAAAGCACTTATTCTCACATCTTGGATTTCTAAATTTTCACTATTCATTTATTCAGGAGAAATTCTTCTTTGTGTTTAAAATACACAGACCCTTTTGATTTCAGCTGGGATGCAGATTCTTTGGATATAGTGATTTCATATTTTGCTACTCCCGAGTAACGTATAAAGGATGATGTTATATAAATTTACAGATAAAAGTTGGATTTTATATACACGTATCTACAGTAAATGTAAAGACTGTCCATGTGAGCAAAACAGCAGATGCATTTGATGTGGACAAAAAATAAACTACGTTTTGGTATTTTTCTTTAATGCTGCATTTATAGAGATGAAAGGGCTGAAACCTCTAGGGAGAAAATCCTTTTATCAGTAGTGTGGTGCAGTCTCTTAAAATTTGTATGCAGTAGATGTTTCCACTGACTTCTTTAGGTCTTCTCATATTTGAAATTAGCATACATTTAAATAATGCTATGAAAAAGGATCCTAATATGCAAGTTGCTGCTTCCTGTGGTCGATGAAAATTCAGGGTTTGATTTGTACTCTGCAGAAATCTGTGCTTATCAGCCTATAAGTAATTCTCCTCTTACATTACATTACAGATAAACGATCCACAACAGGCATTTTTCACTTGTCAACAGTGTGATTGTCTCATGGGAGGTTACTTCTTAACCAATATGAGCACCTCCACTACAGGGACAGGCTGAGAGAGATCTGGACTCTTCACTATGGGGAAGAGAAGACTCCAGGGGAACATTATAGCAGCCTTCTAGTACCTGAAGGGGGCCTACAGGAAAGCTGGGGAGGAACAACTTGTAAGGGTATGTGGTGACAAGACAAGGGGAAATGGCCTTAAACTGGAAGAAGGTAGAGTAGATGTTAGAAATAAATCCCTTACTGTGAGAGTGGTGAGACACTGGAACAGATTGCCCAGTGGGGCTGTGGATTTCCTTTCTCTGGAAGCATGGAAAGCCAGGCTGGATGGGGCTTTGAGAAACCTGGTATAATGGGAGGTCTCCCTGCCTATAGGAGGTGTTTGGAACTACATAATCTTAAAGGTCTCTTCCAACCCAAACTATTCTATAAATGTCACAAGAATAAATTAAATCTCTTTTTCTAATCAAAATATTTTATTTCATATTTAGATTTTTAGCCAAATATTTTTTTAGTGGTGCGTTTTGAAGAGTTATTATTGTGCAACAGTGTATTTCCTCACCCTCCCTCTCCTTTTTCCTAGCAGCTGAGCAGGGATGGAGAAAAGTGAAAGTATATGAATTAGATAGGGAGTGAACTAATGTGTTTGCATGGATTGCTTTGGACTTACTAGTATGATATGGAGCTCAAGTGAGTGATTTCTTCATGTAATACAAAATGCAGTATGCACTTCATGTTTTTATTCCAAAATTGGCAATTTGAACCACCACAAAATCAGGGTTTATGTTAATAATGCAATCTCTTAGTGTTTGTGTTTATTTCACCTGGTTTTATAAACTTTACCAGTTCTTTAATTACTAAGCCTAATTTTCGTAAGCAATTATTGAAGAGAATGGACGATTATTAAATCTAACAGTATTGTCATTCCAAATTCTCTGAAGAAAAGCTCTTAGGAATGTCTTGCTGATGGATTCTTCCATCTGCCAATATGTTTTTATTTGTTAAATATTCATGTGTTTGTTAGCATAAAAATTAAAAAACAGTGAAGAATATTGGAAGCTTTTGAATCACAGAAAAACTGCAGCCTTTTAAAAATATTCATAGGAGAAAAGAAAATTGCATATTATGTGCAATTTCCTATCAAATACTTGGTTTTATATAAGAGAAAACATTCTGAGGGAGGGACATCTAAGTTAAGAGCCCATGAAAGTATTTCTGACATTTTAAATAATGTGGTGGTTGTGCTATCATTATTTCACTTATATAACACTGTCATCTTTGTTTTTTTCCAACTGCCCTTCAGACCTAATTAGCACTTTTCTCATGATATAGAAACGTTGATTAGAGAGGCAAAGGTTTATATAAAGACAATATGTACCTTGGCCACTGCTAGGCCTACAGAATGCTTGATTATTATGTGCAAAAAAAAAAAAACAAACCCACCCAGTGCTTATAACAGAGTGGAAGATGGAGGCAATACTTGTTTGGATTTCCAAACATCAGGTTTTCCAGAACTTCTTCAGCATAACCTATTGTTTCAGTCCTTGGCATTGCTGCTAGGAGAATATACTGTTGTTAAATGCAGAAACTCCTTTACAATAGACACTTGTCTTTCTGCTTTCTAATACATACTGTTATGAAAAATCAGTTGCGCGTGAATTTCACTGATTGCACCTCCCATCCATACTAAAAGCATTGTATGTGATACAGCTCTCAGAATCCTTGGTGACTCTTAACAACTTTAACTGAGTATTTCCAGAGCAAAATTACACAGCACATCAAAATTGAAAGTTTGGAGACAGCCTGTACAGTAAGCAGAATTTATATGAAAGTAAATGAAGCACTGTACTGGTTATGTTATTCATTTGCCTATATAATTCAGCCTCCTTCATTCTTTATGTGATGGAACTCAGGAAGAGTTTTCCTCCGCCTTCAGTGACATACAGTATAATTGATTAGCAGCTTACTCCAGAGGGCTACCAAACTCATAAAAATACATCATGTACCCTATTTATGCACACTTTGCAAAACAAAACAAAATGAATAATTGGTGAAATATTTGTAAGACTGAAGAAAAGTCCTTCTTTAAGGGAGGGGTTGGATTATCTCTTTTAGTCAATTTACTTGTAAACAGGATTACCAGAGAAAGATATTTCTTTTTTTGAGACATATTTTTAATGGCTTTGCTAACCAAAATAATTTAATAAGACACTTCATTTTGTATTAAAAAACAAAAACAAAACAAAAACAACAAAAAAATCTTAGAGAGCCAAAAGATTACGAATTTCTGTAAGCTTTATTCCCAGTATTACTTGGAGATTGGAGCTGAAAGCTTCTCTTAGTTTCAGCTGGGCTGAAGTTGTTTTCTTCAGAATGTGTTGTGGTTCTAGTAGAAAAACAATGTTGATAACACACCAATGTTTATAATTGCTGCTCAGCAGTGCTGTACAGAGCAAAGGCCATTCACAATGCAGGGCCCAAGGAGCTGGGAGAGAACAGAATTGGGACAGGTGACTTAAACTCTCAAAGGGATGGTCCATACCATATGACATCATACAGAAAGTGTTTTGAAAGAGGTGGGAGTTCATCTCTCTTTCTCTTCAGCTGCTTGGGGGACTAGCTAGGCATTGACTAGGGGGTGATGAGCAATTACCTGTGTATCACTGGTTATATACATTCATATACATACATAGTCATAACAATTTTCCTTTTCTCTGTCTTAGTAAACAGTTTTCTCAACCTATGAATTCTACTTTACTTTTTCCAATTCTCTCTCCCATCTCACTGGGAAGGGATGAGGAGTGAGTGAACAACAATGTGGTTCTCAACCACCTTCCTGGTTAAATCATAATGAAACTAAACATTTGAATTAAAAAGATGAATGAGAAGTTTTCTTTAAAACTACCTTCCTCAAATTTTTTGGAATGTATGTTAATACACATTTCCAAAAGAAGGTGAGTCTTCATCAAGAAAAAACAGAAAACTTAAAAGTAATAGCACCTTATCCTACAAAGGACTTAAACAGTATTTTCAAAATTATTATATGGAGTTGTGGAATCATTCTAGTTATTTCAACGTCTATTTATATGTTTTATATATAAATGATTATTTACAAAAAGGAACCTCTGTTGAGGGTATTTATTATGCTTAATGAATTTTATTTTCTATAGCACATGTGATGGAGAGAGAACTAGAATATATGCACAATAAATGTAATTTGTTTTTGTTTCTGCAAACTCAGTTGTGTAGATTGGGTGGATGAGATGTTCACTTGAGCATATTTGATTTTAATTCTCTGTCATAGTCCTGGATTATTATCTTAACTAATGGCATATAAAAGTTTTTATTCATATGCAATTTATCACTGAAAGGATGAGTAGTAAATTACTTCTTCCGGAAGTATGATATTTTTTTTTTTAGTATAGAAACCCCACAAATATTGTTATTTAAATGGTTTTTTCACAGCACTATGTTTCTTTGGAGTAAAATTATTGAAGGAAAAAGTGTTTCAACCAGATAAAAGGCTACACGAGTAGATTTAGATGATGTTTTGGTATTTGTTTTGTTGTTGTTTTTTGTGTCCTTTGTTTTAATGCATTTTCAGAAGCTAGCTTGAAAATTAATTGAGTTCTATTTTCTACTCATCTCACACAATACTGTGGAGAGTAAGATACTGTCCCCAAGAATATCTTTCCAGTAGACTTTTTTGAGGCTACTTAAAGTTCATTTAAACTAGGCATAGCTCTAAGGGAGGTGGATTAGTGTGCAGAGTGAAGGTAAGGAGACACATGATAAATGCAATTTGTCTCATGTCTATCCTTATCAGAGACGTATACAAGAAAATATATCCACAGAGCACAGTAAAATATAGTCACTTCTGTGACATTACTTATGCAACAGCTGTTTAATTGTGCACAACATCATAGCAGTAATATACAACCACTTTAGTGGCAAAATATTCCCTTCACTATTAGAAAATTATGCAGAGAGATAGTAATAAGAGGCACAGTGCGGTTCAAGAACATTCTATTTGAGAACATGAGATACAGAGCATCCAACTGAGAAATATACCATGGGACATATAATGACCATAATGGATAGGAAATCAATTTGTCTGAAAAAGTAGGCCTGTTTGGGGTATTATCAAGCAGTGTGAAAAACTCTTGAAAGTAGAATACAGAGCATAAACACCTGCACACAAAAATGCAGGCAAAATGTTGCATTCTGGAAACATGTATCTGGCCTATATTTTTGTACATGTAATTAGAAAAATAGCCTTTCAGCACAAACTTTTATATATTTTGGTTACATAAAAAGAACTAAAAGCTCAAAGTTTCAATGTAAAGCAGCTAAAAGATCAAAGTGTTTGACACTTTGTGAGGTTTGAGAAATTAAGCAGGAGTTTGAACTTGGAAAGCTTAAATTTTCAAATCAGCCTAAACTTCAAAGGATTTACTAGCTTCTTTGAGAAATATATTTTGGGAAAAAAAAAAAAAAAAAGACATCAGTTGACATCTACTTATTGTCACTATATTGGAAATTCTTTTCCTTTGACGTGCCGTGTCTCTGAGGCTTGGATTTACAAGTGACTAAACATTACTACATGGCAATTTCTAAACCCATAAGACTTGCTTTAAGGAGAAGCTAGTATGTTAGCCTAAGATTTGTGCTTTCAAATGGACTTTCATCCTCAGCTGCTGCTTTTCTTCATTTGAGGGTTAACACTTAACCTTGCTTTTCTGGAAAGTGAATCAGACTGTATTGATACAAATTGTTCAGGAGGTAACTGTCTAATTAATTGTTAAGAATGCAATTATAAAATAAAATTAAACTGCTGTCCTGCAGTGTAAAATAAGTAGGTCTTATCAGTGTTAAATGTCAATCAAGATGGAAATGGCTTTGCATTTGTACTAGTGAAGCAAGCTAGGCTTCAGGAAGAATGGTATGCTCAAATAGTTCCAGGGAGCATCCTGTAAGTGTGATAGCTCGAGGGGAAAAACTTATTTCTTACCAGTGTTTAAAAAAGAAAACCTTTCAAGCATGCCAAATGCACTTAATAAAGCTGAAATTTGAGCTATTAGTTACATTTATTTGCAAGAAATAAAGTGAAATGTTCAACTTAAAGTGTTACCAATCTTTATGGCTCAGCTACTTTTTTACTTAGATGCCAATTCATCATAATTTTTACATTCCTTAGTTTCCTGAAAGCTTTATCCTCTGCTGGGTTTCATTTTCTTTTGAAAAGCTTAGCTAGAAGTATGAAACAACAAATGCATTGATTAAGCTTTGGGAAGGGAAAGTAATTGAAAGACAGAAGGCTTCCTATCTGTGCAGAAGCTGGTAATTATTTCAACTTAATGTCAAGAGCAAAATAGTGTGTGTATAATATGGTGCTCGTACACGGAGACTTGTTTGCTACTGTTTAAATTTTAAAATCATCTTTTTGAATTCAGTGTCAGTGAGTAATTAAAAGCCTCAAGTAAATTTGATAGTATACAGCAGAAATGAGTCTTTGCTTTCAAAATGAGAAAAGAGTACACTTGTGTTTCAGAGTGCATCCATGTTAATAAATATTGTTGAGTGTTAGGAGCTAAACTATAGAGTGAAGCAGTCGATTTTGAGTGTTGATCGACACTACACTTGTTGACAACTTTATTTCTGAGTATATCTATTCTAATCTGCTCTGTAGGGCACAGAAGGAGCTGAGGTTCATTCTGTTCATCTCTGGAGTGCATCTTCCAGTTTGACTTCCTCTGTAAGGAATGCTGTTTATATACATTGATTTTTTTCCGATGTGAGCCATAGAGCTGAAGAGGGAAAAATCAGGATTCACTTGCAGATAAGTGTGTTCCTAATATGAACTGAAATGTTTTGGTCACTGAATGTTCATAGGAGTATTTTGTTTCTAATCAGCTCTTGCAGCAACCTTCTTTCCTATGGTGTGGCAGGATTGTAAGGATACCCAACAGTATTTTCTAAAGATGTCTCACCTTCATTTAGCTGAGGAGTACTCCCAGCCATGCCTTTGAAATGTTTCTACTTTATGTAATTAAATATTCACCAGAATGTCAATTATAAACTGTTTCTTGCTTTAGATAAAAGTAAGAAGGCTCAGGCTAGAAAGTCTCTCCTTTGTTATCTATCCTTTTCAAACATTTGGCTATCAAAATATTTGATTGATTTTTCTTTCACGAAAAGTTAAAGATTTTTCATGGATAGAATTTCTAATTTGAACACTTGATGGATTCTCTTGGTTCTTCCTGCTTTAGTTTAGTGCTCCTTCTTGAATTCATGACATAAAATTTCAGGGGTTTTTACTTTGGATTATTTTCAAACTAATCCAAATTCTGCAGTATGTCTTCTAGTTTTATTTCATCCTTAAATAACACTGTTCACATTACAACTCCTTAGATAACAAGCCAGCAATAACTGCAAAATGTGATTTGAAAGTGCAGTCCTAACTAGAACTGCATTTGTGTATAAGCTGTTGTAGCAAAACTCTACAAACAAAAAACAAGTCTAATCCCTGTTTGAATCAATATAACTGACTGCACTAGGTGAATAATCAAGCCTCGTGTTCATGTTTTCCTGATATTTGTTTCCCATAGATAATGCTATGTTTTCTAAAATACCTTTTCAGAAGATTGGCTAATAGGTATACGTATACCCTCAAAGTAAATTCATAACAATTATAGTATCCTTCATATGGTTACCTCAGCAGATATTGAGTCTGTTGGTTTAATGTTGGCTGAAGTAGATGAAGCATCTCCAGCTGGTCAAGAGAGAAGAGCCTTTGTCTCTACTCAGCACTGTTGAAGTTGCACTTGGAGTACTGTGTTTAGTTCTGGGGCACCCAGTACAAGAAGGACATGGACATAATTGATACAGCCCAGTGAAGACCCAACATGATGATGAAGGGGCTAAAGCAGCTCTACTATGAGAAAAGACTGAGAGAATTGTTCATTCTGCACAAGAGGAGACTCACAGGGGAATCAGTGCCCTCTGCCAATGCAAGAGGTAATAAGCAAAAATTAGAGCACAGGGAGGTTTGTTCTGAGCATCTGGAAGCATTACTTTACTGTGTAAATGACCTGTGCACTGGCACAGGTTGCTCAGAGAGGAAGCAGAGTCTCTTCCTTGGAGATTTTCTAAAGCCACCAGGGGATGGTACAGGGTGCTCTGCTCTGAGTGGCTTTGTTTCAGCAGGGGTGTTGGACCAGATGGACACAGAGGGCCTGTCCAACCTCAGCCATTCTATAATATTTTGTTGGACAAGTCGTAATGTTTTTAAAGGTACCCGTTCTTGACATCAGCTTTGAGATAGTAGGTTTCTCTACCTAATGTGTGAGAAATTGTTATGACTTTCGCATTCTGTGATGAAAGCATCAGGCTTGAAGGTCATAAACAACACTTGTAATCTGTTTATCTTTTAAATTCTGTAATGACTTAATGCAATAAAAATTCCAATTTGATTTTAAAAGTAGCTTTCTTCTATCAACACAGAAGCAGGATTTCTGTAAGACTACACACAATTACTGCGTGATACCACTAACTCAACTGCAAAACACATTTATGTAATATAATTTCTTCTCTGAACTATAATAATTATTTTCTAAACTGAATCTTTTTAATCTTGTTTCCTTGAAAAATGTTCGCTAATGAAATCCTTTTTTTAAAAAAATCTTTTCTTCTTTACTGCATACAGAGGAAGAGAGGTTTGCTTTTATTAGTGAAGATAATAAATGAACTCTTTTCCTTGTGTCTTAGTTACATTGAAGTAGCTTTATCTTTTTTAGCGTATTGATAAGAAGTGAGATAGCTGAGATGGCAGTTTGTTTCAAATGATCAGTCTGGTTGTGCTTTCATTTCTGCTCTCTGTGGATATATAGGATCTCTTCATAAATGTCTTTCACTAGCTGATGTTTTCACACATTAGCTGGATCTAAGTACAGTTTCATATGAATTTTGCCTGAGGATTTTGATATGGTAGTACTAGAAAATGATTCTAAATAAGGCATCATTGTAATATTGAAAGTATTTTAAACTTGGTTTGTATGATAAATTTAGTCCACAGTCAGCGTATACATACTCAGTGGAGAATACGCTATGTAGAACAGTGGATAAGAAAGTTGATTTGAGTTTGGGAGATTCCACTGTAATGTAAAATAAGGCTTTGAGTATGGTCTGTTCTGACAAGTGCAGTAGTTAGCGTATGCTTATGAACTTTAATTGGTTTGTGGGCAGCACTGTAATGTGACTAAGAACTGAAGAGTTAGAACAATAATCATAGAATCATAGAATGGTTTGGGTTGGAAGGGACCTTTAAGATCATCTAGTTCTAACCCCCCTGCTTTAGGCAGGGACACCTCCCTCTAGACCTGGTTGCTCAAAGCCCCATCCAGCCTGGTCTTCAATGTTTCCATGGAGGGGGCATTCACAGTCTCACTGGGCAATCTGTTCCAGTGTCTCACCACCTTTGCAGTAAATGATATCTAGTCTAAATCTACCCTCTTCCAGTTCATGACCGTTTCCCCTCATCCTGTTGCTACATGCACTTCTAAAAAGTCCCTCCCCAGCTTCCTGTAGATCTCTTTCAGGTACTGGAAGGTTGCTATTCAAGTGTGTACTGCTCTGATCATTCTAAGGAACTTTTCTACTTATTTTCAGAAAGTGCATACTGATGGAATTTCTGTGAGTAACAGTGCCATTCCAACTTAACTTATATTGTGAATTAGGTTATTTAATCATTGCAGATTTTTTTTTCCTCTAGTAAGTTTATTTGATGCTTTCTTCTCTGGAAGAAAAGGGGAAAAAAATCAGAAGATTAAAAAATATGTATTTCTAAAGAAAAGACAGGTTGTTCACCACAATCAAAACTACTGATTTGTTGGCATTCAAGTATCTAAATAAGAAAGAGTGAGAATCTTCAGGATTTAATTTAAATTATAAGTACTGATATGTATTGAGGAAAAGTAAGAATCTCATGTAATTAAGAACAACTTTATGTATCATTCACAGTAAAATATACCTTTATTTGTTACATTATAAGTGGCACTGCTGAGCATGCTAATGTGTATGAGTCCTGCCCTCTCACACTGGCTGAAATTTAACCATTTAACAGAGAACTCTCAGTAAACCTGCTAGTGGTTTCTTTTTGGTTTCAGGTTTTGACCGTCAGTCATTAAGTAATTTTAACTTGCTCTGTCAGCAACCATCCTATCTCTCTTGACTATAATGTGAAATCTAGTAATGATAAGAGATGATGGATATGCAGGTTCATGGTGCAGTTTCTCACTAGGATACTGAATGATTCAAATCTTTGAAATTCTCATATTTACATATACTTATCACCAAAAAAAAAATTATTTACACTTCTTATCGTGATTGCAGGAAAAATAATTTTCTCTCAGAAGGATCTGCATACCACGATTATTAAATAGTTGCTTCTTTGAATATGTTAGATATGCCTACCTTAGAGTTGAATGTTATTTTTAAATTCAAGCTTTTGTTGCAGTTCAGAGGTTTGCTCTTGTTCAAATGTTCCTTAAATCTGTCAATTAGATGTGTTCTTTGGACAAGCCATTCTTGTTTAATGTAAGAAGAAGCATTATGAGTATAGGATCATAAAGAACTGCAGATGAAATGTACTATTGCTCACAATTTGGAGATAACATGAATAGATATTACAACACTATAGCTCTATATAATTTAACTGTTTCCAAGGAACAAAGCATTAAAAAAATCAGGACTACTCTTTTCATCTTAATAATATAAAAATATATATTTTTACACAGATATTTGTGGTAGATGCATGTCATTCAGAACAAGAAACATACATGCATATGCTGGCTGCATGAAAATTGGAGCATGTTGCCAACTTTACCACATATGAATATGGTAAAGCATATAATTTCTCATGCATAAAAAGCACCTTACCCTGAAGTTGAAGATATCTATAGACAAGGGGCATTATTTATGAGCCTTGAGTGGGTAAGAAAAATATGCCCATTTCTAGTGGTAGAAAATAATTTAAAAAAATAAAATAAAATGGATTGCTTTTTGTATTTGTACTTGAAGATCATTATGTAATCAAGTAAAAACAGTCTACAGGGAAAATAGTATTGTCACAGATGGTATTGTAAAGCTGGCTTAGTTGTTTTTGTTAGATACAAACTGTGTTTTAGGAAAAGTCAAACTTTTTTGTAAAAAATAAGTAAATAAAAAATCTGCAGATTTGCTGTCATTAGAATGTAGTCTGTGTTTACATTTTTAAAATGAATTTCATGTACTTCTTAAAAGATAACATCAAAGAGTCTTTTTCTTCTTTCATATGCATGATACATTTTAGACATCTACCAATTCTAACCTTATAATTACTCTTTCTTTTTTTTTTTTTGACAGAGTTGTTGATATTTATTACAGCCCAAATGGAAATTGTAAATATTTTGACACTGTTAGAACTATACCCGTCTACTGAAATAGTTAAATAACATGCTTAACAGACTTGTGTTTGAATAGCCGCTCTAGTATTAGCACAGTAGACATTAAAACATCACTATTTGAAAAAGTATAGATATCATAAAATCATAATTTTAAATAACTGAATTATCTGAATTATCTTAGCCAATGCAAAGTACTTTTGGAATATACTAGTTGTCATGGTTTCACGATTTTTCATTATCAGTATTCCACATCATAACATCATGTAATGCAGTGGGGGTTTGACTGCTGATGCTCAAGTTCTGGGTGCCTGTCCGGAGGAGAAGAAGAGCTACATTTCCCCAGGGGGCTTTGCGGTCAGCGAGGAGATATAACTCCCGGCAAGGTCACCTGATGTTCTCTCTCTGCCTGCGCTTCTCTGCCTGCGCTTCTCTGCCTGCGCTTCTCTGCCTGCGCTTCTCTGCCTGCGCTTCTTTGCCTGCGCTTCTTCATCGGCTCAACTGGACTGCACTTCTCATCTCAGCGTTGTGGTGAGGCCGATCCACCTTCCAGACACACACTCTCTCTCTCTCCTTATATTCTGCTGATACTATATTTAGTAAATTAGTTTGTTTCACCTCAGATTATTGCCGCTGTTTTCAATAATTTCGGGGTCCCCTATTTTCCTTTTCCAGGGGCACGGATCCGCGGATCCCTCCGCCCTTCTAGTCACGGAACCGGACTGAACCAGCCTGTAAACCGTTGACACTAGTACAAGCCTTGAATAGTTTTTGAGTTTCCCAGGCTTTGGATGGGAACTGGGATATCAGAATGGATTGCATCCCTGAAACTAATTAATTTCAACTGGCAAAGCAGTAGCTTATTTTTCAGACTTTTCTGTCATAATGTATGTTCAACAGTAAGGTTGCTTCTAATTTTGTTAGAATAACTAAATGGGTTTAAAGTTTTATTTGCGTGGCATAAATCCATCATCAGAATTTACACACGAGCCTCGGAAAAAAATTTCTAGTGCCAGCAGACAGAAGTTAACTTTTGCAATATATCTTGTACCATGGTAGAAAAAGAAGTTAAAAGTAGTAAGATACTGTTTGTGGGATTAAAACCTGTATTACTGTTTTAACCATGTTTTGTTCTAACTTCAATTTTTTTTTGCACATACTTTAGTTTAGAATCTCTAAGATTTTGAGAAAAGGAAGTCTTCCTAATATTCTATTGATATTATGGTAAAGCATGGGAAAATATTTATGTAGCTCTGCATCAGTATTACTATTTCACTAAGTAATACTATTCTTTTCCTTTTCCCAAATCCATTATAGCCTTTTAAGTACTGATTATGGGATGAAGTAGGAGTTCAGGAGGGAATGTCTAATCTTAAGTGAATATTTCTGTTAAGGAAATAGCAATTCATAACTACATATATATTTATGGTTTTGTACATGTATGTGTATATAAACCTTTACTTAATGAAATGATTTTTCCCCCACTTACTTAAGGAATCCAAACCAAATTAGAAAAAAAGAATATCATTTGCTTTAAATATCAATATCTCAGAATGAATACTACCATAATCAAGGGTTCCTAATTTAATTTAAATCTTTGTGTGCTGCAAACAAGAAGGTAGAAACTTTTTACATATTATCTCTAGTGTTGCCAGAATTATTTACTTGGCAAGTAATATATTATTTTGTTATATGCTGCCTGTAAAAGTACCTTTCCTTTGTCTACTTCAAAATTTGAAATAAGTTCTTCTTCTCAGTAATGATGCAGATAAAATTGGAACTCAGCAACAAACGAAAAAAAATCCATAACAAGTACTAGAAAGAATTTACAACCTCTTTTCTTTTTTGTTGTTGGCAAGGGTGCAGGCTGGGGAATTCTTGTAAGGCTACAAACCAGTAAGTACCATTCTACAGTATATTATGGAGGCTTTACTGATAGGGGTCTAGAAGATCTTAGAATTCCAGCAGGCTGCTGTTAACCCAAGGGGTTCTCTGCAAGAAGACTAAAGGCTTGTAGTAGCCATTCCTTGTTGCTGATGACCTAGTTTCCATAGTTACTCACAAATATATTCTGCGACGTCTCTATCTCCATATGATGTCTTACATCATCACAATCACAGACATGCATACCATGAGATCTGTTCTTAATGTATTTGCACTCTTGTCTGTATCACTTCTCATTTTTAGATGTAACTTAGTCTCCTTTCCTCTCATCTCAAACCAAGATTACCATAATCATTTATTACTGAAGCGCTGTTTTTAAGTCAGGTGCTGATGTTAGCTGTAACCATTTGGAAGCTTTCAAGTTCTAATCACTCAGTTGGAGTAATATGAAGAGTTTTAAACTCTGTGTATGAAAGCATATATTTTCTGTCAGTTTTCAATCATATAGTGTAATGAATCCTTTTTTGTGACACTTTAGTACAGCTAAAGTAAATCTACTTTTACAATGATATGTTTATGCTTTTTTTTTTTCCCCAAGTAATAAGTATTAGCTTTTTTAAGTATAAAACTAAATTTAAAGGTTCATTTTGGGAGTAGAAGATCAGTAATTTTCACAGTAGTGATTTTAATGCAGTAACATCTAAATCTTTCCTGCAGAACAGAATAATTTGTTTTACTTGGATACATCACACCTACTGTATTAGACTTATTTCTCTGATATACAAGGCAAATTCTTGCTATTCTTGCTATTTAATCTATTTAATATGCTTACCACTATAAACAGACAGAATTATTTGAAAAGCAGAATATAGGCATTCAGAGGACTTAACTGAACAAATTCATTAGCATTTGCATGTTCTTGAGTGTCTGAATTTGTTATTTGTGAGAACGGTTAGGTTCCCTTTCATCTCCTAAATCCTGGTAAAACTGCAGATGGTTTTATCAAATGGGAGTAGATTCAAGTGATCTTCAGGGAGTTGGCTGAGCTACATTTCATACAACCATTATTCAAAGTTGGGTCTGAGGCAGCAGTGAGATGATTTAAAAGTTTTTGTTCCTGACCCTGTTGTAAAATGAATTACTGTTATAACCAGGAGTATTTTGATCATTCAGTGTGAAGTGAAGCTTCCTAAATTGTTGCATTGTCACAGAGAAATTATATGCTTAAAAGAAGTGGGTGAGTGGCTAGGAGTGGTTGCCAAAAAAGTTTTGTCTTAGAATAAAATGATTGTGTAACAGCATCAGTTGCTCAGTACTCCCTGGACTTAAGGATGTTTTTTTCCCACATGTGCCCTTTATGAGAAATTAGATCTTACAGTTATAATTTCAGTCTTGGACTTCTAAGTGAGGAACTTAATATCATGTGAATCATTCTGAAAATTTGATGACGAATATAAAAATTTCATCTTTCCAATTATGAGAAATTGGCATTAGTTTAGTGGGGTCATTTTATGTAGTAAATAATATGAGCTTTTCTCTCATCTGATGCTTTGGAATTCCTAGACAAGCTGGCTTATGGCCGATTTGTTGACCACCAGAACACCCAGGTTCTTCTTTGCAGAGCCCTTCTCCAGGAGATCATCCTCTAACCTGTAGATGTGGGTTTACTGTGACAATTTTGGTGCTGCATCTCCAATGCTCTTGTTTCAGAAATAGTCAGTTCATTGTTAGGTGTAAGAAAATGGCTAGGGAATGAGTTCCAGACCACAGTGAATGAGATTTTCTCAAGTCAATTTCTAATTTCATTTATGATTATTATTATTAATAATATAAGCATGTAGCTCTTTTCTTTCTCCACCATTTGGTGTTTCTCCTCTGTAGTGAATGGGCATTCATTAAAAACTATGTAAACAGGGCTAGGTTAGTCAAATGTTAATTTGTTTTGGCTGTGACTGGAGCAAGATTGAATTCTCATAAGGTATTCTGCTTGTGGAACTGTACGTACTGGTTTTATTCCACAACAATTAGTCATAGCCATGTAAAGATGTATGGAAAAAAAATAATGATTTCATTATAAAGATGCCTATGATTATGTAAATCAGATACCTGAAGTTCAAAGACCTACTTGTGGAAGACAAAAACTATGTTAGAATGTATCTCAGATCTCTGATCAGACTGAGGAATAAAATGCCATTTGTACTATGGAATAGAATATGCAGCTGAAAATTAATAGGAAAAAAGATATACACACTGAATATTTGACCTGGGAATGTATGAAAGCAGAGGGCTTAAAGAGAAATAAATGGTGAAACATCTGCTGTCTTTGTAATTTACTAGACACTTTGTTTTGTAGACCATTCAAATTCTTTCTGATTATTGTAGTCTTCTCTAATATACACTAGTAGCTGGAATAGTGAATAACTATTTGTAAAATATCAGCTTGTTTTCTATTTAAAAGAAGAATCCTTTTATGTTTCCTCAGCTGCTTCTAGATTTAATAACTCTACCAGATGTCACATTTGAATTGTATTTAGTTTTTAAGTCTTTGAAAGGCATCAGAGCAGAGAGACTTTGAAATTTCAGTGGCTATGCCACAGGTTTTTAGTTATCCAACTCTGCAATTATAAAAACTACTTAGCATTTAAAAATATAAAAACTTTTGGAGATATAAAATTTAAATATGCACTAGTCGAATAGATTAAGTGTTATTTGTTACAGTTACACAAAATGGTGTAAGAAGTTAAATCTGGTTTTTTAACAACAGAATCTCCACTTTATCTGGTGTCTCAGTAATGGTACTGCTTCTAAACACCGTAACTAATGCATTCAGTGAATGGTCGTATACAGTGTGTTCTGCACTTGCTGCAGAAAGGCATTGCTCTGATGTCAATATCAGTGGACTCGTATTTCAACTCCCATTGAATGCAATGGGAACTGAACTGTGAGAGTATCCTAACCCGCACAGCTTTAATGAAAAATATTCCTGAATTTTAAACTTACTAATAAATACCTGGTCAGCCCAGGCTTCTTAATCTTGACTTGAGAAATTTTGTACTGACCTTCTTTTTATTTGGCTAATCATTGTGTACGTGAAACATACACATTCACCCAGAAACATCTCAGCAGTATATTGACACCCCCCCCACCCCCCACCTTTCTCTCCAGTCATTTAGTTTCTGAAGCACAACTTAATATGAGTGGGTTTTGAAACATCTTCTGAGGTTGCAATAGGTCTGCATTGTTTTTGCTAATGTTCTAATTATTAATAAGCTGCAATTTCTTCCCCTGAGCAACAAGCTTAAAGTAACAAGTTCTTCTCTGGTAGAAAGCAACTGAATCCTGAAATCTCTGGGATGTTATCACACATATGACTACGTGTTAACATTCTCACTGTTACAGTGTGATGAGAAACATCAGGAGAATATAACCTCCTGATTAATATTAATTTAAAAACAGAAAAGGCAGTAATTTACTTAATATTAAAATATTTATGTTTACGTAAAAATATTTTAGTGACATGTGCTTTTCCCTCTGAGGAAATGAGAATTATCTAAGATTATAACAGGAATTCATTATCAAGCTGCGAATATTTGATAGTTACTTTAATTTTAGTATTAGCCTCAGCAGCATTTTATGAAATAATTTAAAAATAGGAAGATGATTCAGTGGGAAATATATTTTTAATTGTCTCCTGATTTCTTTTAATTTCTTCTATTCTTTATGCCATTTGCTTTGTTTCAAAACAGTTTTTCTACATGACTTAAAATGGGAATATATTTCTGAGGGTGAAAGAAACATCCCACTTCCAGTTTTGTACTATTTGTGTTGTGAAGTTTCTAAGTCTCAAGTTTGGTCCTCATCTTTAGGTGGAAGAAAGAAGTGGTTTGTTTCTCCTAGACAGGGATGCTGCTACCTCCTTTCACGTGTTTATCAAGGAGACAAGTTTAGCTCACTGAAGAGACTTTTATACTTTTAAAACATTTTTATATATTTAAATGCATATTTTACATATCTTTGTGTTGGATATCAGTTGGAAAATCAAGTCGAACTGTCTTATAGCCATAAATGCTCAGTGCTATAAATTCTGTGTTAGAAGAAGGATGCTGATAAAGTGTTTTAAATCTTTGTTCTAGATAAAACTGGCTAAAAGCAAGATCTCTGTGCTCCTCGGGAGCCTATGCAATTGACAAAACTCTGAATAGATGGGTGGCATGTCGAAGCAGTTCTCAGTGCAAAGTGAAGTTTAATTTTAAAAATACAGGAAATGATGTGCACTGAATCTAGCTGAACTGAATTTTTCTATGCTAATAGCTGTAGTAGAATTTCATTCTGTTTCTTTAACTTTTTCTTGCTTGAAGAGTGAAACCCTGTAAAAAAAATAACTGTTTATATGTTATGCTATCTATGTATATGGGATAAAACACACATTTACATTAAGTTATTTAACTTGTACATGTCTGGAGCTGGTCATGCAAAATTTCTTTTATGAATTAGTGGAGGCAGGGAGCTGTACTAGATGACCCTTAAAGGTCCCTTCTAACTCAAATGATTCTGTGATTCTGTGAAAGGAGATGTATATTTTTTTTCTGCATCTACGGATTATGGCTTTTAAAGCTTCTTTGTTAGCTGTAAAGAACTTGATGTAATATCACTGCTACTAAGTTCTTATTTTTACTGTAAGCATGCTAATTTGCTGGTATGCTGTTCTGTTGTACATTTCTGCCATAAACATGCTAGAGCAGATATTGTAAGCAGCTTTTCATGTTACTGTGGTATATTGGAGGTTGAGTGGCTAGATGATTGTGAAGAAGAGACCTAGGGGTGCTGGTTAATGCTTGGCTGAACATGAGCCAGTGGTGTGCCCGGGTGGCCAAGAGGGCCAACGGCATCCTGGCCTGCATTAGAAATAGTGTGGCCAGCAGGAGCAGAGAGGTGATCATCCCCCTCTACTCAACACTGGTGAGGCCGCACCTCGAGTATTGTGTTCAGTTTTGGGCCCCTCACTACAGGAAAGACGTTGAGGCCCTGGAATGTATCCAGAGAAGGGCAATAAAACTGGTGAGGGGTCTAGAGCACAAGTCTTATGAGGAGCGGCTGAGGAGTTGGGATTGTTTAGTCTGGAGAAGAGGAGGCTCAGGGGAGACCTCATTGCACTCTACAGCTTCCTGAAGGGAGGTTGGGGTGAGGAGGGGTTTGGCTTCTTTTCCCTGGCAATGAACAGGACCCAGGGAAATGGCTGCAAGTTGTATCTGAAGAGGTTTAGGTTAGACACGAGGAAAAACTTTTTATCTCAGAAGAGTGGTCAGGCACTGGAATGGCCTGCCCAGGAAGGTTGTGGAGTCACCGTCCCTGGCAGTGTTCAAGAGGCATCTGGATGAGGAGCTGCGAGATATGGTTTAGTGCTTGTGGTAGCAGTGGTAGTGAGAAGACAGTTGGACTAGATGATCTTACAGATCTTTTCCAACCTTGTGATTCTATGATTCTATGAGCTCAGTGCAAAGTTAGCCAGATTTTAGCAGCTGCAGCAGCAGTAGAATGAATTAGGCCATATATGTCACAAACTTTGTGACTTGAAATTTTGTCCAAGTGATATTTCTAGATTATAACTGAAAACATAATATGATTGAAAAAAGTCATTTTCTTGCATGCAATTTGCCTCGTTCTGTAATTCCAGAAAAAAATGCTAAAATTATCAGTTTATGAATTTAGATTTTTACTTAAATTTTAACATATTTTAAACATTCCACTTCTAATTAGAAAGTTGATTATATATTGCATATAGTAGCATTTGTTTTGCGGTATATGAAAGCATAAGGATTGCATTATCTTTTGTTTTCTCAATCAAGGATCTAAATTATCATCTATTTTAATTTCAGTAGGAAATTGAGAGAAGGTACTGACGATAGGGGAATTTGTTAAAGTTCATAGTCATGCTTGACCTGCACATTATGTTGTAATAGAAATTCTTTGCTAAAACTGTTTCTCTCTCCTTGTTTCTGCTGCTTAAAAGATACTACTTCTTGTCTATGATACAGAGTTTATGATGAATCCTAAAAACATGTATTCCAAGTACAAGACAGCACACAACGATCCCATCTGTGTTCTGAGACTCTTAATGGGAGACATACTACTAGAGGATGAAATATTCCTTTCAAATCACCTTGAAACTGAAGATCATTGTAAGTCTAGCAAGGACATCTGATTATACAATGTTGTTGGACAGGTCTGGTAAGGTTTGCAGTCCTGAACACTGACAGGGATTCAAGCACTCCGTCCAGGGAATTATATGCAGCAGTAGCTTCAGTATTACAGACATATCCATGGAATATAGGTCATGAATTTACGTCTAATAAAGAGTCACAAATGCATTTTTGACAAATAATTTTGAGAGATAATTTGGAACCAATTTTAGAATGGCTAGCCATATGTTACAGTTATATACATATTGTCAGGTACCATATTTTATTCATATATTTATGGGGCTTAACTGGCTCAGTATGTGCTTATTCAACAGATTGGACTAAACATTGTTTGACTTTCAATATAAATACATATATATTTTCTTTAATATTGAGTCACTTACATGTAAAAAGTTGGTGGATTTTTCTTCTTTTTCTTTTTTCCTAAACTCTACAAATATTAGTTTTATAATATGCATAAGCTAAATACAAGTGAAAAACATTTACTACTTGTACAAGTTGATAAGGACAGCTAAATAAAATGCTTTTTATGTGATGTCCCCCGCCTGAAAGTCTCTGTGTGTTCCCATTTGGTTTGTATCTGAGTTGTAAACTGTTGTCTGTGCTTAGTGTCCGTTGCAACAGACTTCATGAAGGTGAATATTTCTGTTGTCAAGAAATGAGATGAATAGTACAGTTGATTTATTCTCTCTTTATTGTTATTTATGTATTGCATTTTTGCAATTGGTATAGTAAAAAATAAATAAAAATAGTACAGGACTTGGCATATTTTTTGCGCTTGTAGCTGGACAAGAAATTGAAAAATGAAGGTGGGAAATCTCTTTGAATGTTCTCTCCAGAAAATCAGATGAGTATGCTCAGCTTACAAAGTCTATTAGGAGCAGTGAGGGGTAGCAGGAGGAGGAAACCTCATACTAAATACAGTCATTTTCCTATCCTAGTATTAGCTTCTTCCAGCTTCTTCCATTCTGTTCCTTCAAATCTTTTGTTGGCTGGTGAAACCATGATTTAATTTTCTTATGAAATATTTTAGTCCTGTGAGCTTCTTTATCTCATCAGCAAAAGACAAAAATTGTGACAAAATTTAAGTATGTCTACAGTTTATTTATAGTATTAAGTAAAATATGTTATAGATGAGTAATCCAATTTTAATGAATGATATGTATATATGAGCAAATTTAAATATCTTCAACCAAGTCCTTTAAAACCGTATTTATTTGGACAAATATATTCAATATATCTTTTCAAGAGATAACATTCTGCAAATATTGGGAAATCTAAGTTAAATGTATGTTTGTCTCATTTGAGATCTAGATTGCATTTAATGATGGAAGCTGTTTGCACTGTAAATTACAATCATATTTTACAATCCTATTTATAAAATTATAAGAGAAAGCTGTGTGCATCTGCACGTGTCTTGTGTATAGCAAGTTCATTTTCCTGATTCTTTGTTGGAAGCAGACTGTGTAGAAAGAGCCCTGAAGGCTCACTTGTTCTCTGACTTATGGTGTTCTCAGTATTTTTACACATTTAGATGCTAGCGATATGGATAAATAAAATGAAATTTAAAGCTGAATAAAAGCAGAGAGAGACTGATCAATTTAGAAGACTTGCAATTTTTTTTTTCATAATACTTAGGAAATTTACCAACAGTATTCCATATTGGCCTAATCTTTAGTATTTTCCTAAATGTTGTCTGCTTGGTATTAATTTAAATAGTTATAAATAGTTATAAATTTCTTTATTCTTTGGCTGGGCACTCCCAGTTTCCGTAAATAGAATTACACTTTTTTTTTTTTTTTTTTTTTTTTTTTTACTTTTCTAATCTATTATCAGAGATTTGCTTCATTAGGGACTAATTGCAATTAAAATTCTGCAGGCAGTACAAATGTTATGTTATTTATTATGAAATATTCTGACTCGTATTACTGTTATTTTTAAAGACAAATTTTAAATTTGAGTAATAATCTTTAAAAATTTCATATTTCAGTAGCCTTTGGAATAAACCACCTTTAATTCAAATCAGGCTAGTTAGCAATTGCCAGTACTTATTGAGCAGTGAAATAAAATCAGGCTTTTGAAAAGCCTAATTAAGCTCTCTTCCTTCACATGCACTTTAATCAGCAATGGATGGCAATATATAACAAAAGGTCTTTTGCAGTGAGTAGATGAGGCACTGGAGCAGATTGACCAGAGATGTGGTTGATGCTCTGTCCCTGGAGACTTTCAGGATAAGACTGGATCAAGCCCTGGGCAGCCTGGTCTAGCTGTGGATGTCTTTTTTCATTGCAGGGGAGTTGGACAAGATGACCTTTGAAGGTCTCTTCCAACTCTAAGGATTCTAGGATTCTATTTATTTAATTTGGGTTAATTTCAACTTTTTATTTTTTTTGTATTGTATTTTCAAGGTCTTTCCCTTTCTTTTCCTGATTTATATTCTTTCATTTCCTATAGCCTTCAAATCTCACAATTGAAAAATACTGAATTTGCTACAAATTCAATAAGTAAGGCCGTTGATTGTTTTTCCATTAGTACATGATCAAATATGAAGAACTCAGTAATCATCAAAAGAGATGCACTAAGTTTTTTAAGCTGCAGGCTGAAATTCCATAAATTAGATAATAAACAAGCAGGTTTTATCTCTTTACACAGAAAAAGTGTATTGTCAGCTATAGGAAATATTTCATTCTCTCAATAAACATATTAAAGATGCAAATGACTGTGAGCTTTTGCAGGCAGGTATCTTGAGCTAATTTCATGTAGGAAGAGTTTTCCATGAATTTGTGAGAAGCTTGTATTTGCTTCCGTCCCTCCCTGTCACTCACTGATGAAACTAAGAGTATTTTTTTTGTTTCTTATGCACACAGCAGTACGAGTAAAGCAAGTGGTTTAGAAAACATCCGCAGTGCCCCTGAGCAATTTGAATAACCTCAAAGAATTTGATGAACAGGGAAAGGATCCCTGTTACTGTAGTGGTGGCAAGGAATGACAGCTGAAAGTAATCCTGCTGCAGTATTTTCAAGGCAGTTGTAGGAGGTGGGTTTTTTTTGTTTTGTTTTGTATTTTTTTTCCTGTTTTGTTTTTCTATACATATAAGCTCTTTTAATTAGAATTTCTTTCTGTTATACAAGTTAGAGATGATGTATTAGTGAAATGTCCACAAAGTTGTTTAATTTCCATGAGGATTAAAAATGTACCTAGAATGTCCTAGGAAAAATAAAAGTAATTTGAAGTAAGACTAGTTGTCTTGGAGTTACGTTCCCTGTCAGCGTCAAGGCAACAGTTGCTTTTCAATTTGTCACACATTTTTGCAGACTATGAATTTCTTTCAACAGGTGCATTGTGTGGCAGGACTCATTCACAATCAGTGCTGATCAGACAGCCACAACTTATCCGTGTCAATATCTGAGATGGTTTTTATGCTATAGATATTTTTCTTTTCCTATGACCCCACATGGCTCTCTTAATCTTTTTCAAATCAAATAGTAAATATCCCAGTAATAGTAAATAAAGCCCAGCAAGGGCAGAATTTCTTGTGATCAAATTGGAAGTTTCATCTCCCTCTGAGTTGAGTTTGGTGCAGTTAGCAGCTAAAGTACCTGCTGAGGCAGGCACGCCAAGCATTCACTCAACTGGAAAAGATGCCCTGTAAAAGTGAGGAAGGTGCCTATTACCCTCAAAATTAAGACTTAGAAAGCAATAAAGTCCTGGCAGCTCACATATGCTGTCTTCAAGTGTCAGTGCTGATCTCAACTGAAACCAGTTTTCTGACAAAGGTGCAGATTTTACTTTGCTCATCTACATTGCTTCAGAGCAGGGTGTGCTAGTAAAACTACTGTTTCAGACCAAGGACCCCGTTTTGCAAAAGCTTGAAACAAAATATTAAGATATTTAGATAACATTGCTTGGATTATGCTGAGATTTTTTTTTTTTTTTTTTTTTTCTTTTCTCCTTAGGACTTGTCTGCAAGCTACTACCTCTGAGAGTTCTTTTTCCGTGTTTGAGGGTAACCTCACTGATAATAAAATCATCTATATCTTATGGTAAGGAAAAATTTGACCCAGCAGAACACAGAGCAGCCAATGCTCCAGCCACATTTTCTAGTTGTGGTTTTGCTGTCCCTGCATGTGCCTTGCTTAGGGGGTACCATTTGTCAGCTAATAAATAGTTCTGTTTATTTCACAGTCCTTTCCATTTGTCCATCATTCTCAAATATATAGTATGAATATTACAGCTAAAACATTGCATGAACATTGAAGACCAAAAAAACCTTTTTTTTTTTTGAGAACAAATTTTAAAGGAAAAAAGAAACAGTTGTTTGACATGTTTCCACAAGTTTCACATTAAAAGGTAGCACAGCATAGTGGCTGAGTATTATTCTCTTGACTAAGTTTGAATAAATCCAAATGACAGTACATTATAAAGCTAATCTGATTTTAATACTGCTGTGTGCTGAAGGTAATCAGGATATTGCCAGCTGCATTGAATAATTCCTCATTTATTTGAGTAGAAAGACATTGGTTTTATGTTCTCTGCAGAAAAATTAAAAAATAATAAACGTAAGAAAAGAATAAACATTTTTAGTTTAAAAGCTTGAAGATTTTTAAGATTTCATCTTTTATTACCTAGAAAGGTGATCGATGAATACTTTTATTGTAATATATTTTTTTAACAAAATATTACTCAGTTCTTTTGCTGATCCTGCCCCTCTCTTCAACTCTATGATTGGGTCTCTGCCGGTGCAGGTATTAACATTCTGAAAGGGAGTGAATTCTAGTGTGTGCAAAATTGCACTTGGATTATTCCTCTATTATTACACTACTTGTGTCTTCAGCTTACTACCTGAAGGATTCTATCCATCCCCTGATTATATTACTGGAGTGATAGCTTGAATCTGGAGGAAAAATGCCTGGAGTAAGACTTTCAATCAACATATGTCCACCTGAAGGTAGGATCTGTTCATTTATGTGTCTGTTCCTTCAGATAGAATTCACCCAATTGGTTTTGGCAGCCTGAGGCTGACAAAGTGATTATCTGTAGGTATTATGCACACAACTCAACTCTTTTGCAGCCTCACAGAGGCAGTATAGATATTCTCAGTCATTCTTCCTCTTTAAGCTCATTCAGCTTATTACTCTCATGAGAATTGATCATCTTAATCATTTGATTCTATTTGCATATTTACTCATTGATTGATTTTGACTGTTTTTCATTTTTTGTCTCTCTGATAATTCAATACCTAAGGACTATGAAAGCAAGTTCTGCTGTGTCTCTGATTCTTTCAGCTTGATGTTTGTGTTTCATAATCTGCATGAGGTCCTTTTCTTAGACATTTAAAATTCTTTGTCCTTTCATGCAGTATTTTTGTAGAAAGTGTTCTTAATCACTATAGAATACTATATTTAAATTAACTGCTTACTTTGCATTGTTTTGCCTTAGCTCTATGAATTGAATATGTTATGTTTCCCATCTCTGTTTTTATTATCATTTCATTTTCAATCATGGAGATTGGATCCAGGATTTTTGTAATCAGACAGAGCTGTAACATGGTGGCTTGACCAAAGACTAGATTTAATTTAGTGGTAAATTCTGATGTAGTATATTTTCCTAATTCTTCATGCTAGCACTAGCACTGGCTTAGTCTGAATGTACTTTCTGTATGGAACTCCAGCTTCCAAAAACCTCAAAGCTATTCTGAACACGGGACTATCGTTATTCAACAGCATTCATAAGACTTCATTAAGTATTTACCTTCTCTCTTATTAAAATGTGGGGAAAAAAAAAAAAAAAAGAAACAAAAAAGGAACCCCCATACCTATTAAGAGGAGCACAATGTTATTCCATAAAATATGTACTGTATTAGTTACATTCTCACTTAAGTATCTCTATCCTGTCTCTTGCTGGCATGCCTTCCCTACTAGGAGAAACTCCTAGTAGGAGTTTCATTTATTCATACTTAGTTAAAGACAGATATCTTTACTAGTGTGAGAGAAAGCTACTTGATTTCTTGGTGGAATTGAGCATGGAGGCTTTCTTAACTGATGTTCCTGATGTCCACTTTCTTGCATCTTATTGCTGCACCAACATTTGAAGTCTTTGAAGGATAAGAAGGTATACATATATTTTTCCAAATGTAAATATTGTTCATGCATTTCTGAATAGTACAGATCGTTATGGATTTTTCTATAATATCTTATAATGGAAAGCTTCTGTATAGTATTTTTAACCAATATTTTTCATTGTGATATTCATGTAGTTGACAGTGTTCAAATATATAATTTGTCTACTCAAACATGGAGTCAGCTAACAACAAGCTTAGATCTACTGTCTCAACAGATTATTCTGTTTATATCTTCTGTAGTGTTTGCTTAATGGCTAGAGCCTTATATAAAATATGAACTTTTGTGGACTCTACTTATGAGTGACAGGTTAGTTTACTCAGTTAAATGACTAAAATATGTGCAATGTATTAGTATATAAAAGGTAAATTGCATATATAAAAATTGAATTGCTACAAAGTAATGTGCTTCTGTGGTTACAGTGCCCTGTCAATGCCCTTGAATATGCCTAAGCTTATTAATATTTTAAGCCATGTGAAACAATGATATCTGTATGCAAATAAAATCTTATTTTAAATGTGACCTAGATTTACATAGAAAAACTGTATTTCTGAATACCTCAGACAGTATTTCTGAGGGCTTTTTTTTGTATTTTTTTCTTTCCATGCAACTTGCATGATGCTGGAAATGCAGAATTTATGAAAGTGTAGAGATTGACCTATTGATACTGATCAGTTTTCCAGTGACAGCTTTTAGTAACAGCACACAGAACCTATGAGCAAAGGAATATTTGTCTGACAGCATGTGTGGTTATTTCCATAATGATTGGCATTTGTGCTAGTGTCTCTATCTCTGATTTTAAAAGGATCAAATACTTCAATCAAAGTAGGAGCAAAGTCTAATATTCCCTTGCTTTATGCAAAAAGGAGTAGAAGGCTGAAGGGAATTGAAAAATTGAGCATTGGAATGACTGGGCTTTGTGTTGTGGTACAAAATAAGCCTTTGTTTTGCTTTCATACTCATCACAAATCTGACCTTCTTTTTCTGCCTTGGGTTTTCCTGGGTTTAGTTTTTAGAACAGCATATATTTTGTTCTTAACTTGAACATTTTAAAGTAGCATGTATGTAAAACAGAAGACAAGCTTTTTTTTCTGTGTTTAAAATAGTGAAGCTTAACTCAGTTTCTTATGTCACTTAGACTTCCACCTTAAGTGTGTGATGTTTTAAAGTAATTTTAGCAGATTTCTGTTGTTGTAAATAAGAGCCCTTCGAGATTTGGCATGCCACTTATTTCAGGATTGGTGCTCTGATGTGCTTTGAGTAAAATAATTTGCATAAATTATGTACTCCTCATTTACCATGTGATGAAGTCCAGTCATGAGCTGTCAAAAGAACTACCTTTATGCAATCAAGCTATACCACTTTAAGCTCACTTAAGTGCAGTTTTCATTGCACTTTTACCATACTTGCCAGCTTTTGTAAGCCTGTAATAGCTTTGTTGTCAGCCTAAATTTGTGCATGGTCAATCTATACAAGTTTATTTTTATTTGTGCTAGTGTTGTTCTTCAGCCAAATAGTTCTCCTTTGAAGCCCATCTCACCTAATGCAATTACAAGAAGTAATTGTGCTCCTTCTTAATTCATCTTATTGCTGGATTAAGCAAAGAAAGCTTTTAGTACGCTGAGAGATGCCTATTTCACCTGATCATTGTTAGCCCTTCTGGGATGCTTTTAAAAAATATGTTATTACTGAAAGGATTTTTTAAAATAATGTTTTAGAGGAACTAACATTGCACAGGACAGAACTAGAAAGTGAATTATGCGTTTGGATTAATCATTATCCACAGATTTTCATCTGAGTGTTTGAGAAGAAGACGCTGCTCTACATGTTTCTCCTCTCTCTATTTACCTTGTTTTTGTAGCTGCTTGGACCACAGAGATCAAATGAAACCTTTGAATGGCATCGTGACACTGCTTATGTGATTTTGACCCCCTGCTCTCCAAATGGTAACTTTCTTCTGTTTTTAGGAATATGATTACAAGTGGAGTGCTAATCAACACTAGTGGAATGTTTCCTTTTTTTTTTTTTGCTTCTAAAGGATGCTGAAAGCTGTTAATGATGCATGTTGTTGCCAAAATAATAATGCTCATACTGCCAACTCACTATTTTATTCAGACTTAAAAAGAAAAAAGGGGGGAGGAGGGAAGTTGAGAGCTGTTAGTAAAGAAGACAGTTCTTTCATTCCCCTAGTGTATAATAATGGAATTCTAAAGAAATTCTGTGAACTATAATCACAATTAATGTGAGCTTTTGTTTCTTGAAAAAGTCTTTCTAGTTCTCACCAAAAGCTGTAAAGCTACATCTTGATGAATAAAAGAATTATATATAGTGAAAGAACCTTAAGGAAAATGTTATAATTTAGCACAGTATTTTATTGGTTATGAATAAAATGTCCCTATCCATATGTACCTCCAGCATGCACCTTGTGAGATTTTCTTTAATAGTCTCTGCTGGTTTATAATTTATAAAGTCAGAAGTTAATGTACAAAAGTGCTATACTAGCACATTTTAACAAGGGAAGAAGGAAGTTAAGCTGCAAAATATTCATCATAAAGATATTTTTCCCACTGCCAAAAAATCTGTATTCATGACTAAATTCCTAATAAATTATGCAAAACCTTCATGAATTTAATAAAAACATAAACCATACTTCTGTAGATGTGTTACCAAATTCAACTGCTTTGAAACAAATTTCATAAATCACTATATTTTTGTTTCCTCTGATACACTTAGTGTAAGCTTTTATTTCTATTTTAATATTCTCTTTCTCACTTTTATCTTAAAATTTTTAATAGCTTCATTTTTAGCTTTCATTTCCTTCATTTATTTTAAAAGTAATACATTTGAATATTCAAGTCGCCAAGGTAATCTCAAATGCATCTTTTAAATTAGGTTGGTTAGCTTCTTAACAAAATCAAACCAGGATACATTTTTTTTTGTTATTATTTTTAATCAATAAATAAATGAGGGGTGTGATGGCAGCAGAAAGAGGAGTCAACGTCCCTGTGCACTCTTCCAGCATGAATGGACAATTTGTTTTGTTGGTCTTAAAAAAAAAAAAAGTTAAATTTCTTCAGAATTTTCTAAATATTACTTTGTTAACTTAGAAATTAGCGTTTCATCTTGGTTGGACAAATGAGAACAGATTCATCCCCCCCCCAACTGTCTGAATGCTATTTGAAAATCCAGTTACTGCCCATGCAGTAATATCTTCAAAATGATCTCAATGTTCTGTAGGGAAATAGTCCTGAATTTACCCACTGGTGGCTGTTCACCTTTACTCAAATGACAGGCATGTAATGAGAATGACACCAAATACTATATTCTCATTCCACTTAATTTTTAAAGAAGATTTTCATAGTTTTAGTCATTCTAAAATTCTTCAGTCGTTATCCATTATGGAAATAAAGAAGTGAAAAGGAAAAGCAGATATCAATATTTATTTTGGAATTATATTGGAATATATTATATATAGATATTATATTATAGATATATATAGATATAGATAGATACCCATATATATAGATATTATAGATATATATATATATAGAGAGAGAGAGAATATATATATATATGTATGTATAATTATATTGGAATTTTTGGTGTGTGACTCCAAAAATTGACTGTGGTATTTCATCTTTGAATGGTTTGTCTCAAACTGTAGCAGGTAAAAGTTATTGCTGAGAATTTTTTCTTCTCTTTCAAGATTGAAAACCCGCATTTCAGAAGTAGTTCTTCCAGTGGTCACTTCATTGTTTGTATTTGCTATGTAAGCAAAGTCTTCCACGTTTAGTGAAGACATCGAGTTATCTTCTGGAACAAAACTGCTCATACCAGCTTGTGAAGATAATGATGATTCATGTGGAGCACAGGCTCAGAAGGGTAGAAAATGAATATAATAATAATACCAGGTAATGTCATCAGTTCTGATCTTCTGTTGTACTGAACAGGGATGAAGTTCCTTACATAGTAATGACATACGAACTAGGTTTTTTGTAATACAATGTAGATTGTTTGCTGCTAGGGAAAAACAAAGTCTTGTTTTATTTCTTTTAATTTTTTAAAATGTTTATTTTACATCAGAGTTAAGCACTAATGAAGATATTGAACTGAGATGCTTTGGCTTATTTACCATTGAATGATGGAAAATCATCCAGTACTAATATATTTTTTTTTATTTTTCTGAAACATGAAGACTGCAAAGTATATGGATTCTAGGGTTCATATTGCTGTCTACTCAAATTTATTTTTATACATACATATATATATATATATATATATATATATATATATAAAAACAAAGATGGATTAATACTGAACAATAAATCCAGCTAAATATGACAGGAAACAAGAGAAGGAACTTAGGATGGGAAGAGAAATAGGATAGTATTTTTAGGGAATTTTTTTTACTAGTGTTGTGTACTATGGATACTGCAAATACCTGTCACTCTGAAATGACCGCAGATTGTGCACTGCTTTTTTCTTTTTTTCCCCATCATTTCCACCCCCCAACCTCCAGCTCTTTTTCAGTAAGCTTTTAGAACAGGGAATTAAGCAGCGCATAACTGTGCCTTTGTTTTAATGTGGTGATTGGTTGCTGCAGTCAGTGATAACACGGATAACTCAAAATAGCCATACTGCAGTGCCTGCTTAGCACTGCTTGCAGCGGAACCAGTCACTGAAAGTTTAGGAACTCAGGGCTTGGCTCATAAGGGATAAAATGTTTCATTTAATTTTAGTGGAAAAGCTTTAAGTAGTAGTACATAGAATCAGTTTCAATATAATTATGTATTTTTCATGTGTGAAATTAAATTGAGTAGTAATGTGGTTTCCAGCAGACGTGAACTGCATGGTGTTTTCATGGTGATGTTTAGCAGTGCTTCTTTTAATTTGTTCTGATTTATATATTTTATACTGCTTTTATCGAACCCTCATACACTAATTGAACAAAAGTATTTTAAAGTATGATAACAAAAGTCTTAGACTGTCCAGGTCAGAAATTTGATTCTATGTATTTTAATTTTTTGACAGTAAAGAAAAACATCTTAACCTCAGAACAGTTCCTAGTGTCTGGGCATAACTGAGATAATATATTTCTACTGATACAGGTTTTGTATTAGAAGAATTTATGCTTCATCAGTTTCTGTAATTTGTGTAACACAGTCTAGTAGAAACATAATGCAAAGCAAGTTATTTATGTGAAAGATAGGGTTATGGTAAAGGAAGCAAATGACTTTGGAATGATCAGCGTGATATTGGAGGCATCAAAAAGTAACAACATAGCTTCATCTTGCACACCAACATATTGGATCAGTCCTAAATCAACAGGCATGGTGTATGCAGATATGACCAAAAAGGAAGGCTATGAAAGAGGGAATTATTTTTTCCTCCCAATTTCTGTTTTTCTACGTTGCTATGTATGAACAAACAAACCAGTTCTGTAATGGTATAGCTCAAAACTTTTTTCTATTTTTCTTTTTGAATTCTTGGTGTCGCATTTTTTTATTGCATGTACTGGTAAAACAGGAAGCAAGTAAAGACAGACTCTTAGGTGAGTAGTGCACAACTTCAATTTAACAGTAAAATAGATTTAACCTGCAAAAGAAAAAAATAAGGTAAAAATGAGACCAATAGTTATTCATTGGCTAGGTACCTACCTTGTATCTACTTTCATAGTTGGATTTTATTGTTTATTTTTATGTTGCCACTTGTTTATGTACTTCACTATTACCTGTCATAAAAAGGGAGATAGAAGTGTTGGATGGAGCTTAGTGTTAAGGAAGAATATGTTATAATGTTTAATCTGTCCAGTAATTGGAGGTTTCTCCGTCTAGACATAAAATACAGAGGGTACTATGTTTGACACACAGCTATTACTTATTTCACATTTTCCCTGCTACTTGTCTTGTTGCATGTTGAAACACAACATTAATAAGACCTAAAAATGGTAATTCTACTTGCCACACAATTAGTTATTTTGTGTTTGTTATTTCCTTTTCCTCAAATTTCTTTCTCTTAGAGGGGGAAGTTAGCACTGTTTATGGGAAATAAAATCTGTAATTCTGTCATGAGCATCTTATGGCATAATTTTGAAATGTGCTTAAGCATTTATAATGAATTGAGCAACTGACTCAGGCCCTTTTAAGAAAAAATGCCTCCTGGAACTAAGTAATTAAATGGTTAGTGTTTGACTGACTTTGGATATCTGTTTCTTGGTTTCTCAGGTCTTATTTGTGAGATGAATATAACAGCATTTCCAAGAGAAAAAGTAAATAAAGCTGATGTTATACCATCTATCAGAGTTTTTATTTTATGATGTAGAACTTACTGTTATCCTATTCTGCACTGCTTCTGAGAATTATTTGAATTAATGTGAAGGATGCTTTTTGCATAGACTGGTACATCTATATCAAGTCTTCCAGCATGAAATCTTAAAGCTCCTATGCCATTTGCTCAAAATAAGCTAGTGCAATAGAACTGCTATTATGCTTGAGTTGTATATGGATGTTCTTATACACGCAGCTGGATGTGCACAGCAAAAGATGGTTTTAATTTATTGTCATTCAATATTCCAGACTTCTACAAACAAAAGTAAATGAGTCAAGCTTAAGATAAAAATGAATACTCCACAGGTGATAGCAGCTGAATCTATCCTACCCTTATTTATACTCTTGGATTTAAAACCAACTTGACTAAAGATTACAATTACACCAGTATGAAATTCATGTCAGTAAATGCAAAATAATCAGCTGAATATGTATATCTGAGTGAAAATCTAGATATGCTTTCAAATGAAGAGCAGCCTGCTGAAGCAAAAGAAATGTAGAAGCACCTCTTCTTTTGAGATTGCTTATTCTCTCTGTTAATTGTAATCAGTAGTTGTAATCAGTATGTGATCACCAAATATGGTGAAAAGCACCAACTCTTTAAAAAGTGAAGGTGATTTTAAGGTTTTATTTTATTTATTTCCCCCCCACAATCTAAATATTGCAGTTCAGTTGCAGCCTGTCATTTAATATGCAGACTCATTTTTCTTTTACTTGCTTGTTTATCTGGATCAATCTGGTTTGGGGATTTCAAGTTCTAAGGTACTGCATACCAAGTAACCATAGATTTAGATAGAAAACGGTATTTAAGTTAAAGATGTTTGCATGTGATTGTTAGTGATTAGCTGATTTTCACACTACTGATTCTAAAATATTCAAAAATAAATTACTATTTACTATTTGTTTTGGTGATAATCCTGACAATCAAAAGTGATATTATAGACATCTCTTTGGTAAGTATTGAGATGTATAATGAGAGGTTAATTTTATTAAAAAGTGAGAAATTGAACTTACAGGATGTTATCAACTACGCTGAAGTTTAGTAGTTGATCAAATAAAACAGAAAAATCTAAAACTCTCAAAAAGATGGCAAGTTAGGTTCATTGTATAACAGGAATAACAAGGGAATAATGAATCACAATGTTCAAAAGAGCAATTAACCATGAAATTCTTGAGCATAAAACATAATTACAACTAGAATTGATTTACTGTGTTTAAAGATGTAAGATAATGGAAATGATCATCTTCAATAAGTAATGAGAATCAGCAGGATGGTATTAAATTACCTAAACAATTACAATCTTCTTATAAGAATAGAATTTTTTTGTTATGCTAGTTGAGCTTCTTTAACATGATGTAGTAGCAATATACAAAGCAATAGTAAAAAATGTAAACAGTGTAAATGCAATTAATATTATAATATTTTATTTCAACTTCATTATAATTCTCTTTTGAGATAAAGTTTTTACTCAACTAGCAGTTGTAAGAAAAAATATTTCAGGAAAGTAATAAATTGAGGACTTGGCTCATATGCATTTACAGTCGTGCAATTCCACAGTTCTTAATATTTTGACAAGATACTGCAATAGCATAAAAAAAAAGTTTTTTTTAAAAAACAATAATACATGATAGCAGTCAATGGAAAATAAGAAAGCAGTTTTATGTGTAAAGTTGAGTTTCTAAGCAAACAATAACTCATTCTTAAGAAATAAGTAATTTCCATTAACTTAGTAGTCTCAGAACTCTTCCAATGCCAGAACAATGAAATGGGTTCAAGTAAAACCAACTATAAATCAAAAATTACATGAAGTAATGTAACATCAATATGAGAGACTAGATTTTGACATGTTTTTAATTAGTTATCTTAAAGATATTTTTTCAGAATTCTTTTGTAAGTTAAAATTTCAACAGTAAAAAAACTCTATTGCAAGCTATTGCAATTTTAGGACTGAAATAAATTATAAGGTCTGGTGTAATTTCTGTGTTTCAGAGACCATTTGCAACTACACTCACAAAAAATAGTTTTCTCTACTTCAGAAGAAATTATTTATTCTATTCCAAAGATCTGTATCAGAAAGTCATAAGGAAAATAACAAATTGAGTTTATGTTCGAAGTTCATCTGAAGTTGACAATTTCTTTTCATTTGCTAAATACATCTATAACTCTTTTATTTATTTATTTATTTATTCATTCATTCCTAATACAGTGCCTTTATACTGTATAGGATAAAAAGCCAAAGTGTCAGTTGGATACACATCCATGCTCCTTGAATAGAGCAAGATGAATATAGACAAGATGTTTAGAATAACTCATAGCAGGAAATCATCTTTTTGATATAAGCTGAAAATGTGCTTAACTCAGATATTTTATTGTTAAATTAGCTATGTGCTGAATGGGAAGTCGTAATGTACCAGCTCTACTCGACTGGAGACTGAAACGTGTTTTTCTTGGTAGGTTTCATTTGTTTTTCATGCACCATTTATAATGCTCTGTGACAGAACTTAAGCTCTTTTGGGAGTCTTTGTATTTGATGAATGCCTGTATACAGACTGATAGCGAGCTCTTAAAAGATAGAATGGAAGTGATTGTGAAAAAGCTACTTATCTTTTCTAGTGTGATGCTGGGGCAGTCTCTTATTTTTGTGTTTGTTTTTTTTTTTTCTTTTTTTTTTTCCTCCATTGCTGTAGTGTCAATAAGTGGCATGGATAACTTGAAATATTTCTTTCTTAGATGTTTCAGTATGTGATAACGTAGTAACTTTAAGTAATTAAATGATTTCATTATTCAGTCGTTTGGAGATTGTGCCCTAACAGATAAAATGCTGAATAGAGTAATGCTGGGAAATGGCATTTCATATGTAAGCCGTGAGTTGCTGACATTGCACTATATGAGTGCTATGAAAACTTCTTGTTGACTGTAAAGGCTGTTAAACAGAAAGATAACTTCATCTGAAATCACTGACAGAGCTTCTTATAACAGCTTGATTACTATAGTTAGATTCATCAGTAAGAGTAGCAAAAGCAGTATTGTAGCAAAGATTAAAAATATTTTTCCTGATAGTGACAAGATTACAGTGTATGCATCTCCCAGTGCTGTCGTAGTTTTGTTGTCATTCTCAGTACAGTCAAATTGAGCAAGTATATACTCTAATGAAGTGCTTCCAGTTTGGTGTGAACTGTCCCCAGATAAGATCCACGAGTGGGATTAGCAAAATAAAGAGTCATGTGTCAGGATAAATACTTTTTAAAAAGAGGAAAATAAACAAAAACTGACGCAAAGGCAATCGTGCATCACTTCTGGCAAACAAACTGATGCTTAGCTAGTCTCTGATCAATTCTCTTTAAATTTTATTTTTAAAAATACCTGTTTAATTACTGAGCAAGATGTTTTATGGTATGGAATATCGACCTGGTCAGTTTAGGCTGGCTTTCCTCGCTGTGTTTCTTGCTTTTAGCCTATTCCTGACCTACTTGCTGGAGAGGGAGAAAGTGCAAGGAAAGTAACATCTTGATTCTGTGAAAGTACTGTTCAGGAGAGGCCAGAACGTCTGTGACTTGTCAATACTGCTTGAGCCACAAATCCAAAACACAGGACCATACTATCTGCTATGAGGAAAGTTCCTTGCAGCCATACTTGGTAAGTACTCCAAGAACATAAATTTTTAAATATGTTTAGTGGAAGAGTTCCATTTACAGTCAGCTTTAAAGAAAAGAGTAGAAAATATTTTTCAAATAATGATTGACTTTTGGTTATTCTAAACAAAGCATCTGAAATGTAAAACTAGTACATTAATTTGACTTCCAAAGGTTGTGAAGAAAATAGAGGAAAGCATGGATTTGCTTTGGGAGAGTGTTAATTTGGATATTGGATTCTAAAAGAAATGAGAAACTCTCCCTGGAGCTGGGGAGGAAAACAATTTCTGACTTAAGGAAGATATTTGTGATGAATGCTAATGAAGGCTGATAAGCAAAATGAATGCTATTTTAAGAAAAGTTTTCATTAAATGTAGTGTTTCTAAGTACTTTTCTTTCAGGAAGGGGACACTATTTCCCTGTTGTTTCCTGAGGAGAGCTGCCTTTTCAATGCCTCCTGAACAAGTGGTGGCTTGCATGCTGTGGCTGAAGGGCTCAGCTGAGGAAGTGAAAGACTTGCATGCTCAGTGACACTACATCAAACCAGGAGAGATTGAGGCTTTTGTTGAGAGTGGTGTGAATAGTTGGGTTATCTACAGTGGACATCTGCTTTTCTTTTCTAAACTGAGCCAGGCCAACATAATGGACTGTAAGTAAAAAAGAGGAGAACCAGTAAATGTCAGCAGGGTTCAAACAGATGGAGGTGTGTGCAACAGTAGCCTTCATGAATGTCCAACACTAAGAAATACATTTCAGTAGGAACAGTAGTGCCTCACTGCTTCTTCTTACTCGTGAATGCAGATTTTGGCTGTAAAGGACCAAGACTCATTGCAAAATTAGTGCTTCCTATAGTGCTGCACTTTGTCTGGCCCACAGGTTCTTGTTTCTTTGCACGCAAAGGATTGCAGTTGCTGGAGACTACACTTGATTATGGTTAATCTAGAGGGATTGGCAGATGAGAGGTGTGATTCTCTCCAGAAGGAATTTCTACCTCTCCAGCCCTTGTGTCGCTGTCTTACTGTGCATGTTTGATTGCATCTAACAGTCATGGTCTTAGTATGGATGCAGTACAAACTGTAGCTATTACTCAGAACAAAATGCTTGCTCCTACTTGCATCTCTTTGTTTTGAGACATACTATTTCTAAAGCAGGATGCCATTGGGCAGGGGACGCTACTAAACTGTCTCTGATCTCCTTTCCTTGGGTTCATATTAGTGTGGCAGAAAAAGATCATCTGGAGCTGCTGCCACTTCCTTATGGGAGGCCTTATTGGAATAAAAATTAATATATTTTATAATAATATAATATATATTAATATAATATTTAGAATAATCCCCACCACCCCCTAACTTTTTAGCCTGTTCAAGAAAAAAAGAACCCAAAAAACTATTTTAAGACTCCCAAGACTGCTTCTACATCATTTTTGTATGGCTTTAAGGTCTAAAATATTGCAACTTGTGCAAACTTCATGTAAAGCATGTTACTAGTCTGTAATTAAGTATATACAAAGTTTATCCAGCATGAGCAGGCTGTTGGAGTGAATAGCTATTGTCCTATAACCAAACCAGCATATGTAAGCTGAGTGACAATAATAGTGACTATACTGCTACTAGGATGTGACACAGAGGTAGTAAGCATTTCTAGTCCATGCCGGATCAAACTAAGCAGTTAAGTACTTGCTTAACCCAAACTGCATGAGATTGAGTTGTAGTTAACTGAAAATAGAGCTGATGAAATTACTGTAAGCTACCAATTGTGTTTGCTAGGAAGTATTTGATGATGGGGGTTTATGAATAGCTTTCATTTTATTTTAAGGTTTGTCTTCACTAAAGTGAACTGAAAACAAGTCACCTATTCTCACCTAACTTAAGTACTTACTAGCTTACCCTGTACAGCAGAACTTGTATAAGACTTCCCAGGTACCTTCACTTAGGCCTGAAGCCCAGATTCCGTAACTATACTTTGTGCCAATTCATTCATAGGGATAAAGGTTACCAACCGGCTTTTGTAATCAATAGGAAATGTCATATAAATTGGTTGGATTCATAGAATCATAGAATGACCTAGGTTGAAAAGGACCACAATGATCATCGAGTTTCAACCCCCCTGATATGTGCAGGGTTGCCAACCACCAGAACAGGCTGCCCAGAGCCACATCCAGCCTGGCCTTGAATGCCGCCATGGATGAGTTATCCACAACCTCCCTGGGCAACTTGTTCCAGTGTTTCACCACCCTCTGTGTGAAAAAATTCCTGCTAATATCTAACCTAAATCTCCCTTGTCTCAGTTTAAAACCATTCTCCTTGTCCTATCACTATCCACTCTTGTGAATAGCCCCCCTTTCCTGTTTACAAGCTCCCTTCAAGTATTGGAAGGTCAATCCATTGGAAGGATTGAATGCTTTCATTGATAATGTGCATCCAGATAAATGTTTTAATAGTTCTCTTCTGCAATTTTTTTAAGAGACTGAAAATACTAATTTATGATGACTATCTGATCTTTCATTAGACAACTTTGAAACTATCCTGTCCTGAGTATCAATCCTTATCTATGAGAAAAAAAGATGGTATATTCTGCTGCTATTGGTTTTAAACTATTTCAAGTCAAACTAATGGACTTGAATAGGTTTCAGTAATGGTTTAAGGTCAGTTTATCAACTGTGGTTTATTCAGTTTATCGGAAAAGCAGTTTCTACAAAATTGTGCGCAAGTTGGTTTCTGAAGACTTTATCATATAAAATACAATTTTGTTGCCTTTCTCCTGTTTTGATAATCTGGATTCAGAAACAAGAATACTGCTTCTGTGATAGTAGTTGGGAATGAGTTTACTGGTGACGGTCCCAGAAAACATTTCAGTTAGGTTTTGATTTGCTAAACTGCCCTCTCTTTTTCTGTTTTAAAAACTGATGGTTGCTTGAACAGAGTAACTTATTTTACACCTTTTAAAAAAATGTATTTTCCTGAGCTGTTTTTTCACTTATAATAAGCCATTTCCTTTTCTTTTTTTTCTTTGTATTTTCATTTAGAAATTCATTTGTGTTTTCATTTAGAAAATACATTTTTCTTTATTTGTGCTGGTTTACTTTGATTATTTAGAAGCTAAATTTTAATCCAAGTGTTAGAAGCCTCTATTGGTTAGATTTTCAGCTGATAATATGTTTTATGTTAATGGAATAGTAGTGGAGAATCACTTTTCACTTTCATTTAAATATTCTATTCCTATTTGCACCTTGTTGCTCTTTTTGAGATAGCCGTAATTTAAATAATTGATTCAACGAAAAAAAATAATCCAGCAGTGTAATGCTTAGCAGTCTATTCCAGAAAGGTCAGATACCAATTACTGTAATTTTACATAAAATGAAACAAGAAAGCCTGTCCCTTTCATTCCCAGGAAAAAATGTTAAAACAATCAAAATTTTCATGGGGCTTTTTCAGTCAATAAGTATTTCAGTGAATGATTGCAACACCAAAATGGATAAGCATTTTCCCATTCCTTCAATTATACTAATAAAAAAACCTGGATCTCATTTGGAGGGCAGGGAGTAGAAGAAGGGTTGTTAAGAGAGGTAGAATAAAAGGGATTTTTTTATCTATATTTCTCCTAGAAATGATTTTTATTGTCAGCAATACTATTTACATATATTTACTACAGATGTTTTATGTATTTTTAATCTCATATTTGCATTTATGCTTTCATTAAAAAAAAATATTTCTGTATGGTTTAACAGGCAGTGTCTACCTAGTTCTGCTGCCTGAAAAATAAACAACTAGAATGTTTTGTAAATTTTATTTCACTTTAATCCTTCATGCAGCTGAAGTCCAAATACACATTATGTGACTGTGCCATCTGGAGATGCTCTGTCAGAGCAAGCACTGAGCAAAGTTATATCAGTTTTACAAGTAGTCTAGCTGTTCTAATTGGGGTTTCTGCTTGACTTTATTAGACTGCTGAGTATTTAAGTATGTTATTCAGGTAGAACACCATACCAATATGACTACATTATTTTCAGTATGCAAAATCACTTTAAGCATCTCCAAAAATGCAGGATTATGGATGGCACTGAACATGTTCTGTGCCATTTCTTATGTGGGGGTAGCTTCAATTAAATGATTTATATCATAAAATTGAACCTCTCGTAATGTTCTCACTCAGCCTGGATATCCCATAGGAAGTTGAATTTGCTCAATTTTCAGCTTCTATCATTGAGAGTACCTGCAATTTACCATTATCTTGCAAGGTCCAGACACAAAAAGCTTGCTTGTAGTATCCCAATCTCTTTCTCTTTCTGTGTGCAGCATCCTCAACTTCCACTTCCTTTTTAGAAATGTGAGGGAGGGGAAAAAAAAGGATAAATAATGCACAAATCTGATAAACAGATTTATCTGTGACAATAAAGTAAAATACAGCTAAAGGAAAACTCCTGATGTGGTTTTGGGCTAGCCGAGAGGTAACCTAGTAAGTAGAGTCCTCTTTGTCTGATCTGTTCTGGCTATTTGCCTTTGAGTGCTGTTTAAAAGTCAGTCTTTTTGGTTGTCAAACATGCTGCATGCATTCATCACAGATCCTGGGAACTGAGAGGATAGAATCAGAGAATATTTTCAGTTGGAAGGGACGCATAAGGACCGTCAAATCCAACTGCTGGCTCCACATAGGACCACTCAACACAACTTTTGTGGAAAGTTTCTTCTTAACTACAGATTGCATAGAAAATGAATATGTACTTTAAAAAACAAAACAATGATCAATGTTGTAATACCTAAGAATCCCTCTCAATAGTTACAGGTCACAAGAAGGGGTGGACCCTGGGTATATAACCATGCTGTGCTCAGATAAGGGCAGCCACTGAATGGGAGAGCAGCTTTTGGGCCTAGGCTGCCTCCTGAGAAGGACTGCTGTATGGTTGGAGTCCCTTCGCTGATGGAGTGAGTTCCATTCTTCTTTCTTTATATGACTATTGGTCTACCTGTCGATACTTTACCTGGTGTCACCAAGAACCTGTCAATACTTTACCTGGTGTCACCAAGAAGAAATTTGCATCTTCGTAAGCAGAACAAACCATTATTAATTTAACTGTGATGGAGTTTGATCTATACTGGAGTGTAATGATTCCAGTGCAGCATGTCACAGTTTGAAAACAATGTCTTAATCAGGCTTTCTCTAACTCTGAGCATAAATAAGCTTCTGAAAGTTATCTGAAGTCATCTGATAAACTGTATGTCTTCTAATTATTTTAGAAAGACTTTATTCTGGTCTGACTGTGGTTTCCTTTAGGTGCTTGCTTATCCTCCTATCAGTTTTACTCTTTAGTTTCTTCTTGCTTCACTGGACGTGACAACTATTTGCATCTGAAAAAGAAATAAAGAGAAAGGTGCAGATTTAGCAGTTTCTAGCATAGCTCATTGAATGCACAAATCTTATGGGGTCATCAAATAAACTTCTAATTTATACATAAGCTGTTTAGAATCAAAAGCTTTCTATAATCTATTCAGTCAACAATTTCTGATCATTTCAAGTAATGTGTTTTTGGTTTTTTTTCTTCCCACTCTTCTCATTACTCCTATTGTAACAAAACATTTATTTTGGAAGAAGTAATTCGATCAGTTTTTCCGTTTTTGTTATTTCTGGCTAATATCTTTGTTTTAAAAACCACTTGAAAATAGTCTGGCAGTATTATTATCCGCTGATGGCAAGAATTGTTATGGAAATCAGTGAGGCAGTACTCATTTATGCTACCTGTGCCTCATTAAATTTGTTTAACAAGAACTTTCCATTTGCTTCATTTGTGAAATAACATCAATGACAAAGGTAGCAGAAGATGATGGATTGTTTTAGTTAAAAATTTTCAGATTGCAAAAGAAATTTTTAATTCCCAAAGGATAACAAATGCATGAAATAGTATGTTGAATGCACTTCTTTTTCTGAACTGTGCATTTCTGGAAGAAGTTTAACTCTTGACCCAGTATGCTTCATTGTAGTATTGATACCCAGATGTTAATGCAAAGAAAAACTTTTCTGAAGTTTGTGAGTGAGTCGAAAAGCACTCCATAAACTGATAGTGCTAGGAGTAAAAGCTAAAATGCCAATGACACTTAAATGATTTTAAAGTTAAGTACATGAGTCTTTTCTGTCTTAGTGATTCTGTAGAGAGTGATGTATTCTCAGTTTGGGTGAGTTCTCAAGCATTGTTTTTTCTCATAAGTACATTTGATCAAACTGATGTAAAAGATGGTGAAACAAAGCTTTGTTAACATCTTCTTGAGGTTTTCTCACTTCCACAAGTCAAAACTGTTTGTCTTAAGTTCTTGCTCAGATGTCAAAGTGCATGTGTGCATACTTTTTTTTTTTTTTTTTTTTTTTTTTTTTTTTTTGTCCAGCACAGTCTTTGAAAGGAAAAAAGCAAGTATTTGATGATGGACTAATAATCACTGTAACGCAGGAGTACTAGTTCAATTCCTTTATCTGAATTTTATTTATTTGACTTACTGGATTCTTGGGGATGTACAGGGCTGTGGAAACTTCCTTTTTCTCCACAAAAGTTTTCTAGACGGCAACTGTAACTGTTAAAAAAAAAACTGAAACCACACAAATACTAATCCAAACCTAAACAGCAACAGCCAGAAAAGCCCTTCGCTGATGAAATTCTGCTCCTTACTATGCAGATGGTTAGATATTCAGTATCCTGCAGATCTATCTATCTTTAGAAGCACTTTTTGTCATGAAGAAAATTTTTAGATACGTTGTCAGAAAATGCGTTTCTAGATAATGAACCTTACAGTTTATGATGACAACCATGTTTTTTATTGGGTTATCATTTTCCCTACATTTTCCTGCAAGAAACAGTTACAAAAGCTTCCTGCAGTACAATTACAGGTGAACTACCTGCTACAAAATTCAAGGTGTTATCATTTTGTTTCTTAGTTTTTTCAGTTCTACACATATCTCTTAGGATATTAGTATCTATCAACAGTGTAGTTGCTGCCAGACAGATCAACAGATTTATGTACCATAACTGATGCAAATACCTGGGAGAAAAGAACATCAGGATAGGTTATTTTATCATTCTTTATCATTCTTCTAAGTGATTAGTCTTTTTCCCAAAAGGTTGGGTAGGCAGAACAAATGACAGATATGTATACATTACATTCAGCTATAATTTTTGGATATTTTGCATGTGTTCAACATGTGAGCATATATTGTGGAATTTCTTGTTCATAATTAGCAGTAAAAATGTCTTACTGCTTCTTACTGACCGACAGAAATTTGAAATGAAGTATCAAACTGTATTTTAGAATCCTCTGTTATGTTGTCTGAAAGAAATACAAATTCCTGTGAGCTCACTTCTCTTTTTATATAGGAAATTCCACTTTCAACAAAAGTGAATATCACTCTTGCCCTCTAACAGCATTTGGTGTTCAGGATCCTCAGCTTTTTGCTCTTTGTGATTCAGTAAAATCTGCAGTATCATGATGGATGGCTGAAGCACTGTCCACTCTTTCCTCCATATGTCATGTTGATTGCACTGAAGTTCAGTTACCACAGTCAAGGACTAGATATATAATATGCTAGTACACAGCTGAACATATAGCCATGATGATGAATAGTGGGTTTTTACTTCCCTTAACAAGAAGAATGAAATTTTCCTGGCTTGTACCTAATAATTGATGTTTATTGACCCAATATAGAAGACTACATTGCATGTGGTCTTTACAACAGAAGTGTTGTCTTTTATTTTTTTCCCTCCAGAAAAACTATACAGCAAACTATTACAATGGAGAGGGATGACTAGACAGGAATGAACTATAAGAAATCTGCATGAGCAGTGCTATTATTGATGTATCGTATATAGACACTGTGAGAACCATGCTCTTCAGTTTAATTAAAATATTCTTACTTTTCAGCTTTAATCTTCTACTTTGATCAAATGTATTACTTTTGATAATCAGAATGGTTCAAATTAATGAAAACATTATTGATGGTGGCCATATGAGAGACTCACTCAACAGTGAATGTTTCAAATGTCAACTTTACATGAGATTTGTCATTATTTTTTCCTGCTTAATTGTACTATTGTATAACTCAGGTGCTTCAGTCACAGTCAGACACAATTCAATCCATTGGACTGACTCTGCAGGAGTCAATGACTGCTTATCTGCAAGCTGTAGACCTATCAGCTGAACAATTCTGAAATTATTTTTCCTGATTGTTTCATGTGAGAAGCTACAGTCCTTGGCCTCATCCTTGAATCATCTCTTGTCTTGTCTGGTTTGTTCTGGTCTTGTGTGCTTCTCTGTGCAAAAACCAAAAGAATGATGGGGAGATCCTTTTGATTAAAGCAGAAAATAACAAAAAGAATCCCTTTCTTCCAAACTCCTACAGTCCCAGAAGGTCACACAATGTATTAAAAGCTTTGCTTTGCTGTTTTGAAAGGAGCCGGTGCTCATTGTTTAGCCTACTATATCAGGTGAAATACTTGAGATTTTAATAAATATTCTGAAATCAGTGATTCTACTCCTGGGTAAATGGGGTATCAGAATTTACTACTTGACTGCATCACAGAATCAGACATGTTCACACCTATCCTACTTCCTTGAGTCAGTGAAACTTTTGCTCTTTTCTGCACAGTTGTTTGGTTTCCCCTGGGAAATGGAGAATGACTCTTAAATTAGGCTTGAGAATTACAGAGCTGCTTTGATAGGCATGAGCAATCTTAGGTGAAAAGCATTTGAAATGGAGGGGATGATCATTCCAACATGTAGATCCAGTCTTGCATGCTTTTATGAGTTATAAGAAGAAGTGGAAAACTTGAAAAGTTTGCTAAGGAAGACTTAAAGCTCAATATGTTAAACATAAGCAAGTCAGCCTGTCTCCGTGTAAATAATAAAAGCTTTTTTCCATTGTCTTTTTTTCCTCTTTGTTTTATAATTCCTTAAAGCAGAAGAAAGCTTTAAAAAATCATTTATAAAATAAGTATCCTTATTTTGTCTGGTATACCTTATTGTTCCATTGTGATCTTGTCAGTGACTGTGGTATCAAACTGAACTTGAAATGTCTGTAAACGCTCAGGTATAAACATTGAGAAGAAAAATATACTCTTTTCCAAATTTTTCTCCTGAAACTAAGAAACTTTTTTTCAAGTGGTTAAAATTGTTTCATTGATGCACTAAAGCTATGAAATGAAATGCTTGCTAGAGAACTTTCAAAATCATAACTAGCTAGAGGCAGAACTGGAAAGAAATCCAAGTAAGGATGGCAGGCTGATGATTTGGAGTTATTTTTGATCATTGTAGATTCTGGAAGATAATTTTGTTCTTATTTTCCTTCTGTATGTTAGGTACCTTGCCCTACTTCCATTGGAGTGTGAAATATTCTCTACTTAGGTGTTAGTCATGCAGTTTACATTTGTATACTTTTGACATAATCTGAAAGATAAGGCTTTACCACAAATTGCTTTAATCCTAGATGTGATAAGACATAATTAAAAAGGTGCATAACACAATTGTATATGCAGTCATTTATAAAGTTAGCATCAAGTTTATTTCCAATGGGAACTGCGTGAAAGCACTAACTGTGAAATTTCTGGAACTTACAAATCCAATAATAAGTGAAGCTTCATGCTAAACAAGCAACATTCAGTCAAACACATGTACTAAATTATTACCATATAGTAAATCTGGGTTTTAATTAAAATCCCTTTAATTTAGCTTAATTATGATTTCAGCTTGGAATTACTATAACAATATTGCTCCTCTAAAAGTTTGTTTTCTAAAATACTCCTCATTCTATAAATTCAATTGTAGATGATGTAGTTTCCAATTAATAGTTTAATGTAGCTTCCACTTTAATAGTTGCTTTTAGGTTACTTATTAGCATGAAGAATCCTGACTTTAATTTTGGGGCAACAACAGATTAGCTTTAAAATGAAACTGTATTCACCTGAAGATTTTCTTTATGCTTAGTTTTGTGCTGTATATTTCTGATACATTTTGTAAAGGCTAATATGCATTCACCAAAAGATCTGAAGCAAACTGGCATGATCAGTGAAGCAGCTAATAAACTCAGTGTAAAATATCACTATTAAAATAACAGAAAAATATTTTGCAATTTTCTCCTCCTGTTGGTAGCAAAGATGGTATATGTTGGTACATATATGGTTTATGTAGCCACAGTCAAAATCATTATACTTACAGTGATACAGAGAGTGGTATAGTGTTTTGCATTTAGAGTGCATTATATGAAATGGAATTTAGACCAGATATTGTGGATATAATTACTTATTAGTGATGATACCAATAGAGAACAATATGAATATCTGGGTAAAATTTAGAATAATTTTAACTATATTTGGAACTTACAAAAATATTGACCTATATAGGTTTTGTGCTATAAGCCATCAACAGTTAATTCTGTGTGCTGATTGAACGTATAACATTTGTTGTCCTAGTTGCCTTTCAAAAGTTCTCTCTGTATATATTTCTCATTACAGTTGATAATTGTAGTGTGAATTAAAAGTAACTTGAAGCCAGAATTCTGAGGCATTTGGAGTGCAAATTAAGGAGGACTTCTGAGAGCACATAGTGCACTTACGGAGATTAAAGCAGTTCTCAGAGTGATTCTTGTGAGTTAAAGGATATATATAGATAAATTTAAAAATCTCCATGGTTCATGTTCATTTCAAATAATCTTTGAATTGATTTCAACTTGTAAGTTTTTTTTTTTTTTTTTTTTTTTTACTTTCTAGAAGTCTAGTTATCTCTCATACTATCTAAATTGCATGTTTTAACTTCAAGATATAATAGCATTAGTAATTAGACTTTCTCTTCAGGTGAAATAATGTTTGAATTTGCATTGCCTGAAAGAGATTAATGACCTTTGATCTCATTGAATCACTCTAACTACAGAATGATCAAGTGTTTATGCTATTAGTTTTGCAGGCCTCGCTTTCCACTCTGATCTAAAAACAAACAGGAAACTTACAGTGCAGTAAAATAGTGAAATGAGGTATTACAATTTCTGTAGCAAAAAGGAAGTTTTTGCCATTGACTGACGAAAATATTTAACAGAATTTTATTAGATGGCTGTAAAACAATTTTTATAAAACTACTCACAGTAAACTGTGGAGCAAACAAAGGCTTTGAAACAATTTTATCAGTTTACTATCTATGATACAATAAGTAATATGATATGAAGCATAAAAATATCTATAGAACTACAGAGGACAACATACATTGGGAGATCTGCTTCTGTTTCTTACATTTTTTTCTACAGTGAAAGAATAAACATAGCCTGACAGAGAAAATATATTTCTTATCATGAATGACAAATGTAAACTCTTGACCTACAAGTTTTGTCTTGATAAAAATGCTATTCATGCTGACTGCTTATCCTTTTTCAGATAGTGCAGAGATCACATTATTGAATCAGATCACTAGGCTAGTGCCAGCTTAGGCTGGTGGAAAGATCATTGGCGCAATTGTGTACTAAACTGTCTTTGTTAAACATCGTCTGAGTTCTACGCTACCTTTTTTCTACTGTGAAGAATGTAAGGGAAACCTCAGATGACTGAAAGCAGTGTGCAGGATAATATCACTAATGTGAAAAGTGAGTCTGCTGCACTACAGATTTAAGCAGGGAAGATGAAAAAGGAACTATGGACTTCTGATTCTAACTACTATCAAGATGCAAGTTTCAGAGATGAAGAAATAAATTGTTATCCTAAAGCCTTGTTTTTTTTCACAGTTTTATTTTTTTCAATCAGTTTTGCCTCCTCATTCCTTATATTCTCATTACTTAGCTCAATGTTATCTTCACATTACTTGGTTTCTTCTCAACCTGCTTAAGCTCTTTCAGGTCAGCATGCATTCTTTATAAGTGACATCTGTCTACAAGACTTCATTTATTTTTGCAGGGAATTGCGTTATGTTGCTTTCAATTAAAAAAAGTAGATATTGAAGTGATGATTCCCTTCTTGAGTTCATGTCCATACTCCATCTACATAACCCAGTGTGAGACACGTGCTTAGTTCTGCTAATATGGAATATGGAGTGCATCTCCTGCCTCATAAGACATATTGAAATTGTGTATAATTTGTATTCTGCTATGATTTGCTTTAGAGAATATATTATGGTGTTGTAAATCTTTAATGTTATTTCCTTTTCAAGAAGAAAAAAATATTCCCTTGTTCAGCACTGTTATTCCTTAATTGTGAAGCTCTTCTGAAAGACTGTGTGTGTGTTTGTCAATACATTCCATATAGCTGCCCTTTTTCTCTTGGAATTAATGCTACGTTTTCAGTATGAGAGCAGTAACATTTACTGCCTGTTCTATAATGGCTGGGAGGTTATCATGTCTTTATTTTGTGGATTTATTATGCTTTTATTTTTTATTTTTTGGTATATTGTATAAAATTTAGAATCAGTAAGAATCCTGGATATCTAGGCTTTATTTGAAGTTATCACTACAGGAAAAAATAATACTGTACACTAAGTCTAGGGCTGTATTCACAGCCCAGTAGATCAGATAGCTCTTCTGACGTTGGTAGTACTAGATGATTTATATGTGCTGAGAACCTGGTTACTTTGTCCTTGATTTCATTTACCTTGAAAGTATTTTGTGGGCTTTTTTAATGTTTATAAATAAAATGGTTTAATGTATGAGAGTGCAGGTTGATATGAGGTTACACATGTGTGGGTGTTTTTTCACTGTACTTGAAAACGTATTTGGCTGCATGAGAATAAGACAAAATGGAAGTCTTTCTTTAAATGATCCTTTAAATATGACAGAAAAGAAAAAAGAAAATAAAAGAAAAGAAAAGAAAAGAAAAGAAAAGAAAAGAAAAGAAAAGAAAAGAAAAGAAAAGAAAAGAAAAGAAAAGAAAAGTCATCTTCATAATGTTAGCATCATTGTTTTTGCTTTCAGCCATGACAGCTGCTGGTATTCAATTACAGTTATACAGAGGCTGAAATAACGATTAACCATCCTGAAGTGCATTACCTCATGGTTGTCCAACCTTTTGACTTGCCTAGGCCACAATGGGTGAAGGAGGAATTGTGTTGGGTCACATATAAAACATATAATATAGTTAAAATGTATTATATATATATATATATATATTTTTTTTTTTTTAAAGGGCAAAACAAAACCAAAAACACTATTTTTAAATATTTTTAGTAGGACATAAAAAAAAAAAAAAGCAACTAAAACCTTCAAACTAGTCGGATGGTGGGATGTTATATCTTGTTTTTGTGAAATTGATGCATCAATTAGGTTTGATGTTAATGGTTGCAGTTTTCAGTGAATTCACAAGGTGTCTGTCAGATCTTTGATGTAATGTTACTCTTCCTGTTCTTCGCCTTTGGAAATAGTTGTTCACTAATATACATGCTGCTCAAAAATGATGACATGAATAAGGCATGATTCTGAAGAAAGGATATTTTTATCTGGTAAGATAGGTCTCATAAAAGTCTTGTGAAGAGATGTGATCAAATTGAGTTGAATGTCTGATTGCAACTCCCTGCATTCTATTTGAAAATTCTAACGTACGACTGAAAATGGAAGTAATGTTGACTGAAAATGGAGTTGCAAACATCCAAAAAAATTGACACGCTAGGCTGCTCAGTGCAGAAGAGTTGCTGCCACGATGGCACAGGGCAGGAAGTGGCTGAAGGACAGCCTGGACATGCTTGCCTACATTAGCTGAAAAACATTTGTATGAGACCTGTCGGTGGAGTGTTAGTGTGCATAAGGAATCAGATTTGTGAAAGAGGTTTTTGTTTGTGTTGAATCCTTTGAGGACTGTACATTAACAGAGTCATGAGCAATTCTTTGCTACAATAAACTGTTTTCTCCTAAACCATTTACTAAAATGTCTAATTAGTGTAAGACAGGCATTGTGTTATTCAAAACTTCAAAAATCCCCTACAGTCTGTGACATCAATCACTGACAACATACTTTTAGACATGGAAATTTCAAGGATAACCCCTTGAATTATTTCTAAAGTTTTCAGTAGGTTTCCTAGTTAACTAAAAGTTCTGTCCCATTATAATTGCATTGATTGCAGTGCTTCAGTCAATATCAAGATATATTGGACCTCACAGTAGATATTGACTTTGGCTTTGCTTAGTCAATGTGTAACTTTCAGCCTGTTGAATCATAATAGTTAATCGGGACTTTTCCTCTATAGAGTTCTGAGAAAATTTATGATCATTTATAGTTAGAGTAATGGAAAAAAGTCTCTTGTTACTGACTGGATCTGATCTTGGAAGACTGAAAAGATGTAAAAGTGAATTGAGTTATTCATGGAAGAAACAGTGAAGAATATTTTTTCTTTTAATTCATACTTTAAATAAATCTTTGAATGTTGCTCTGAATGTAATTCTTCTGATTTTATTATTTTTGGCCCACAACATCAGAGGCAAGCTTTGGTGGTAAAGCAGTAGAGGTTGAACCTTCCCACTAGTATTCTGTTACATTTAGTTGCTGTGCAACAGGTGGCAGCAGAGGGGCCATCTTACAAAATGACGTCTGACATGTAAGTATGAAGAAAATGTGTAATTGAATTCCTTCATGTGGGAAAAAATGGTATCCACTGACATTCATCAACACTTGCTGAGCTCTTATGGAGACCAAACAGTGCACGTGAGCACAGTGAGGTGGTGGGTGATGCATTTCAGCAATGGTGACGGGGATTGCTGTCACCATTGCTGATTGTTCTGCTAGGGCAGAACTTTAGCAGTGTGGAATGCAGGCTCTTATTTGTCACTGGTGAAAGTGGATAGCTAATGATGGTGACTATGTTGAAAAAAGTGTTTTGTAGATGATAATTTGCTTTATCAAATAATGTTATTGTGCTCTCTGTATCTGTTCTAGTTTCCAAGGAAATAAATAGGAAGCATTAATTTTGGAGCAACCTATGTAAATACATGTAAAACAGCAAGGAAAACTTCTAATCTTTGAAACATGAGATTGAGATTCCAACAGCAAAATTCAGGTACACTGGTCTTATGGGTCAAGGGGAAGAGAAACTGAGATAAATTGATCAATTCTCCGAGAGTTTTAGTTCAATTCTTATCATTACTAAGAAAACTGTGACATCATTTTATTTATTTTGTGTATTCTCACTCTCTTTCTAAACAAGCACTGGTGAACTCTTTGACTTGAAGAATAGTTGGTAAGAGGCATGTTATCCACCTTTATTCATAGCACTGAATAAGAGAATTCTGAAATGAAATCTTCCTGAAATGAAGTCTTATCTTCATTACTGTTTTTTTTTTTTTTTCCTTCAAAAGAAGTACAGATGACTAAGCAGACTTAATTTTTTAAATGTTTGGTGGTTAGACAAGCAATAAGTGTTGCCAATGAACAAGTATTTTTTAGAGGAAGAGTATACGGGAAGGGAGACAGTGGTTATAATAGATAAACATTTACCTGATTCTCTGTCTACCATGCTGTTTGCCAAGTTTTCTCCTACTGAATCATTATAATAATAAACAAGAAAAGTGTTAATGCCATTTCATAAAGAATTATCAGCATTCTATCCCTTGGATCATTTTTGTGGTCCTCCTCTGGATTCATGTGGCAAAATATGATTTTTTTTCTCCTTTATTGTAAATCCTATCAAAGAACTTGAAGAATCATTTAGTTCCCAATAGTAAACTTTCAATTTTAAATTTCTGATAACTTCTCGATATATTTTCCTTATGTACTACATATAATTTTGAATATCTTAAGGGGTCTATCCATTCTGACTCTATAGCAATGTTTTTTGACTGATGATATATATGATTTGTTTTGTAACTTTTATTGTAGGCTTGTAACTGAAACCTAGACCGTGCTATGCTATGTGCTGTTAAAAAAAAAAAAAAAAAAAAAAGCAAGATAATAAAAACAACAACAACAACAAAAAGAAATTCTGTTACAGCAAGTCCAGCTATAGGAACGGAAGTAAAATACAGAATGCACTTCTGTGATAGAAATGGAGGAGGAAAGCAAACGATGAAAAATGAATCTAATTTCCTCCCATGAAAAGGCGAAGGGTTTATGAATTATAGACTGACAGAAGATACTGAATGATTTGACTTAGCCGCCAGGTACCCGTTCATGATTTTCTCATGAACCACTTAGAGGAAATGTAGTCTGGGGAAAAAAAAAAAAAAAATAGAAAAAGATTGCACAAAGTAAATTCAAAACTCTATGAAATAGCACCAGAAGAGAAATAATTATTGATTTGCTGTCAAAATGAAAACTGAAAACTTATTAATATCCATGATTCTGCAGGGATCTGACCTGATTTTTTTTTGTTTTAATTGTTGGTATCTTCGCGGATGATATGTTTTATGGATAACTAGCAAAACACTATGACTAAGTTGTTGATATGGGTGAAAAAAGGCAGCAAGCATTCTAGCTAATAACAAATGTTGAATAGTTGAGTACTGGATTAGACTGATTACAGGGATACATATGTATAAGAATAACCTAATAGAAAAAAAAAGGGTGTTATAGTTGGCTGAGATACAACCTTTGAAAAAGACTAGAGGGGGTAAAGTTACTCATAAATTTTATTTTTTTCACTGGTACAAAGCAATAATGATGCTGTTGCTAAATAAGAAAAATATTCTTTTGGACTGTGTAAAATATTGTATTTCTCATGATGTAAGGAACTGTATTACATCTGATTTGCTGGTCATAATTACTGGTGACCTCTTCCTTAAAGATGTGTCTCAATTGAAGTCCTAAGTAGATCAATAAAAAATGAATGAAAATTTGGAAGAAATTATCCAAGAGAGACTAAAGTAACTTAGGACATCTGGAGGAGAGGTACCAACAACAATAAAAACAAACAAACAAAGAAACAAAAAACTACCTGATTAGTACAATCTATAGGAACACAGGAATGAATCTACACTTTGTGTTGAACTAAGCACAGGGTTTAAATGTTGATGAAGGACAATGAATTTTTCCATGTAGAAAAAAGCTTCTAACACTAGAGGAGGTAGATTAAGATGTGGAATATATGGTTTTTCAGGTTCTAAATGACTAATAGGCATAAGTTGGGACAGGCCAGGTAAGTTAAAGGTTTTTTTTCTTGAGTTCTGTTGGCATAACTCATCATAATTTCAAAGTAATAATTCTGGATGCTATGTTGCCTAGTTTCTGTCATATATCTGAGAGCTAAGCAAGGTGAACAGTGACTGTTGTGAATGAATAATTCTAGGAATTGGTGCAAATTTGTTTTATAGTGGCTTCCTGCAAACCAATTTCAATTTATTTATTTATTTATTTATTTTTTAATTTAAGGGCTTAAAATCTAGGTGTAGAAGCCTAAAAATCTCTGGATTCCTAGAATAACTTGCATGCATTTCTTATCTATGTTTAATAAGAGCACTTAGGATTAAGGCACCAAAGCTGATTGTGTGTAGAGCTGATAAATTTGTTTTTTCCTTTTACTGTCTAAAAAACTTATCTTTCCAAAATTTTAATCAGTTCAGTAAACTCTATAATGTTTTTTCAAGTGAATGTTCCAAGCCTAGTGTCAACTCTTACTTACCTATAACTGTGTTCATTACTCATTTTATTATCAGCAATTTTTATAATATCTGCTATAGATAAAGCATCCTTTCTAAACTGCTTTGTATTTCTGTTTCCTTTATTTAAAAAGGTATATTTTTGCTCATTACATTTATTCCACTTCTGTTCAGTTGGGATTACATTTGAATGTATTTTGTCTTAAATTCTTTCATTCTTTAAAATCTAGATATTATATATGATTAGTCACACAAAGAGGATCAGGGCTCAAAATCTATACAGATCAATCATTTAAATTGAGAAATACTTTTCCATAAACCAAATGGAAAGTTCAAAAGTAAAAATAGTGATACTGAAAGGTTTTTGTTTTCTTCTCAAACTCTCTAATCTGAGAATTTTAATTTTTTGAATCTTAATTCTATCACTATATTAAATCTCCTGATTCTATAGTTATGTTAATTGGAGCTAATCATTACTGTTTAAATTGTGAGTGTAACAATCTGATTCTCAAATTGACTCACTGTGTTTATTCATTTATCCTACGGATATTCTACCAGAAAGCAAGCTGAGTGTATGGCCTCATGACCATTTCTTCATTATTTCCTCTTTTATCACTACAATCCAACAAATGTACTATGTTGGTGGAGAGAAAAAACTTTTATTTACTTTTTATTTATTTTATTTTTATTTTTCATCTGCTATTTGTCTTAAAAGTTTTCAGTAAGGCAAAAAAGTAGGCCTTTTAATGTAATATAATAGTTTATTCACAAATAACTGATGCTTTATTTACAAATTTACAAATAATAAGATATTATTTTAAAACAAACACTTTTACAGTGAATATGGTCTAATTATGTCTTTGATATAACTCATAAGTTCATAAGTAAGTTATAGATATCAAGACAATGAAATGGATGCCGACAAAAGGTTTATGTCACATTATACTGCTGCAGTTTGCTTATTTAAAGTTCTCAGCATTACGTGAGTCTAATAAGTGTGCATAGTAGTGGTGTGTAACTGGTAGTGCTTCAAGTGGTGGTTAAAAAAAAAAAAAATCCTTTCCTTTCAGGAACATGAATGTCCTAGAAAATATCAAATAGAAATCATAGAATGACTTGGGTTGGAGAGGACCTCAGGAATCATCAAGTTTTAATCCCTGCTACAGGCAGTAGGAACCAACCACTAGATCAAGTACTAGATCAGATTGCCCAGGGCCCCATCCAACCTGACCTTAAACAATTCCAGGGACCTGGTTATCCACAGCCTTTCCAGGCAAGCTGTTCCAACACCTCACCACTCAGTAAAAAATTTCCTCCTGACATCTAAATCTTCCCTCCTTTAGTTTAAAACTATTCCCCCTTCTCCTGGCACTATCTTCCCTAGTAAAAAGTTGATTTTCTTCATGTTTGTAAATGCTCTTTAAATATTGGAAGGTCAAAATGAGGTCTCCCCACAGCATTCTCTTTTCCAGGCTGAACAAGTCTAGTTCCTTCAACCTATCTTTATAGAAGAGATGTTCTGTTGTAGTAGGCGTTAACGAGTCATCGGGATGTGACACGTTAGGACCTCCCCTGCTCTGTAGGTGATAACGAGGTATCGAGATGTGACACGATAGGACCTCTGTTATGTAAATCATGACGCACGCTTGAAGGACATAGAAGGGGCGAAGACGAGGCAGGTAGGATATATAAGTCGCTGTTTAGTTGCAATAAATGCCATCTGCTACATCCTCATATTGGTGTCTGTGTTGTAATGGCCCTAGCGAGGGGAGATCGCTAGCCCCCGGTGGACCGGACCTCGAAAATCGGGACAACAATGTCCCAGCACTGTTTTTAAAAATCTTTTACAGAACTTCTGAATACAATAAAACAAATTCAAGGAAACTTGACTCCATATTTAGGATAATTCCAGTTTGTGGAGGGAATAAAAAATAGAATTCACCTGTGATTTGTATCACTGTAAAGGAAGTGATATATGTATTTAACTGAACTTGATCTTTATGCAGTTATTTACACATTCCTCTAGCAGCAGTATGCAGAAATATCTGAACTTGGCTTATTTACTCTCTACTTTCTCCTTTCTGCCTTCTTCCCCTTTCTTCTCTTTTCATGTAAATATGATTGTTTCTTAACTTACTGGCCTGTGGTCTAGCTTAATAAAATTGTTTCTATACTTTTCAGTGTGACTTTATTTCTGTACCGCTGCTATGAATGCACCCTATACTGAGTAATGCCTTACCACTGGTCTTCACAAGTGATAACCATTGTTATCCTCTTCTTTTTTTTTTTTTTTCTTTAAACATTATGCTGGCATTCTTGAAATAAATGTAATTTTTTTTAGTTTTTGAATCTTTTTCCCCAACACTAGAAGTTTTTTTCATTCAGTCTGTGCTTTCCTGTTTGGGTGTACAGCCCCTCTTCAACAGTACTTTTAGTTCTTCCAATCTAAGAGTGCTATATAGACTTTTTTTGTGAGTGTGTAACATACAAAATTATAACTGTTTTGTTGATTAGCCAAGGTCTTTTCTAGATCTGTCTCCAAATGCTTTGTTCAAGACATTCATCTAGAGCTCATCTAATTTTTAGTTTGCGCATTTATTTCATAATCTTGTGCTGAGAAGCCCAGAACAGTACCCAAAACTCCAGGTTCTCCCGCAACCTGCTAATATAGCTCAGGAGTTTGTTGGTTGCCTTTGCCATGAGGGTGCATTGGTGGCTTGTGATCATCTTCTTGGATCAAATCTGTTGGAGGCAAGCAGAGCTGAATTAGTGCCATTTATAAATACTGCATTATAATACTGTTTTATAAAGCATGATTTATGTTTGATATGTTAAACCACTATTTCAAATTAGTACATTACTAGTAAATTAATAGTAACAAGAAATAGAAATATTAGAATCTAATACACATACATCTACAATGGTATATTCTAATGGTAAATGCAATACAGTGTTGTCTTATCTATAAAACATTCTAAGTGAAAGAGGCATTAAAACACAGAAATTCATGAAATAATTTTAATTATGAGAATACAAATAATCCAAATGCAAAAATTGTGGATTTTTTAAAAATGAAAAATCTGCATTGGTATGTCTCTGTCTGTTATTTCATTTTTTCCACTTGGATGCTGTGAAATCTAAGTCAGTTGTTGCAGGTTCATTACTTTCTGAAAATGGTTGTATGTTTATGGTAATAGCTTGTATACTCCCTTTTTCCCCCAAGACTTTGATCCGATTTGCATGATTTGAGACATTTTTTTTTCCCCTTCCCACTTAACTGTATTCTTGACATGAATTTTTTTTTTTCCGTTAGCTTTCTGTTGCATTTTAGATTTACTATATATCTGTAATTTTGCTGGCATGACTCTTCTGGTTGAATGAGTTTTGTATTCTCTGGATAGATGTGTTTATTGGCTGCATTTTACGAAGCATGTTGTACTCTATCTCTGCTGCTTCATTTCTAAGCTTTTTTTTTTAATAGATATTTATTTCAAACCAAATTTGTTTTCTGGGCTGACTTGCTGAGTTTGCTGCTGCCAAACACTGCATTCTTGTTTTGTTCATCCTTGGATTCTCTGAGGCTGCAATGTTATGTTACTGTCTTTACATTTCCGTATAATGTTCTTTTGTTACTAGTTTCTCAGATCATTTGCCAGAACCTTCATTCAAATAAATCTTTGATATTTAAGCCAACATATTTCTTAAAATAACTTCTTTCTTGCTGCTAAATCCATGTTCAGGTAGGACTTTTCTGCAGTGTTTTAATTGTTATAATGAACTGGTCATTATCATTTTTATTTTTGAAATAGAACGTATATTTTACTTTCTTTATTTGAAATTGAGTGGATTAACCACTTCATCATTAAAAGTAGGACACCAAAGTAAGATTACATAGAATTATGCTGGCATGACTGATATTTTACAGTATTACCTGGTTAATACTCAGCATATGGATATTGAATAATAATTTGTGTTCTGTTCAACATATGGATGAAAATAGTGGTTCGAAATTTGAATATTACCAATCCTGATATTAGTGAAATATTAAGAATACAATATCTGGAATTGTTATAGTGCATCAAAACAAATCCAGTCATTCTGCTAAATCAGCCTTTTGTGTTGTTTGGCAGTTTGCTGTGTTTACAGTAGGATGTTCATTCTGGACAAGTATCAAAATGTATGTACTTTGGCTCAGATTGTCCAAATGCCCACCTCTGCATTGCTGTAGCATCTTAGAACTTCAGAAGGGTAATTTCTCTGCTTTTTTTCTCACAAAAGATAGTGGCATCATGATCAAATTGTCTTCAGTAAATAAGCTGTTTTATTTAATGTTTTTTTTAAGCCATTTATGTCCACCATTTTTTAATTCTGTGATTTCAAGTTGCCTATTGTAGGGATCGTAATTGTGTATATAAATAGCAGTGTTTATTATTTTTCAATAAAACATAATTCTTAATTCTACATGCTCTCTAAAGTTTACTTTGATTCTCTTCTCTGTGAAGATATTTTTCAAGTTGGATCTCTTTCTCTTGCATACTCTTGAATGGCTCTGATGACTGACTTTTTATCAAAGATGTGAACTGGAAGTCTATAAATCTATGTGATAAAAAGAGTAGTTTGTGATGTGAAATGTTAATTATAGTTGAATTAAGAAGGCCATATACCTGTCTCTTGGCATGAAAAATAAGGAGAAAAAAAAGATTGAAGGCAGATTCTGTGAATATCAATTGGTATATGTAAGCATTCTAGAAAGATGGAGAACTGTGTCTCTTCGGAAAACTTTTGCAGAAAATCATGGATTATTGGGAGATTTCAAAGAATTATTGCTTGTTTCTCTGTGGTACTCCAGCCATAGATTGTAAATAGAAATTTTCTTAGTAACACAAATGGCTCTGTGTTTATAAGGGCTAGTAGGAAAACTGCTCCAAGACTAGAAAAAAACAACCATAAAACCTATATCTTCAATGTAGAATGCAGATATTGTGACAAGTATTGAACTGCAGTGGTTTGATGGAGACAGCTAATGAAATTTGCACATAATCAGAATAAGTGTTATAAATCACTTCTAAAAAAATCTTCCTTTATAAACTCTAAAACCAAATGACATTTCCAAAAATGTATTTTAGGAGTAGCTGTCTGAGACCTGCATGTTTCTTCAAGAATGGAAGAATCATTTCAATTCTGTAATCATTTCAATTCTGTAATCATTTTGAAAACATGAGAGAGGTGTCCTCTCTCTCTGGATTTGAAATACAAGATGGAAAAGTGCTCTTTTAAAAACTTATTAGGTACTTTTTTTTTTTTTTAATTCATGTCTGTTCTGCATTTGGTCTCTCCAAAATGGTAGTCCTTCAGATTTGATTTTTATGCACATTCTCTCTGTACCAATGGGTTATTCTTGTGGCTCTTGGCTAGCGATGTTAAATTCATTAAGTCGGTTACCACCTTCTGCTGTATAAATGTCAGCAGGAGCATGTGTAGGAGGAAACAGAATAGAAGCTGTTGCATAAAACAGAGTAGACCTAATGAGATATTTATGCAGTCATCCTGGGCCCAGGAGGTGGGGATCCATGAGATACAGGGCAGTTCAGATGATGAAAGAGTCTTTCTCCCTTACTGCCTAGTGGCCAGGGTGAAATCTGAAGAGAGCAAGCAGTGGAGTGAAAGTTGCTGAACTGCACAGCTATATGCGTTCAAGCTACTGCATGAATAAATTCCCAAGTTGTCGGAAACCTGCTTGGTCTGTCATTTTTACTCATATGTTAAACTCTTGTTTCAAGTATGGAGAACTTGAAGTTTTCCAGGCAGTTGTTTAGTCTTGTTTAGAAGCTGATGTGTTCCACTGGCTGAATTATTTAGTTGTTTTTATTTCTGCCTACATCTTTCTCCTGCATATATTTTTCTCTTGTTACATTTTTTCTTTTACGTTTCTTCTCTCTTCGCTTCTCATCCTGTATGTCTTGCCCCACTCCCTTTTCATGTACCTTGTCTATCAAGTATTTTGCTATATCTCTGAAGCACCTCGAGAATATGAATAAACATGAGGTAACATGATATTTGGTGTTCTGACAGTGTTATGTGTAATGTTTCATCCTTCACCTTGTACTAAACTCTTTGCAGAAGGTATGATTTACTACTTTGTTTGCATAATGGGACCTCAGTCTTGTCTGAAGGCACTCTTGTAATAAAAGAGATTAATATAGTGTACTGTGGTTATATGTTAATTATGCAGTACAATAACAAAGGTGATTTCTGCAAGTCCAGATTCAGTCCTTGGATTTGTTTAAATTTAGTAAGCATTATAAAAGCTGTAAAGTGCTCCTGATTTGCATTTCAGAACTGTGAGAAAGCATAACAATGGGATTTCAGAAGTGCAAATTTCTTCAGTCCTTTTCTTTACCAAGGGATGTTTTTTGGATTATATATCAGACTTGATTCACCAAAGGAGTAGTATAGAGTTTAGAGCAATTTACATCCTTACTTAATCTTAAACTATATGAAAAATAAAAAAGGGCTTTCTTTTTCAGTTGATTTTTTTTTTTTTGCCACCATTTAAGTACAATATTACAAACCTACTTATCCATTTGTGATTCAATTCAATCATGTGATTATTGCATTTTGTATAACCTCCGACTACATATGTATCATGAGAAGTAATATGCATTGCTATCTTTTAGTACTACTATTAACATAATGTAGCAAAGCTGTGTGTGGTGTGGTGTGGTGTATGTGAAGGTTTTTTGTTTGTTTGTTTGTTTGTTCGTTTTCTTGTTAGAAGTAAGAGGAGCTACAAGTCCTGTCTCAGTCTTGGTTTAGTCTCTCCCAGAGCTATGTGATCATTAGCATTAGCAAGACCTGTGGGAAGAGTCCTGTGACAATGGCTGATGATCAGTCACTTAGTGGAATTCTGCAGGACACTATTTTAGGCCCTGTTCTCTTTCATGTTTTCTTCAATGACTAGAATACAAGACATACAAGATATACTAAACACATTTGCAAATAAAACTAAATTTACAGGAGCCTCTGACTTGAGGATAGAGAGGCCTTTGCAAATAGATCTTACTGAATTAGAGGATGATCCCTTCTTTCCAGGATTTTCTTCCCACTTTTTTTTTTTCTTTAAGTGTATGCCTGACCTGAATTTAGTGTTGTCCATAAAAAAAAAAAAAATAATAATGGCAAGAGGGAAGGAGGGGGGTCTTATGGTAAGGGATTTCAGAAATGATGAAAGAAAAAGATACACTGAATTGTAGATTCAAGATGTATCAGACTGGAAAAATGGCGAAACAGTAAGGAAACTGAGGAAAGTTGTGATAGTTTGGAAAAGCTTGACTCAGACAATAGAAACAGTAGAACTTGTCAGCAGTTTTGGCTGCTGATAAAATATTTTTAACTGTGCTAGAACATTTTTAAATATTATTTGCTATTATTATTTGTTTTGTGGTGTCTAATTTTGTCCCATTCCTCTGAAGATTAAAGCTATCTTGAAAGGCCATAGTGCTTTTATTATTGATTCTATAACTAAAAGTCAGTATTACTGAATTATCATATTGATGTTGAGCGTGTAATATTTCTATACTGAATAAAAGTTTAATTCTAAACTGAAATGTGATGTGGGATTGGGGAGGGAAAGCAGGACAATAGCAACAACCAAACAAAAACTAAATTGCTTTTATGTCTGCAAAAAATCTTTGCTATTAAATATAATAGAGATTTTTTGGAAAGTGAGGGAAAACTAGCTAAACCTTAAGTCTCAGTAGTAAGAGTTGGAAGTAAACTGAGTAGATCCTCTCTCTATAACAGAATCTAGTCACTTCTGCCATCTAATACTCGATTTCCATTGCATTAGAAATTGATTTTGAAAAAGAACTTATTGCTGATAGCATGTGGTACAAATAAACTGCTTAAGGTTGGATTCATATGCAATATATATCCAAGATTATATTTAGTAACTAAGAAGCAAACACTGTAAATCAGCACGTGTAGTTTAAGAATAGTAACTGCTGTGATATATCCAAAGTTTTCATTTAACTTTATGGATTATATAGTGGTAAGATAAGTGAAAGGAAAAGAAATACATATACTCTCCACATATTGTTAACAAAGTATTAACATGATGAAAGACAGAATGATATGCAATTTTTTTCACCAATTTTGTTGTCTCTTAATGATATAAAATGAATTATAAATATATTTTTGGAAAGAACTTAGAAGATGGTACATAATATGATGCTCCACATATATTTTTCTGTAGCTCTGTATTACTTTTTCTAATTTGTACCAGATCCATGAACTTCTAATGTATTCGATTGTCATTTCTACTTTATGAAATAATGCAAGTAGATAGATATAAAATCAATAAATAACCTTGAACAATTCTTTTCACGCAATTCCTGCCACTTTTTGAGAGTTTAAACTCCTAACTGTGAGACTTAATTTGATGTCAGGGGGCAGACATTTATTTTTATAGGTAGCAGTTGTAGTCTTGTGCTTCTATTAGTGCCATTTTTTTCTAAGAAGGTTTGTTGATGAAATGTACTCTGTAAGGGGAGTTCAGTTTTCTTGCCAAGTTTAGCGCCTATGACACGTTTTGCTAGCAGTATTCAGTTTCTGCGTGTGCTTCATTACCGTAGAGACATACAGTGTTCGCTTGTCAAGAATGTAGCGGAAGATCTGGTGGCTGCTCATCATTTTAGCATCTGCTTTTCAGGTGACTGTAGATAATTCTAAGATTATGCAATTTCTAGGTTTTTCTTTGTTGTGTTCTTGCCCTACCTCCCCTCCAATTGCTCTCTTTTACAGGCAGTGGAGATCTATGATCAATGGCTGTGTTAATGAATGTTGGAATTCACTGGCAGAGAGATGAGCAGCAGACATCTTTGTCATGCTTTTTGCATAGCTTCTCAGAAGAAAAGAGTTTGGGATCATATAATTTAATTGTATGATACAGCATGTAGAAATTGAACTAGTATCCAGATCTTACAGTTTCGCTTTTAACAACTCTGGAAATAGTCTTCTGCTGGTTAGTGAGTACAAGGATACCCATTTATTCAAATTTCTATAATTGGATCAATACTAATTGATCCTTCACATAGTAAATAAGTTCAGGTAAAAAATTCTGCAGGATTCTGAGTATTAGATATCAGAGATAGTCTGAAGGATAAGAATATATTCTATATAGCTGTAACACAAATATTTGTGACATATTTTTCTGCTAGAATTTTCCTGGTTGATGCTGTTTTGTCTAAGACTGTCAGCAGAATGTTCGTTTGCTGTGGGAAATCCTACAGATGCGATGTTGTTTATACTTGTCTTCACGTCTGTGTTTTGTTTTCTCTGCTGATTTACTTGTCAAAGTGTCTTATATAAAACTAATAGCTTTTGTTATTACTTAAATTGAAATGAAGCATTGGTTTTGAGGACTGTTCATCAATACTTTGTTCTAAATCACAGAGAGGAGGGGTTAGTAGAACTGAAAGCAATCTGGTTTTTTTTGTGTTTGTTTGTTTGTTTTTTTTAATTAGGAATACTTTTTCTGCCTGAATACACAGCTTAAGACAGATGGACTTAGTATGGTAATTAATCTAATTAAGCCACAGCCATTCATAACTACTACTCATTTTTAATTTAGCAATTTTTTTTTTACTTTTTTGGTAAATGTTATTTTATAGAAACATAATTAATGACCTGATTAATGGGTAATTATTTTGATTGAAATCCTCTTGCCAGAAGTTCATGTCTTGAGACACGAATTCTAAATCGAATACAGCTTCTTCATCAATTCTTAATAGCCTTAACAGAATTCTCAAGATCTGTAACGTGTCATTAACAGGGAGGAGTCGATATGAGCCCAACATTTGGATGGCTATTACAATTTGTATACCTAACAGTTTAAACAAATTAGAAATTGTATAATGTAAGAAAAAAATAGCTTTATGAATTTCCTCAGATATTTTGCATCTCCAACCAAAAGGTGATGTTGCTGAGTTTGATGTAATAGGACAGACAACAGATCAATGCTTCTTCCCCTAGAACTTGATTCATTTGATATCTAGCTTTGTAATTCTGCTTATAATTCTTCATCAGAAGTGATATAGATTGTTCTCTCTCTTCTTTTATCCTTCCTCTATGTATCAGAAATTTCTGAGATCATGCTTTAGGTAGAAGAATTATAACAGTATTTGTATTTTAGTGCACACCAGTGATAAAGCATAGCTTTTAAGAGTTTGTTATTGTGAAAGGTGAGATGTATTTTAATACATAGAAGCAACTGATCAATCTACTTCTCAAGGGAAGAAGAGAGGTATTTTGCAGCTTGCACTTCATCTGCAATGATAGGCACATCTTCTGTCTTCGACAGTTTTATTGTCTGCTACAATACAGATTCAAGCTGTTTTTCTCCAATCTCCAAATTTAATCCTAAGAGAAGGTCCTCTCTGTGAGTCACTCTTTTAGTCTGCAGTCTTGAATGCTGTCTGTCTGTAAATGGTAATGCATGTGATTGCTTGTACAGAAGTAGAGTGCAAGAAGAAGCTTGCTACAAACAAATTCACTTAATTGTAGTTTCAGTCACTGTCTTAATGGACTCTTGTCTGTATTATTTTGTTCCTTTTCAAGACTGTAAGAATGGGCTGTATTTACTAAGTGTTTTGATTTATTTACCTTTGGTTTTTTTTTTTTTTTTCTGGACTCGACAGAGTCATTTTTAGAATCACTGAGGCAGAATAATGAATAACAATTTAGAAGATGGAGTTAAACTAGATGTCAGTGAGAGCCTTGCTTGCATAAGGCCAGAAAAAATTATTCATCCTTCATTGATACATGAATGTATTTGTCTTTGGAAAAGATTATATATTTGCTGTTCATTATTTTCTTCTGGCTGCTGTGTGGTTTCTCTCTCAACAACAAGTCAGTAGGTAGTATTTGCTGACATAACAATCCAGGTGGTAAGGTTATGAATCTGGAAATTTTATGTTTTGAAACTTGAATTCATTCGACTGATTGTGACAGTTTCAATAATAATAATTACTATTATTAACAACAATAATCTCAGATATTCTTCAGTTACACCTAAGGCAAGCATGCTACAATAATGCAATTTTAACAATAACAAGATGGTTCCTTTTCCCATTATAACACAAGTAATTATCATAGAATCATAGAATAGCCTGAGTTGGAACGGATCCCAGTGATCTTCAAGTTCCAACTCCCCTGCCACAGGCAGAGCCACCAACCTCCAGATTTGATACTAGATCAGGTTGCCCCATCCAACCTGGTCTTGAACACCTTCAGGGATGGAGCACCCACAGCCTTTCTGGGCAGCCTGTTCAGCACTTCACCACTGTCTCTGTAAAGAACTTCCCCCTCACATCCAATCTAAACCTTCCATCCTTGAGCCTAAAACCTTCTCCCTTGCCCTATCACTGCCTACCGTTGTAAAAAGTTGATTCCCCTCCTTTTTATAATGCCCTTTTAAATACTGGAAGGATGCAATGAGGTCTCACAGAGGAGTAAATGGCAATGACATTTCCTTTCTTCCAGTCCCTGGGAATTTGGCCTGCCAGCCATGACTTTTGAAATGTGATTAAGAGCAGCTCAGTGTCCACATCAGCCAGCTCCTTTAGGACCCTGGGGTGCATGTCACCCAGGCCCATAAACTTGTATACATTCAGTCTCATGAAGTGGTCTTGGACTTGCTCTGCCCTTACAGTGGGGCTCAATTTACTCCCCCACTTTCCACCAAGAGGTTCAAGGAGAAATAGAAGAATCCTGGCTGCCAGTGAAGACTGAGGCAAAAAACTCATTTGCTTTCTCCATGTTTGTCTTAGCCTGTTCTCCTTATTTACCAAAGGAGGTACGCTCTCTTTGGCCTGCCTATTCTGGAAAATGTACCTGTAGAATCCCTTCTTGTTTTTAACATCCCTTGCTAAGTTCAGTTCCATCTTGCAACTTGGCTTTCCTAATCCCCTCTCTGCACTCCAGACAATACCCCTGCAGTCTCCCCAGGTGACACACCCTTGTTCCCACAGCTGGTACAGTCCTTTCTTTTCCCTCAGTCTGACCAGCAGGTCCTTGCCAAGCCATGCCGGTTTCCTGCCTCCCCTGCCTGCTTTCTTATTCTCAGGGACAAGAGTGCTCTTTGCTTTCAGAAAGAAATCCTAATGAGCAGACAGCTTTCTTCCACTCCTTCGTCTCTAAGGATAGCTTCCCAGGAGATCTTGGCCAACAGTTTCTTAAACAGCCTGAAGTTCACTCTCGTATTCCTCGAGATCACAAACTCAACCAGGGCATGGTCACTGCAGCCCAGGCTGCCGCCAGTCTTAACATCTTTAATTATCTTCTCCACATTGGTGAGCAACAGGACCAGCAGTTCTTCACCTCTGGTTGGTCTATCCAATACTCAAACCAGAAACTTATCATCCATAGACTTCAGTAACCTCCTGGATCTCTTGCAGCTCACCGTGTGGTTTTCCCAGCAGATATCTCGGTGGGTTAAACCCCTCATCAGGAGAAGTGCCTGCCAGCATGATGCCTCCTGCAGCTGAAGGAGGAAGGCCTCGTCAGCAGGCTCTCCCTGATCAGGTGGCCTGTAGTAGACCCCTACTACCAGGTGCCCTATATTAGATCTATCCCCAGTTCTAACCCCTAGGCTCTCAACCTGCTCCTCACCATTTCTCAGAGGGAGTTTTTCTCAGTCTATCCTCTCTTTAACGTAGAGGGCAACTCCCTCACTCTTCCTACCTGGCCTATCCCTTCTAAAAAGGAGATATCCGTCTAGTGTTGTATTCTACGTATGGGAGTCATCCCACCAAATTTCCTTGATAGCAACGAGATCATAGTTTTTTGAGCAATTACTTATCATTACTAGAATAGTGAACATGCATTCATTTTACAATAATCATAGAATGGCTGAGGTTAGATGGGACCTTACTGATCATCATCTTCCAACTATGTCAGTGCCTTATTACCCTCTAATTCAAGAATTTTCTCCTAGCACCTAACCTAAATCTCCCCTCTTTTAGTTTAAAACAATCCCTTCTTGTCCTACCTCAATCAAACCATGTAAAAAGTCAGCCTCCCTTCCACTACTAGAAGGCTGCAATGAGGTCTCCCCAGAGCCTTCTCTTCTCCAGGTTGAGCAAGTCCAGCTTCCTCAACCTTTCCTCAAAGGAGAGGTGCTGTGGCCCTCTGATCATCTTTGTGGCCCTCCTCTGGATCAGCTCCAACAGCTTTCTTGTTTGGGAATCCCATGCCTGTATACAGTACTCCAGATGGGGTCTCACAGGGGCAGTTTTGAGAGGGAACAGTCACTTCTCTCCCTGGGGTTTTCATTTTTTTTTTTTTTCTTCTTTCTTTTTTTGCACTGTCACATTAAGGTACAGATTGTATCATGCTGGGCAATTGCAGAGCTGCAGCTCCCCTGAAGAACACAAGTCAAAATACACGCTTTGTATCTAAGCAACAGTCCTCCCTGATAGTGAAGGAGGACATCATATCTCATGCCTAAATTCTTTTAGAATGAATGAATCCAAGGAGGCATTGAATGAAAACTTGTCCTTGCTTACGATTTGCCACATTACGAGGTTTCAAATGCAATGTTTTATTTACTTAGATTAACACAATTTTCTAAGTGATTACAAGAGAATTGGACTATTTCAATAAATGTTTGCATTCTAATCAGCTGCTTAGCATAATACTATTTCAGTTCTTAATTCTGTCAAAACTGTTGGGGCTTTTCAAGTTAGTGTAAAAATTGCAACAACCAGGTTGTTACAATGGTTACTGCTAATCTAGTGAGAACTAACTAATTCAGTATGAAGCACATAGACAACTCTTACAGCTCTGCAGATCGAGATAGACTAATGTGATGGTTTATTCCCCCAGATCAATACTTGGACTTTTGATAAATTATTGAGATTTCTTCAAGAAGTATAGCAATAAAACCACGCTATTGGGAACAAAAAGTCATGTTTATGAAGTTTTTCGTAATTTAAAAAATATTTAAAAGCGGGAAGATTGTGCATAAAGTGCGTCTTCTAATCAAAAGTTTTACTGTTGCTATGAGCTTGAAATGACAAATATTGTTCTTTATAATGGAATTATTTAATGAAATTAATACTGTTTAAAACAGGTTAGCAGTATTGCTGTGGGTTCATAAACAGATGTGTTTTTTTTTTTCAAATGCAATGCAAATTGTGACAATACATGTAAACTGAAAATGCTAGACTTGGTATGTGGATCTGTGCATTGAAATAATGATCTTTGAGACTGAAATACTTTTAATCTTTAAAGCTGTAGTTTTCCATGTTTTCCAGAGTTAGGAAAAAAGTACCTTGGAAACCAAATTTTGCCTTACAACTCTGAATTCATTTTAGATTAATAACAGACTGCAAATTAGGAAAAATGAAGTTAATTTTTCTAAATGAGGAAAAGACAGGAACTTATTGGCACAAAATGGGGAAAAATGTTGTTATTGACAAAAGCCCTGGCCTTCCTTTTTGCTCTGAACATAATCAAAAGGTTCAAATGAAAATTTAATTCGTAGCATGTTCAGATGTCTTGCATTTTCCTTTTTTTAGGAATGAGTTGAGTGGTGTAGGGCACTGGAATCTCTTATTGGATTTGTTCAAAAACAGAGTTACATAGCCTGTCAAGAACAACTTTCACCAACCACCCAGAATGTAGATTTGTCTTTTTTTCTTCACTGTCTGAAGAGTAACTTGCTGTAATAACTCTGTAAACAAATAATTATACAGTAATATGCTCTTTAAGTGAGAAAGGCGTCTGCATCCCAACCACTGTGTGAAATGAAAACAAGCTAGGCAGCAGATGTCTTACTTGTTGATGGGGAGATGGGTATACGTGTTGCATGTTATACTGTTAATTAAACCACAACTGTCTGTAATTTTCAAAGAGCTAACGGAACTGTCTTTATAAGCTATATAATCAAGAATAAAAGCTAGAACTGTAAGATATACTAATCTTTCTTTCATTTTTCTACTATAATGATATCTCTTGGGAGAACAGCAGCCTTGAAAGTTAAGCAGTCAGTCTGCACACCTGCTCTGCTCCTGTGTAATTTTTTTCCTGCAGCCTGCTTCAAATAGTTTTTAATGATGACCCAAAGCATTTGTAATAAAAACTGAATAAAATCTCCGTACATAGAAAATAAATGCATCTCCAGTGAGCTTGAGTGTTGACTTGAGAAATAGAAGAAAACATGTTTCTTCAATATTAAATAAGACTTTCTCACTGTATTCAAGGTAGTCAATTGATCTTCAGTTCTGTGACCAAAGTAGAAATGAGGGAAGATTTGTATTGTTTTGCTGGAACTGGAGAAGAAAATCTAATTCAAGAATGAACAGCAACCACAGCAAAATGATCAAATGAAAAATATTTTTCAGGAGTGTATTTGGCAAAAAGACTGCACTGTGCTCTTCATATTCAGCTCTTGTGCAGTTTATCTGGGCTTTATCTCTGAGCTCTGAAGTGACAATAGCCAGTATTATAAAGCAGGTAACTCCCAATCTGAAGTCCAAGAAAAGGATTGCTGGTACAGACAGGATGACCTGCTTACCTTGTGCCTGGTTGTGCACCTAAAATTGAATGATTCTGCTGATTTTGAGACAGCAATGCTATTCACAGTACTGAGACTCTGCTTTATTTGCACTGTCAGTTCCTGTAATCAGTACAGTTTTTTGTTTGAATCATATGAATACTTTAAAACAATGAATATTTTTTATTTTTCAGAGTGGATGGCCTTAAACAGCAGTGAGTCAGAGCTGGGGAGTGCTTCTCAGTTTGGGGTAAGAGATGATATATGTGGTGGTATAATTCTCTTCAGAATAATTATAGCTTGTGAGTTTGACTCTCTTAGTTTTGAATCACAGAAGACCTTCCTAGACACCTAATAAATATTTATATTGGTAAGATGTGATTTTGTCAAAATATTAAAAAATTTCCTAGTCAATCTTATGTCTAAATTTGAAAGTTATGACAAAACTAGGCTATCAGTATTAATGACATTTAGTCCTAACTCTAACACTCAGCACTAGATGAGGAAAATAAGGAATGATATATTGAAAATTAAATGCAAAAGGAGACTCCTGTATGAAATTAATTTAATGGCATCTGAAAGATTTAAGTAGCTTTTTCTCTTAATGAATCATTTTTTTTTCTTTTTTTTTTTTCCCAATCAGAATGCACTTAATGCAATTGTGTTTTTTTTTTCCCAATCAGAATGCACTTAATGCAATTGTGTTTTTTTTTCATTGTTGATGACCTTTTTAAGGCAACCCCTGTATACCAACAAAAAGTAGTAATAAACACAATTTTGTTCACAATAGAAAACAAAGTTGCTCTAAATCTCTGCTGACTATTGTAATATGTATTTCAAATCCCATTAATTAAATGCCTTTAGCAAAACCAAATTGCACTGTTGGAATTTCTGCTAGTCTATCTTAAATGTCATCAACCCAGAGGAGAGACCTCTGGGCTTTCAGTGCTGCCTCAGTGTGCATGCTCTGTGGCTTATTGTGGAAGGGCACAGCCTTGCTACAGTGCCATCTGCTCGAATGTGCAGAGTGAAATGCTGAACACTTCCCTGAGTTCCATGCCATAAAAACAGCGAATAGGAGCTCATTAGCCTACAGCAGTTCCCATTGTAATCACATTATATTCATGCAGAGAAAATTGCCTGCCTGAATAGTAAGACCTTCATAGTGTTTAACAATAGTTGGATGCTTCCTGCCATTTCTGCAGCATGGATCTCTTCAGTTTTTTTCAATACAGGAAAAATTTTTTGAGGACATTCTGGAATGTCTAATAGTAGTTAACACTTTAGAGAAACAGCCTAAAATAGAGAATAATTTATTTGATTTACCATAAATTTGATTCATTGAAAGAATTTTCCTTGAGGACAATGATCGTGGTAAAAGGAAAAAAAGCATAGGTAGATAATCTCAAATTGTGTAAATTGGAGTGAAATAGATTACAAATTTTCTGCAAAATTCCTTCAATGTTCTTTTTTTTTAAAAAAAAAAACTCTTGTTAATTTCAATTTGAAAATTTGGGTAAAAAGAGAGAAGCAAACTGTGCCTTACGACGTTTGTATTCCATCCTCATAATCTAAATGTAAGCTATGAGTGGATTGAACCTTTTGCATCTCAGAGCTGTATCCACTGCTATTCATATAGCTGTGCATTTTCTTCTAGTTACAAGTCTCTGTCAAAGGGATGCTGCTGCTTGTGTAGGGTCAGGCTTGGATTGTCAGCCCAATCTATTGCCCTGCTAGCAGTAAATAGGGACCAGACTATGTTTTCAAAGGGAAAAAAGCTTAGATATTTCTCAGTATCTTAAGACTTCTTTGTAAGTGGAAAATCTTGTTTCATCTCTGTCATGATTAACTGCAAAAAGCAATTTTATGCTTTTTTATCTTGTATTTGAAAGCAGATTTCTGCATTGTTAGTCATTATTTATGAGTAATTTTGGCTGTTAACAAATGCTTTTACTTGTTTATTTCATATTTGTTTTAAAGGAAAATCCGTCATAAATTAGACAAGCTTCATCTGAGTGTCCGTTGTAATATTCTAAAGATAAAAATAATCTCACAATTCCTCAGTGTTCATTCTCCATCCTATTTATTCTATCTGGTATGCTGCATTTTACAGCATTTTGTGCATCAGAATTGTTTATAGTCCCAGATAGGTTAATTATGCTGTAAAAATATTATTTGTTGTAAGAACAGTGATATACAAATACGTTTGGAAATCTGCACTCTTTCTAATCTCGTACCTGTCTTCATTAAATCTGTGAAATTGCTGTAGTCGTCATTTGTAGGCATATACGTTAATCTTGATTATATGATAAATGGATATATGGTTTTTAATCACCATATAATTAAGGAAACAATCATAGTCTCGTGAGAGATAATAAATAGCAATTTAAACTCTTGAAGTCTTAATTATAAGTACTAATGAATTGAAATGTGATTTGTGTGACCTAGAGAAAAGTTTAAGATGTCAAAGAAAATTTTTTACATTTTGGAAGTTTTCCTGATGTAGGTTTGGTACAGCACAGCTTTTCAGTTATTTGACAACTACCATAGGCCAAAATCTATTATTTTGGTGGTTTACCAGTGGGCTTTTTAGGGGAATCAATGGAATACATATATTCAGAGATGATCAATATATGAAATATTGGTTTTTATATAAGTCTCATAGTTATACTCTCTGATGAAATGAACTACTATCTTAAAAGAATACAGGGGGCTTTCACTCCCACAGAATACTGCAAACTGTGTAAGCTGTCAGTTGTTTCCAGTCACTTTCCATGCAAGCTTTTGAGAAAACCATGGATTTTTAGCAATTACATTTAAACATGACTCAGAGGACCCTCTGCCATTACTTCAGTTTCATGCCTGTTTTAGAGATATTGCTGTTTGATATTTCATATAAAAGTTTGAGTTCTCTACACAGTGATTTCAGTTATTAGCATTCTCAATAAGGCTTCCTTTTAATTCTAGCAAGCTCTTAGCATATTATATGCAAGAATTATATGCAAATGTATTACATTTTTTGTATATATCAGTGTTTCAGATTGCTCTTCACTTCAAGGTACTCATTTTCTTGTTTTTATTATGTCTGTCAAACACATTTATTTTAGAAATTGAAAAGGGAATTTTTACTTTACTCTTTCCAAGAATACTACTACAGTTTTTGTTTCTGCTGTTTGTATTGTTTTCCAGAACAAAGGAAACATTTTCATCAATAGCAAACTGAAATCTTTTCCTGCTTCATGCAAGGAATTAGTTTTGCACAGCCATCTCTAAAGTGAATTAGCTTGCAGATGGTGCTCATCTCTGTATTTTAGATAGATTAAAACCTCAGAGTACTGACTGAACTCAGCAACTTTAAAGCTTTTTTTTTTTTTTTTTTTTTTAAATGGTGTATTTATCTGTTCTGATGTCCAGGGTTTTATTCATTAATCTTTTAAGCTTATTAGGAACCTGCCATCTGGAATGGAATATTAGCAAAGCTTCTGTGAGAAATCTTTAAAATTTTAACTCCAATTTATTTAAATGTTTGCTTAAAAATGTCTTTTTTTCTACATGATTAGAAGTCAACTTGGATTTTTTTTTCATTGAAGCCATCATTTTCTACTTCTAGTATTGCAATTTTCCCCCATTTCCTTTTGTTTTGTTTTCGTGTTTAGTTAAATAATCCTGAAATAATTTGAGAAATAATATACTATTTGAAGCATAAATTGAATTTTCAACCATATATGCATACCCATTGACTTAAAAATTGAGGGATAGGATACATAGCGTAAATGACTGCAGATTATATATTTGAAGTGTAAATATAGGTCTTGATTTCTGCAACACACAGATAGAAAAAAACAAATGCTCACAAGTATAACTAGTTACTGTTATGTATATGACATAGTTTCCATTGCTACTGTGTATTTTCTGTTATTTATAACTTTGATAAATATAAAGCATAGGTGATTAAGCCTAATAAACCTGTAAAATTCTTCAGGCTGAGCTTATTTTTATTTATTGCAGTTAGTATCAGGTTGCTACCTATGATTTTATTCACTAAACCTAATGATTTTAATGGTAGATTCAGAAATTTCCTAAATAAAAACTTTTTAAAAATTATTTATTTAAATGCATTGTTCAAAAATGCATTTATTAAAACATTAAAAATATCAAACACAAGGATAAAATTATTAAAGGGAAACAGTAAAATGGCACTATTAGAAGAATTTCTTTCTGAATTTTTTGTTCCTAGTTTGGAGTGTTCTGGTTTTCTTTTGGTTTGTTTGAAGGTCTCCAAGGAGGAGACTCCACAACATCTCCTGTGCCAGTGCTCTGTCACCCATACAGCACAGAAATGCTTCCTGATTTTCAGAGGGAACTTCCTATGTTCCAGTTTGTTCCCTTTGCCCTTCTCCTGACAGTGAGCATGACAGCCCTCTTTGTTCTCTCTTTGCACACTTCCTTCAGGTATTTATAGACATAGATCTAATACTCCATGAATATATTCTCTTCCAGACTGTGCATTCCCAAATTTCATTCTCTCCATCTAAGAGAGGGTCTCCACTTCTTTGATCACCTTAGTGGCTTTCCACTCGACTTTTTCCATTAAGTCCGTGTGTCTCTTGTACTGGGGGTCCTGGAATCAGATGTGGTACACCTGGTGAATCTCTCCAGTGCTGAGCAAAGTGAAAGGATCACTTCTATTGACTGTCTGACTAATGCAGCCAAGAATACTGTTGTTAGCCTGCTTAATTTCAAGGGTATGCTGCTGACTCATTTTCTAGCCGTTGAGTTATGGTGATTTTTTTTCTGTAAAATTTAGCACAAGGAAAAGCTCTGGGTAGTGCTTTATGGCCTCTTGTGATCACAGACTTAATTTTCATCAGCAATCAAACTGGACTTTGTTTCTAATGTAGAACAACGAAGATGAAAATTACATTAGTGTTCTAGAAACAAAACAGCCTTTGATGTAAATAAACAACAGTTTTGTCCAAAGCTATGAAAAATACTGAGAAGTACTTAGTAGCTCAAGCCAGGAGTACTCTCGGTTGCTGTTATCCCCTTTTTATGATACTTTTTAATTCAGTGAGTTCAGGATTCTAGGAGCATGTCCTATTTTGAAACTTTCAGTGCTTACCCTTTCTTCTTGTTAGTTACTTTGAAGTGGTGCTTCACAGGAAATCTTGAAAATGTCTTATGAAAAAAAAATGCTAATTGCTAGAATTCTTCTTGGGTAATTATCAATTACCAGTAATCCTAAAACTGAAGTATTGCTACTAATTCTAATTTATGCATCACCTCTGCTTGTCAGTAATCAACCTGTATATAATTTTCTTTTACTGTAGTGACCTTTCTTTTATTCTTGTTATTGGCAGTCTCCTCGTTGATATTTTTAATTATAGAATCATAGAATTATTTGAATTGGAAGGAGCCTTTAAAGTTCATCTAGTCCAACTCCCCTCTAATGAACAGGAATATCCACAGCTAGGTCAGGTTACTCAGAGCCTGGTCCAGTATGGCCTTGAAAGTCTCCAGGGACTAGGCATCCACCACATCTCTGCAGAACCTGTTCCAGTGCCTAACCACTGTCATTGTGAAAGACTTTTTCCTTCTAACCAAAATTGCCCTGTTTGTTTTACTGGCTTTCTGAATTATTCATATCCTTCTGCAACAAGTTCTCAGTATCACTCACTGAATGGATGTTCCTTAAAAAGCCTCAAGCGGACTAACAGATCCTTTGTCATATGTAATCCATTCAGTGCTCTGATTAATTTATTATTATTTCATGAAATACTTAGAGATGTTTGGAGACAATTCCCGAAGCACTCATAAACACCACCCCAACTATGATATCCCATGAAAATATAACACGTCTCACCAACTTGAGCTGTTTGGAACAGATATATTCATAGCATCTAAACAGATTTCTTCCTGCACCCTTAAATTTGGCCAATGGCACAGGGAGTCCTTGTTTTTCACTTTGTTCTTTTCAGACAGATTATAATTTGGCAATATTTCTTTCAATATTTGACTATATTAATGAAACTGAGTTGTTTTGTGTTGAATAAAAAATTTCTGTCAGTCATGTAGTATTTGGAATTTAAAGAGACTGTTCTGTTAAAAAATGTTTTACAATATATATGGATATTATTGAAGTCCAATTGCTGCATAATAGAGGATAGCATCATAGATGCTCTCATGCATCTCCACATATCAATCACTTCTTATACAAAGTCATGCAACACTGGTTATAATTTTCATCTCCATGTAATATTTGCCCAAAATATAGTGAGCTTTTCACATTGAAAGGATGCACAATTCTGTTGAGTTCTGTAAGGAACAATTTGGAAAATTTGCTTTGACTCTGAGGGACACTTTACTTCATCCTCAAAACTGCTGGATTGTTGAGTCTCTGCTTTTTAGGCTGCAGATGTCCTTCTTATTTATGAACAAAAACCTTTCCCAAGTGAATAGTTCTGCTGGTGTGTTTGAATTAATTTTTGGAGGCCCTGAATGTATCAATAGGTATCACTATCAGTGCAAAATTGAATGCAGATTAGAGAGGAAATTTTAATTAAATTCAATTTTTCTTCTGTGAAGCCTGCCATATAATTAATGTTTTTTTGGATCCATGCACATTTTCAGATGTGTTTGTGCCAAATGAATCTTGCTTCAGCATCAGCAATGAGAGCTCTTAACCCAAATTTCACACTGAGGGTTTTCCTGCTAACATCCCTGAAATTAATTGAGCATTTTGGTATAGTAAAGATATACCAAAAATCTCTCTTCATTTGCAGAGAAACATCTGCCAATGACCAACTTTATTAACAACTGACCTTGAAGTATCCATTAGCATTTTAACCACTGACCTTGGAGCACCCATTAGCATTTTAGAGGCCTGAATATTCACAACCATGTATCGCGTTATTTATAAATATATGTATACACATCTATACATGCACACATGCATTTGTATCACATAGCTTCACCTATTATCAATATTTACATTTCTAGAGCTGGGGTATTAATCATGGCAGTGGAAAAATAATTAGAAAATTGTGCACTGTATGGAGACATTCTGGGTTATAGAAGATGCAAGAAAAATGAGGTCCAGCATGTCTTGATCTGTCCTGTTCGAACAGGACAGATGCTTTTACAGTATAGCACAGCATATCCACATCTAGATATGAGGAAAAGGATATAAAAGTTATCAGTCAAACTGATTAATACCAACACTCAGCTGAGGCAGTCAAGAAAATTCTTCTCCTCTCTAGGAAGAAACTTTGATTTCCTTTTACATGCTTTTCCTTGTTGTAAAAGACTGTCCTTTGAGATTTTCTTTCTGCTCTTATCCAATTGGTTTTATACACATTTCTTGTTTATATATAACTTTTGGTATTACCTAGGTTGTTCATGGCCAAAGGGAGAAGAGAAAGAATTCTCTTACCTCACTGTCATTGTTCCTGGTGTGATCCTTGTACTGAACAGTCAAAATAACTAACTTACTAAGTACTGCAGTGCATTAGAAAAAGTTGGAAGATTTGAGTAATAGTGTAGTAGCTTGCAGCAAAACTATTTGGGTACCACACTGAAATGGTATGTTCACATTGTATAATTAAGAGCATATAGGGAGGAAAAAAAAAAAAAAAAAAAAGGGAGCTGGAGAACTTCTATGAAGAAAGTCTGAGGGAGCTTGGCTTGTTTAGCCTGGAGAAGAGAAGGGTCTGGGAGACCTCATTGTAGCCTTCCAATACTGGAACGGAGACCTACTTACAAGCAGGAGGGAATTGTCTAATAGTGATTGGACAAGGGGGAATGGCTTTAAAATAAGAGAGGAGATTTAGGTTTCATGTTAGGCAGAAATTTTTTACTCAGAGTGACGTGGTGCAGAAGCAAGCTGTGCAGAGAAGCTGTGGATGCCCTATCCTTGGAGGTGCTTAAGGCCAGGTCGGATGGGGCCCTGAGAAGCCTGATCTAGTAGGTAGCAACCCTGCCACAAGAGGGGGTCGGAAGAGGTTGGGCTTTAAGTTCCCTTCCAACCACCTAATCCATTCTGTGATAGAAAAAAGTTTTAAAAATCAATTATGCTCCTTATAATTCTAAAAAATTATGTAACACAATATTGTTACGCAAATCATCTTAATCAGTGCAATGTGTAAGAAATAAGATGACCAAGATTTTTAAGCTAAAATTCTGCATTAGAAGACTACTGACTTGATTAGCACTTTCTGCCAACAGACAAAAGCTATCCAAGTCAGTCAGTATCAGAGGTCAGCTCCAGCAGAGAGAGAACTGGGTGAATCAGCATATTCTTGTTTCGCTAGTTTACCACCAGACTGGTAAACTGAGATGATAGTGGTGAACTGAGCAAGAGTTCTCCTATATCTCTAATTTCTGAAAAATCCTATGGAGTTCCCAATAGGTGTGCGTTTCCAGCTAGCCCTGAACATGGGCTTGTGCTTTTATAGTGATTCAGACTGTCGCTTGTTATATAAATTCAGATTTATGTCATCTAAAGTTGTTAGTGTCCTGCTGGGCAGAAAAACACATGCAGCACTGTACTGTCAGAGTTGTAAAGAGATGAGATAAAGGACTCTACCCTTAGGCTTTAGTATAAGGCTGACATTCCTACATGTGATCACAGCATCTGTGATTCTCTCATCATGTTAACAAGATGCACAGAAGTCAAAAAGACAAGAAAGATTGAGGCAACTTGTCAGGCTAACAGCACTTGGCCTTTTCTTGCAATTCTGTGTTGTGCTATCTGTTGCCTTTAACTGGATATTCAATGGCCTTTTGCAATAATAGTCTGAACGATTTATATTTATTTATTTTTTTATTTATACTTGAAGCAAAGAAGCACTGCATTTGACTATTTTTGTTGGATCGAGAAATAATCACAAAAGACATGTTTGTATAGACTAGATACAGATCATTTTTTATTGTTGTTCTGTTTTTGTGAACAGAATTTCAAAGCTTTGATTATCTGCTCTCCTGGGAAAGCTCATTTTCTGGAAATAAGTCCAATGTTGAAGCTAAATAAATAAAATCATAATGCTAATATTAATAATAATAATATCAAAGAATTCCAATCATCCAAAAATTACACTGGCTTTTATATTTTCATTGGAATACAGATAACAATTACCTACAAAATCTGTTTGATACCTTTTGCTTTTAAATGGTTCCAGCACTTAATTAATTTACTTTTAAACGGATTCTGCTATTGTATAGACAGTAATCTGAACACAGAGTAAATGCCCATTTAATCTGAAGGTTAAAGGAAGTTCAGATTCACTGTTAATTTAGAACACTTCATTCAATAACAATGTTCTTTTTTCCTGAAGAATTATGATGACATATATGTAGTGCTTTTCTGGGAAGAAATACTGCTCACTAGAAACTTGGTTGAGCTAAAAAAAAGAACGTTTAATTTAGTATGATTGGTTTTACTTGAGTAAGATTGATGTAGCACAATGCCTACTGGATATGAACTGAGAGTATAAAACCTATTTTCCTCAGAAGTATTAGGAATGTGTTTGGAACCATGAGATATAGAACTGTAAACCCTTTTTCTGCGTCAACAGATAGTATGCCCTAGAAGAGGTGAAAATTCAGAAGTTGTCCTATTGCATATAGGAAAGCATATTCTTACATAGCAGACCAATTCCAGTATTCACTTTACTTTGTTTAGATGCTCAGTGCTTTCAGAATATGTTTGCCTTTGTCCCTTCAGAAGAATTATAATAGAGATGAAATATAAAAACCTTGTCTTGAGTGACTTATGAAGGTGCCTCTTCCAAAGTTAAAGTATGAGAGACTATTTCCTCCTCTCAGGAGGAAATAACTCCTCCTGCTTGCTTTTCAAATAGATATTTGTTGTTGGTAAACTCAGCTAAGCACCAATCTTACAGTGATTTCCACCTGAAATATCCATGACAAGCACATAACATATCTACAGAAAACAGGGAAGGAAAAGGAAGGAAGGGGAAGGGGAAGGAAGGGGAAGAAAGGGGATGGAAGGGGAGGGATGGGGAGGGAAAGGGAGGGAAGGGAAGGGAAGGGAAGGGAAGGGAAGGGAAGGGAAGGGAAGGGAAGGGAAGGGAAGGGAAGGGAAGGGAAGGGAAGGGAAGGGAAGGGAGGAAGGGAAGGGAAGGGAAGGGAAGGGAAGGGAAGGGAAGGGAAGGGAAGGGAAGGGAAGGGAAGGGAAGGGAAGGGAAGGGAAGGGAAGGGAGATATGTCCTTTTGGGATTCTGGAACAGAAAAAGAAAAACATGAGAGAATATACAGTGACCTAAAAGCTAACATATTTATTCCTGTTGTGTATGTTCAAATATCTTTATACTTTACACATCTCTAGAGGTACAACAAATGTGAAGTAAAGAAAACAATTTGTATATATCTTTTAGGGTCTTTACATCTCTATGCACTCATTCCATATCCTGTTTACATTTGTGCACTGTGCAGTCTTCACAAATATCAATTCTGCTATGGCCAGAGGAGCTTCTGTTGTATTTTGCTGGTAGATACACTGCAAATCTAAGTAAAACTGTCACTGTTTTATTAACATCTTAGCATGTAGCCTGCTGTGAAAATCACTAGGTACACTTCCCTTGATGTAAATTACCCTCTCAATTCATGTTTTTTTACTGGAACTCTAAAAGAAACACAAAACAGTAAATATAAAATTAGCATGGGTAGTTTTAATCCTTATTATATTACATGGATATTGCATATTTTTTGGGATATTTAAGGTGATATTAATAAGTTCTAGTTTCATTTACCGCAGGACATTGATATAAGCTCAAGAGCATTGTTTTCAGTTAGAAATAGTTCTGTTAAATATAAGTACAAATTTCCATTCTGTTTGAAGTCCACACAGCAAAAAAGTTCAATCAATGAGAATCATTAACAGCTCTGTAAAAACACAGTACAGAACTGGATGATTGGAAGTTATGTTCAAGTGGATTCTAAAGATGTTTAAGCAGCTGAACACCATGCAATTGTTAGCTCACTGTCTCCATCCCAGTGGGATGGGGTTGAGAATTAGAAGGAAAAAGCAGACAAACAAAAAGATAAAAACTACCTATTAAGAAAAAAAAAAAAAAAAAAAGAGAAATAACAGTGATGATTTTATATATACACACATACAGAAATGATTCAGTGGTGCTCAAAGTAATTGCTCACCACTCACTGACTGATGTCAAGCCATTCGCTAAACAGTGGCAACCTGCCCTGCCCAACTCCGTTCAGTTTTATCATTTTTTTTTACATGACGCCATATGGTATGGAATAATCCTTTGTCTGGTTTAGGACAGCTGTCCTGATCAGTCCCTTCCCAACTCCTGGAGTCCTTCCCCCTGCTGGCAGGGCAGTATGAGAAGCTGAAAAACGGAATCGTCCTTGGCTCTGTACAGCAACAGTTAGAAACATCGTGCTATCAATGCTGTTTTTTTCCTAAGTCCAAAACGTAGCATCTTACTAGGCACTATGAAGAACATAAGCTCTGTCCTTGCTGAATCCAGGACATAATATTCAAATTTTGAATTTACAATCAGCATCTGTATCATAAAGCCTAGATTTAAAATGGTAGAATACAATTCTGGCATTTTTTTATCTCTCAATATTTTGGAGCTAATTATGAGTTTTACCAAAGTTTTCCTGTACATATAAAAAGTTTATTCTACTTACATTCAATTACATATTTGGGAATAAGAGCACGCCACTTGCAGTAATCAAACTTATTTCAGTTCTCCAAAGAAATAATTCCCTATGTTATTAACAGATCACAGTTATGCTATGTCAAACTATGAAAATGGGTCTATAATAAAGAAGATGAAATCAACCATCTAGATAATCTGAATCATTATAAGTGTTCTATGATTCTATGTTCTCAGAGACTACTTTCACATCTTTTCAAATCTGTTCTTTCAGATTTTTGTTTTAAACAAAACCAAGCACATGCTCATTTATGGATAACTTATTAGGCAGAATTGTATATTTGACAAGTTTTGTGAGGAAAAAGTTGATTTTGCATGGGAATATACTATTGTATTTAGTGATGCATCTGAAGAACATAAGCGCATTCACTTTTTGTCTGCTTTTCATTCCAGAAAACACAAGAATTTAGTTTCTAGTTATGTCCTATAGCCAAAGTCTTAATTAGAAAATTGAATTCACTTAATCAGTTAATTCTCCGTATTTTTAGTTATTTTTCCTTAGAAGTAATTTGTTTTCTACAGTACTACACTGTGATAAAAATTAGACAACTATATTGTGTAGAATGGTATAATAGTCAACTATTTTCCCAGCTTTCTATCCAGAACAGGCTAGTCTTTATAACCAATTTTATATGAAAGATTATTGTCCTTTTCTCATTTATGGAGAACTTATTAGGCAGAACTGTATATAAGTATTTGACAAGTTTTGTTGTTAAATGTGGTTTTTCCTGTGACAAATTAAAAATCTTAGAATTTGGAATTGCTTTAAATTGGCCACACGCATTTTGGATACTATGATCATTATATGTCCTGTCTTTCCTGTGTTACCTGGGATGCTTTTGACAAATCCCATATTCTTTATAATTTCTTCTTTAAATGGTAGGATATTTATCAAAAATAATGAGGAATCTCACATATTTTTTTAAATACAAATGGTATAATTGGATATGGTTTGGTGTTGAAGAGTTCTTTACCTTTCTGGTAATACTTTTAAGAAAAAAAAATAATTTTTTCAATGCATGTGGATTGATTAATTGCATTTTTGAGATTTCTAATTTATAGTACTTCATGTATCAGGACAGAGTTTGAATGCCTCTTTCTTTCTACTCTTGAATCTACATAGAGATTAATCTGCTACCTAAATAATGCTGTTATCAGTCATTCATTCTGCTAAATGTCAAAGGCAAAGAACACACTCTGCAATAACTCTCTTATTGTAAAGGAAAGATATTTGAGATCTCAAAGAGAAGGGAAAAAAAAAATAATTATTTTTATCATATTTATGTAAAGAAAGCTAAGGCTAGAAATTTCCCTTGTCATTTAAATCCATTTGATTGCAAAAGAGACTGAAAAAGGGCTGTTTTACCGTTAGAGTTTGAAAAACACGGAAACAGTTTGCTGCCTAATGAGAGAAGGGCATTCAAATTGGAGGCTAAGAGTGATTATTCAAAGAGGCTGTCAGATAGCAGATGATGAGGCAGAGGAGTGTAAGGCCAGAGGACAAAATACTTCAAGGTTTCCTTAGCTGTAAAACATTCTCTCTTCCACCTCCTCCTTCTTATTCTTATGTGTTAGATGAATGCAGTTAATATGGTGATTAATATGAAAAATAAGTGTTCTCAGACACTTTTACTTCCTGTCATCCAGAGGAGGAGATCAGAGTTAGTGGAAACATTAACTGAGAGAGAAGGAAGAGTCTGAAAGTGGTAGATATATTGGTAGCACTGAAAACATACTCATTTCTGTTGTTTGCTTTTTTTTCTATTTTGCTTATGGTGTTTTTGTTTTTTTTCTCTGACTACTGTGTCTCATTACTTCTACAATTTCTTTGTGAGAGAGCTCAGAATAAGAAGAAAATACTTTCAAGTATGGCAAATTCAGGTAATATTGTGATTTCTCCGGGGGTTTCCTATGATCATATGCCAAAAAATGTACCAAATGTATTTTTAAGGTAATGAACTTAAAATTTTGTATCCTTTATATAATATATATTACTTTTTTTTTTTTTTTTTCTTTTTTCTTTTTCTTTTTTCCCTGTTACTAAATGTTTCTTCTTGGATGTGACAAACCTTTTTCTTGCAGTGCTTGGAGATATTCTTTGATAAATCTTGCTGTCTCTAGTGCATTCCTCTGTGTTTGAGGAATCTGCAAGAAAAGCTTGTGTTGGAGGCCATGCCTAGAGAAAAATCATTCCTTTTATTTAGGAGGGACAGTTGAATATTGTTCAGTGTCAGTGTTCAGAAAGACTTAATTTTATCAGCGAAGCAGCCTATTTACTTCTTACCTTTGATCATACAATGCAAGGAGATGTAGCTGTCATATTTTTCTATGAAATCATAACATTTCTATTAAATTTAAGGAATGAATGCATTAAGTGATGTCATATTTAAAATGCATAGTAGGTGTATTTTTTTTTCCAAGTGTTCATTGCTCTTTGGTGTTTTTTGATTAAATAAAACAGGTCAGGTTTTACGTATTTAACTCCTTCCCTTTCCTTATTACTCTATTTCAGTGAAGTTTTTATATAATCCTCATAAAAATAAAATAATCATTTCCATGCTCTTCATATACCTAACAATGACCTCTCTTTTGTATGTTTAGTTTATGGCTCCTTTCATCACGTATCCCTAAAGGAGCAGACACTCTTCTTCCGTATATTCTTACAGGGCGTTATTAATTTGAAAAGGATTTTTTAGATACATCTTCCATTTACTGCAAGCTTTTATTGAGATGGGGCTATCATTCCTGAACAGTTATCCCTTTGGATTATTAAGATGTGGTTTGTTCAAAACATTCAGTCAGAGTACACATAGAAAAATAATTAATTTTAGATGTCAGAACACACTGGCCTGTTTTTCTTTTATATTTTTTCTTCTATCACAGCATAAATAAAGAATTATTTTGCTAGAATTAATATATGTTTTTAAAAAAATGAACAGAGATAAATTGTAGTTTCATGCTTAAAGCTGTTACATTAAAAACTACAAGTCTAACGTACAGAGATGCTGTAGCAGACTGTCAACATCAATATTTGTAGGGTAAAAGAACGAAGCATGTGTGAGAAGATAAACAGGTCACTCATGCTAATAATGCTAGATTTAATTCCAGTTTTAGAAGAATTTCAAAGAGAAGTTCAGTCTAAAAAGGTTGAGTGACAATGCAGTTTTGATGATTTTCCTCAGAAGTCAAAAGTAAAATCATTACTTTCCTTATTTACGATTTTATCTGCTCTCATTTGAATTTTCACTGAGCTTTAATCTTGTTTTCAGGGCAGAAAATGTAGATGCACATATACCTGCCAAAGTTCTGTGTAGTCACACTTTGCACATACCTTTGTTCATTTCTGTGTTCATTGTGAGCATTGTTCAGGTGCATTTTTCTATCATTTCAACATCTTACTGATACGTTTTCCTAAGGTATACAATGCAGCATGTGTTGACTGCTACAAGAGACATTAATGGGAATTCCTTGCTTATACCTTAACAGCTTTGCTTCCTGAGTATATTTCCCTTGCCCTTTTCTTTCACTGATTTTTCTGTTTATGTTACCAAACTGAGAGAGCAGAATGTCTTTCAGAGCAAGATAACAATAGCATTTAGTTAGTAATCTAATTTTCTATGTCTAAAGTAAGTTCTAGGCCTAAGTATGTTGCCTGCAAGTGCTACAGAATCAATTGTCTCAGATCTTGTATCACAGCTCAGAACGAGTTCTTTACCTTTTGGAGGCCTGGAAATATAATGCAGATGAAACATTGTCATCTAATATCCAATAAAGGAAGTTGATCTGCCTTTCTGAGGGCAAAAGCAGTCTTTACAAAGAAAAATTCATTTGTATTCATGCAAATTTACATATCACATTTTGTCTTCATTTTTTTGTATATTCAAAATTCCAGTGGAGGCATTAAATACACCTCATAGGATAAATTAGCGAAGTTTTACTAGAGTAATTGGTGTTATAAAAGAAATTAATTGTTCCGATGGATTCATTTTCTTCTAAAGGAGCAGATTTAACCTAGAGAGATGAGTATTTTTCAATACCCTCCAGTAAATCAGTTAATATTATCAGGTTTTCCTATTGTTCTTAATGACTTCACCCGAAAATAAAAGCTGAAAAGGAAAACTATTAGTGTATTATTAGGATTGGTGTACCCACACACTTAAAATCAATCAAAAAGTAAAATAGATGTACTACTCTCTTTTGCCTCTCTTCGGTTACTGCTGAAAATTAATGAGATGTTTGGCACTCATCTCTCTTCACCTATTTTGATTCAAGTATGTGGGTGCTTCAGTTTATGATAGACAGCCATTATACACCCTTGAAGAAACAAAATCATGCAACTAGGTGATTTGCATTATAGAATTGCTTGTATTTACTGAAGATTTTCAAGTAATTTAAAATTTTCAGTTAGCGTTTTCAAAGGTCAGTTTATCAAAGAAGTACTGAATTCATCAGCACAATGATGATTGTGAAGTCCTTTCCTCATTCCCAGAGAATAAAAAGCCTAAAACAAATAGCAGCAGAATGTTTCTGCCATGTAATGCATAGAGGAAGCTTTGCCCCTTCACTTTGCTGTTTCATGATTGGCATATGATGAGATATTCATGGATTGCTGCTTAAAATCTCACTCAGCCTTGTGTGTGCTCCCTTGTTTCTCTGTCTCCTTTCCTGTCTCGTGTCCATCTCTGGCTCAGGTATGAGTTCACACTTCCCTGTGTCATCTCTAGCAATTGTATGGCTATCTAAAGAAGTCAGCCTATTGATCTGATGGAAGCAAATATTCATAGAATCATATAATTGTTTGAGTTGGAAGGGATCCTAAAATATTGTCTGGCTCAACTCCCCCACAGTGAACAGGGTCATGCACAGCTAGATCAGGTTGCTCAGATCCCCATCCAGCCTGACCTTGAGTATCTCCAAGGACAGGATCCACCACATCCCTGGGCAACCTGTAACTGCGCCTCATCACCTTCATCATAAAAAATCCTTTTTGCCTGAAAGCTACACATCTCAATGCAGTACTCCAGATGAGGCCTCACCAGTGCAGTGTAGAGGGGCAGGATCACTTCCATCAACCTGCTTGCTATGCTTTTGATGCAGCCTAGGATACAATTGGCTTTCTGGGTTGTGAAGTGCGCATTGCTGGCATGTGCTGCTAGGGCTTCACAGGGAGTATTATAGTGTAGTTTTAGCATGGTTTGCATCCAATTTGGACTCTCTTGCTTCAGTAATTAAGTGAGAGCAATCTTAAAAGGAACAAGTTCCACCAAATTATTGTAAGCATGAAGATATAAGTAGGGGTGATTAAAAAAAAAAAAAAAAAAGGTTAATGCAGAAACTTTAGGTGTGATTTTTTAATTTTTTTTTTTTTTTTTTTTTTGAGCTAGATGATGTCCTCTGACAATTAAAAAAAAAAAGAAAAAAAAAAGAAACCCACATTCATGCACATTGAAGCAGTACTTGAGATGTAGGACAGATGTCTGACTAAAATTCTTACCATACTCTGGGTAAATATCAGTACTGCTATCACACACAGATCTTACAAGGATCTCATGAAAGCAATATAAATTATTTACACAGCCTCGTGGGGCAAACATTTGACCTAATTTGGGAGAGATATCTTCAGTTTATGTGGAAAGGCACTTATTAGAAGAGCATACTTCAGGTGTGAGGATGATAGTTAACACTGCAAGTAAAGCAATTATTACTGTCTGCACGAAGATATAATTTTACAGCATCTATGTAAACAACTCTAGTTCTTGATGAAACAGCCTGTTATCTCAAAAGAGCAAAAAAAAAATAATCTGATAACTCCATCACAAACCAATTTAATTAAATTATAATCCTCTTTATTTTTTAACCTAATTCTTTCATGAATTCCCTCTTCATTTCTGTTTATATTTGGCAGTTATTTTTCCCTTTCTTTGTCCTTTTCTCTGTCCTTCTATCTTTTTTCTATGTATTGAAGTGTTTTTGTTTTTTTTGAATGTTACATTGCTGGAAAATTGTTCCAACTGGTCTAATTAGTGTCCAGTATAATGCAATGAAATCTAGCTTTCAATTAGTCATCAGAGTCAGCCACCGTCCTCTCAAATGTAGAGAATAAAATTTCAATACTTTAATCTCTTTATTGAAAGATTCTCTTGGGTTACAGAAGCAGTTTAAAAATTATGCTATCGAATATGGTGTGTCTGCCAAATGTGTCTTTGTAACTAACTCTTAGAGGCTGGGAATATTTTCCACATGTTAGATTATAAAATGAAGAGAAGGGAGGGAGTGTCATTAGAAAAACTACATGATTTGGCATTATTGCATATGGAAATAATCAGCATTTGTCCTTCTTGAAAGAGCTTTTTGTACATCACATTTGCTTTCATTTGCCTTCAGTACTTTTTTTTTTAACGCTATTGTAAAAATAATTTGTTCTGCTCACATTGTTCTGCCTTAAAATATTCTCATTAGACATATGTTTTGATAATAATTAAAGAAAAGAATGTTTTAGTATTCTCTGTCTAATATGAAAGTACATGACTGTCACATTAGGGCTTTCTTCCTCTATATCTTGTACTGTGTGGGGAAAACACAATTGCAAAATTAAAAAAAAAATAAAAAATAGGCATAATAGGCTTACTGCCAGAGGGAGCAGTATTGCAAATTCCTGTATATCATTGAGTTGTTCCACAGTACATTTGTTTTATTATATAAAACTGGGCCTCCAGTGGATTTGTGTCTTTAGTCAAATAATCTATATCAGAATCTGTTTTTGTTTTGATTTTGTTGATCTAAGTAGATGTACGGGCGTGACAAAATATTCATGTTAGATATTTGGTTCATGTTCATGTTAGATATTTGGAGATGGCATTGTAGTAAAGAAGTGAGCAAGATTTTGGTCTGCAGTTTTCAAAGTGCTGGTAATGTGTGTCCAGCTTTTCCATCCATTACTGATCATTTGCTCATTATTTCTATGAGTGAATTAATGCAGAGATGAAATAGGAAACTGTAGAACCTTAAATGTATTCCTACCTTGAACTCAGATATGATGTAAAAAATACTGTTTTCTTATTTGCATATGTATCAATATTGGCATATATATTTTAAATTTGTATGTCTTCTTGTTTTAAACTATATACAGATCTTCTTATGAAATCTTGTATGTAATCTGGATTCAAACATATATTTCTTATTTTGAATCTCTGAAATGCAATTGCTTTTAATGTGTGCACAGTTTCACTTGCAGAGAAGTAACCAAGACATTCATTAGGCCTAATTTAATTTTTTTTAGAGAACCTCCATCCTAGCTTTTCATTATTAGGGCTATAAGGAGTGAAGATCTGCAACTTTCCTTTCTTATGTATAAACTAACTGGAAGCTAAGAACGGCTTGGGAACAGATTTTGCTGGGCTTAGATGCAAAATGTTGAATATGTATTTTATTTCTGTTTAATTGTAGACATAGTAATATCATTTCCTTCTGAAATATCTAGGAGGTTCTTTTGGTTGAGAGCAGCTGTAACGCCAGGTAAAACAAAGTTTATTTATTAATATACTTAGCAATACATTTTTCTTCCATAGTCACAAATTAGATTTCACAACAAATTAGAGAATACAGGGAACTCTGAAAGGTAATTTTTATTTTGTACTTAGATTGGTTTCTCTTTACCTCATTTCCCAAGGGGAGCATTAAGTCTTTCTTAAGTAGATTATTGTAGTTTCTGTTATCTCAAGGCTTTAGAGGAAAGAAAAGAAGCACTTAATACTTTAGTACTGTTACAGGGTGTTTATCTACATCTGCGTGCTTTAACTGCTAGCAAAAGGCAGCATATCCTGTGACAGAATAATGCAAGAAAAGCACCTCTTACTAATCATTTTAGCTAGATGTACTAGCATGATTAGCTAGCATACTTCCTTTAAAACTAAAAGCTATAGGCACTTTTTTAAAGCCCTGCACAACTTTTGTGCTCTTGAATGTTATCAGGGAGGTCAAATACAAAAATTAAAAAATAAAAAATTGCTGTTCCACAATGGAAAAATGTTGTGCTTTTTACCTTAAAAATTACCTAATTTCAGCTCAAAATATGGTATTCTATTTCTTCATGTACATAATTTTTAATCCATAGTTTGTTTTTTTTTTAAAACCTGTTACTGAATAGATGTCTACTATCAAAAGATTGATGTTAATGGTTCCTCTGCTATTAGTATTCTGCTTATGACAGTTTAACCATATGCCCCAACAAAGACTAAGTAATGCATATGATTAAGATGATATGTATTGTGGATTTCTTGAGCTTGTCTTTTTTTCTTTTTTTTTTTTTAGGGAGGAATGAAGGTCTGCCATTTGGGAAAGTAAACAAGCAATGAAGCGTATTAGATTTTAGAAGCCTGTAGAAATATTGAAGTGGATCATTTTTACAAACTGTGAACAGAAAAAAAAAAAAAAAAGAAAAAGAAAAAGAAAAAACTATTCAAATTACTCTTATTCAAAAAATCATGCCAATGTGAGGTATGTATTACTGATGTATCGTATCTCCATGGGAGATGAAGTAGTCCCTATTAGCTTAAAGCTGTGATAAAACTGTGATTGTCTACACAGTGGTTGAAATGTTACTGTCATGCTCTCAGAGTTACAAAAAGATGCTAAGAAACTGGAAACAGAATTATTCCAAGGAATTTTTGTAAAAATATTTGTGTCTGTATATGATTCTACCTGCAGCTCTCTGAAACCTTATGCATGCTTTAGGAATGACTATTGACATAATCAGTTTAGCTTTTATGTCCAATATTAACTGTGACTCACTTTCTCTTCTTTTCTTTTTCATTACTGCTGGATATGCAAACCATATAGTTAAAAGTAACAAGTGCTTTTCTTTTTACCAGTAGTGTTAGGCACAGCACTGCTAACTTGTCAATGAAAATGGCTCTCCTGGACTCTGAGTATGTGTACAGAATGTAGTATGAGAGGGTGGAGAGCAGCTCCAAGGGAAGAGATCTGGGGGTTCTGGGTGATGAAAGTTGAACAAGAATCGGCAGCGTGCCCTGAGAGCCAAAAGGGCCAATCACACCCTGAGCTAGTGTAGTTGAGTGAGTGATGGAGAAATCTGGAAATTTATGAGTGAATTGGAGTTGTATTAAGCAGACAAGTTTAATATGCATACAAAGTTTCAGTTATTTGTACTATTATATACAATGTCTCACTTGATAACTCATGTGGCATGAGTTTGTGAATAAATCTTTTCTACTTCCTGACTTCATCTGGTCCTTGCTGTGTTTGCATTAGTCCTTCTCATTAAGCTTGTGTTAGCTTCATCTCTGAGGGAAAAAAAACAAATAAACAAACAAACAAAAATCAAAACAAACCCCTTCCTTTTAAAAAGAGGTCATGAGAAACAAAAGCACCAAATAGCTATTATGGATTTTTAATGATATTTATAAGCCTATCGGTGAAGCTGTCTGAGGTTGATTATACTTCTGTACATCCTTATTTACAGTAGTTTTCTACCCATGGAAACAATTCTTATGGGTATAGATTTTTCTACATCAGGTTTATTCAATAAAGTCTGAGTTGCTGCATTTAAGCAAGCAATATCTTTTCCTTTTCTGGCCTGAAAGATGAATAGAGATATTACTTTCAAGAGTATTAGCTGAATCTTCATTTCTTATTAAGAAACAAAGTGTAATTTATTTTTCTTTTATGTGGTCATTTGAGCTGAGTCATGTTTGAATTATTTCTTTAAAGCTACTTCTATCTCTCCATCTTTATTGCAGGGTTTCTAATTCTCTCAGCTCCCTAACTGTAAGGAAAAGATAAATTTAGTAGTAGAAAATAAGAAATGCCCTAAGAAGCCTTACTGAGCTGTATACAATTGTTCTTCCAAAAAGAGGGCGACTATCTAAAAAAAACAGATAGTGATTCTTCAGTTTTATAAAGTAATGTCAAGAATTCTTTCTAATCTAGCTTTGTCTAATCCAACTCTTTTGAAAGGTCCAATTCATTTTGCAGTTCTTCCCCATTGTGTTTTTAATACATACTTTCTGATATTCTTCTACAGCACTAAAAATGTGTAAGGCTTCCAGAACGAGATTTAGGAAAAAGTATTTTTCAGACCCATAGATATTATACCTATGCAAATGAGAGAAGGAGAGAGTATGTGAAAGGAAACATTGTTTTTAGAGGCAAAAAGTGTTAATTATCCCAAAGGAGATACAAACTGTTTTTAAATTCCAGCCACTTCATTATTCTAACTCTCCTCTAAATGTGGAGATGGACAACACAGCTTCATAATCATGATTAAATCATAAGATAGACTACACACTAACTGATGTTAATGCTGAAATTAAAATTTTGTTATTAATATAATTAAATCAAGACAGAATGCACAATAGGATGTAGTGTCTAACTAACACCTCTCTATCCATTCCATGGCTACAAAAATGGTTTGTATTTATTTATTTACCAAAAGTCTATACGTAGTAAATGGTTATAAAATGGGACTAGTGAGATGATCACTGGATGCAGTCATTGCTAGTGGAAACTCCATATTTGGGAGCTTTAAAAGAAGAAAAATATTTACTTCTGACAATGAAGTTTTCCTCACCAAAGAGGATGCAAAAGTTTTTTATTTTTATTGGTCAGAAGGTTCAACCTCTACTACCATACTGCTGCCTGCTTCTGACGTCATGGGCAACATGACAAAATAGGAGGCATTACTTTCTGAGCAGCCCTCCTACTTTTTCACCTGAACCCACAAGTTCTGCTACTTTTTTTTTTTTTTCCTGATTCTCTTCCCGAGCCCACTGTGAGGTGAGGGAGGGAATGAAAAGTAGGCTGTGTGGAGCTTAGCTGCCTGCTGGGTTAAACCACAACATTTGAGGGGGTTGTTTCAAAAAGAGGACTTACTAATTGTTTGAGCTCAGTAAGATTGTGTGTTTTGCCATAGCCAGCTTACTATTATTTGGTACCCTCAGCATGTTTTGTGTGCACTATGCAAAGCCAAGTGTAACAAAATTCTGGTCTATGACAGTACATAAAGTTACTTTATTTTTTCTCTGTGCTCTAACTTTTCTTCAAAAGATTCTCCCATTTCTGTTTTCACTTATTTGAAACTGTGCTTTGTCAACCTGAGCTCCTAATATGTATCTTTTTTGTTTTGCACCCTACTTGATCTACCATCACAGATTACTAGTGATCAGCATCCTCTTGCAAGATGTATCTTTTCCTCCTAAAATCCTAAGGCACTTATCAGTCTCCTTTAATCTTCACTGTCTGATGTTACTTCTATCCAATAATACATTCAACAGGCCTCTGAAGAAGGGTACTTACATTTCGGACACGTATATCTACATCATCAGCAGCAATGTCATGTAAGCAGAACACAAGTGAAGTGTGAAAAGATGGCACTAGATGTGATGTACCACATAGTATGCTATTATCATTTTGTCTTTTCTTTTTATGCTGTCCTGAAGTCAGGAAAATCCAGCAAGTCTAGAAACAAAAGATAAAGTGGTATGCAAAAGATCTGTCATTTAATCTGATCTGCTCAGGTACTAGATAATGTAAGGGTGTTGGTTTTCTTTTTTTTCCTTTCTGACTGTAGATGGTGTAATATACATCAAATAACAAGGCTACACTAGAAAATTCTGCTTAATAATGCACTACATATAATGAATCTCATCTATGCATTGTTTAAAGTATTTTAAGATATCGCCATTACAGTGCCCTTTATTAATTGTGTTCTCTTCTTGACATAGGTTAATATCATTTAAAACTAATCCAGGAGACATTTAAAGCACGTCAGAAGTAAAGAGGCTCTTATCTCAATTTGATACCTTCAAGGAATCCCAAATCCCTCAAAAGTGAATTATATAGTATAAATAAGGTACCAAAATTATCCAGTCATAGTTTCTATATTAGTATCTGTGGAACTTAACAGTGCACTTCTTCAAACACGTCTTCCACACCTTATTGCTTTGATCACATACTTGTGTTTCTAGATTAAACATTTCTAGATAAAACATTTCATAAATCCAAAGATACTCATCAGTCATTCACTAACCAGAACACAATACCTCAGCATGCACACGTATGTCTCATTTCAGCTCCAAAGACTAGTAATCAATAGTTACTCATTAGCAATCAGTCTGGACAAGCAAAATGACAGAAAATCTTCCAAGCCTTTTATTTCTTAAAAAGTCACTTAACCCATGAATCTTATGTTATTGTGTAAGGCTTAACTTGTCACTATTTATTTTCATGAAGATAAGTTATAGAGCCTTATTAAATAAGAAGAAATAAATAATTCTGTCTGCATATCCTTCTGTCCCATGAAAGTCTCTGGGAAAACTGGTGCTGTTAGTTTCATTATATGGAGGGTGATGTTGATCTTTAATAGATTTGTTGCTCTTCACAGAGCAACAGCTTTTCCTCTGTTTTACTCCCTCCTCAGAAATTCTAAACTGAGATGTGAATATTCAGATTATGAAAAAGGAATGTAATACATAGACTGTAGTAAAGCAAATTATTTGCCATGAAATGTTGTTGTATGTACTTTTTTTTTTTTTCAACTGGTCAGATAGCAGGCAATAAAGTGTCAGGTGAAGAAAAAAATGGGTGATTATGTGCCTTATGCTACAGTATTTCAAAATAAGCTTGCACTTTTTCTTTCTTTTAAGTTTAACTTGTTGCAATATAGTGACGTATTTCAAATGAAAATGTTCTTAGTCTAGGAAAGTTCTTGTTTGCTACACTGGCATTTAAATATTTACAGTCAGCAGAAATGTAGCTTAAATAAAAACAGCAGTCTTTCAGGCATGACATATACCATCAATTTTGTTGTCCAGTTGTGTTATCTACACATATGAAAGACTCAAATAAGGAAATACCTCGAGGAAGCAATCAGAAGGATGGCACATACATACAGAAAGATAAGAAGATGAATAAATGGAAGTTCATACCAAGCAGTGATATGCTCAGGGTAACAAAAATCACTGATGTGATACGTCATAGGTGGATTTTGCCAGAGCATCTCTTAGGACCTGTGAGTGTCAGTATCTCATAACAAGCTTTGTTTTTTTAATATAAAAGTGGGCATATTATCTACTTTTGCTCAATTGAGTTGCTGATGTATTTCACTGGGTTTCTACTTCTGAAACAAACAGGTTTTTAGACAGCTTATATCTGAGTTTGAAATCATGTAAGTCACTTTGTGGTGTTCAAAAATAATAGACAAACTGTGGTGAGATCACCTGAAAATAATAATTTGTGTTTAGAACTTGGTCTGAAAGATATCTATTACATAAAGCAACATGCCAGAGTATTACAATATTATTGAATATTTAATATGCTGATGGAGTCAAGAGACTTCATTGCAAAAGCAACATAATGAGAGTGGAACTGTAATGAAGATGCAAAAGCGATATGAGTTAAGGTACATAAGAAATTCTTAAGACATTATCTCTGACTGATATAAATTAATGTGATTAATTAATGTAAAGTCCACAAGTTCCTACACAATCTACTGTAGGGAACATACCTTAGCATGGATATTGGGCAAGATGATCTTCAGAGGTCCCTTCCAACCCGTGTGATTCTGTGATATGAATTAATAGCAGCTTAGAATTAATAAGTTGTGGCAACAAGCAGAAAGTCAATAAAGAAAGTCAATGTACTAACAATATTGTCTGTAGATTAATGCAAAAGATGACTTGTTTAGTGTGTAGTTAGCAGTGATTCCTGTCTTCCATTCTTATCTGCAAACAAAAACCTTGCCTCACTCTTTATTTACTCAGCTGAATATAATTCTTATCTAGATGCACCTCAAAATTCTTCTTTTGTGCTATTGTCCTTCCAAAAAAGGTATGATTATTACTGAGAAACTCTGGCAAGGAATACATATCCTAATTATTCCATTTACCCTTCTATGGTTTATATCATGTCTTGGATTTTTTCAAGATAAAGCTAAACTGAAAAATGCATTGCAGTAGCTAACAGATATTTAGTCTACAGGAACAAATTAATGCTACCTCATTCTCCAAAAAGTGTATGGTGCAAGCATCATCAGCATCAATTTCTTTACTCCACAAATATTCTCCAATTTGACAACAGTTTTTGAAATATACTTAGCTTTGGTCTGCTTGCAAGGACCACCTTGAACTAATAATATTCAGGGAAAGACAGCTCTTCTACTCCCTCATCCAAAGTAATTTTTGGTAGCTAAACCGTGATTATAAATATGAAGGAAAACTGATGCATTGTAAGAATACAATACTATAGAAAGATACGCAGTAGATATAAAGTGCATTTCTGGGTTCTGCTCAGGAAGCCATTTCTATTTACAGTTGTTATCTAACATCCAGAGATCTTTAATTCTCAGTACTGCCTCCTCTAGAAAAGAAAGATATTACTTATTTTTTTAATTTCATCCAAGTACAGTATGCATGCTATGTATAGCGTATTTGCTTTATTAACATTACTTTTCTCTATTTCTTGTTTTCTTAGTTGCTATTATGGATGATTCTGCTTCAGTTTACCTTCAGCACAAGTGAAACAAACAAAAAAATAACAACAAAAACACATAGAGAAATCCAAACATCTCTATGGAAAAAATAATCGGACAGTTTTTAGGTAGCAGTAGTCCTGAATAATGGAGAGTGGCAGAAAAACTTTATGATCTTTTGTTAATTTTATAATGAAACAGATTGATAGTGGGTTACACTATGTTTGGAAGACTTTCTTAATTTGCCTGTGCTTTTATTATTTGAGAACATAAATTTCAAACTTCCTCTATTCTATCCATTGAGTGGATGAGGTGTTTTGTTTTCATTTCCATTTCAGCTCTGAGTGTAATTTTGATGTATATGTCTTGCTTTGTCATGGAACAAATATGAATTAATGGACGATTAAATCAAATTTCTGGAGTGGTTTCACTTTGACCGAATTGTCTAAATATTATTGTGAATTGATTTTTGTGTTTACTGTAGCAACCATGCTGTAATGAATTATTTGATGTTTATAATTAGACATAATTCATATTTGCATACTATATCCATTCATTAAACAAAAATACTGTAGTTTTCATCCTTCCTCTATTTACTGTGCAAACTGAGCTTCATGGTTATCAGGTGTTTTTCTACAAATATATTCATCAAATGTTTTTCCTAGTAAGTGATTGAGAATTTTTCTCTGTAATCCCTCTGAAGTATATGCAGTGACCATCTAAAAGGTTGTTGAGACAGGTAGCAGGATCAACAAAAGCAAAGGTATTGATTTGTCAGATGATCTGGGAGTATGCAAGCAACACCAACGATCAGGAGACTGACCCCACTGCTTTCCTGATACACCCATGCATGAGGTTAGGGTATCTTTAATACAGAAAGAGCAGCAGTGTCTAAAAACAGGGTTCAATGTCATGGATTGGCTAGCAAGCAGTTAGTCATTTTTGGACTACTCTGAATGAACAGCCTTGAGGCTGCTTGTTTAATGTCTGGATGGGGACAGCTTGCTCAAACTGGGCATATTGTTCCCAGCAAAACGGTGGATGGTGGTCTTGCTCCATTTGAAAAACACTTAATACATTTTTGTTTGTGAGGGTTTTTTGTTTTGTTTTGTTTTTGTAGTTTTTGCTTGTTTTTGTTTTGTATTGGAACTGTGCATAAATCCATTATAAAAAGTAATATCCCAGTGCATGTGAAACCTTTGAAGTAATTATATGTGGAAACCGAATTGAAGACCTCCTAGCCATCAAACATATGTCTTTTTTTCTGCTGAAACCACGATTTAGGTCAGAGTAACATGTCTTTTATTGCCATCATATGCAAAGACTGTGTATTAGTGGGAGATAACAAAGCTAGTTGTTGTTTTGGAGCACACAATTACCCTTAAGCATATGGTCTTTCTGCAAGTATTCAAGGAAGCTCTGCTTGACAGATAATTAGAAACTTTGTGATTAAGTCTCTGCTCTTTAGGCAAAATAATCATAAATGCTGTGCATTACCTCTAGCAGTAGAACATCTAGGGAAAAGAAATAGTGAATTTAAATAATAAGTCTTCTGAAAAAGTCTTCATATTACACTGAATGTTAACAGTGAAGTGATATATTCTTTGCTAAGGAAAATGTTAATGTTGCCATAGACCAAGAGAAATGTGTCTCTCTTTTTGAAAAACAATAATTCTCCAATTATTGATAGAATAGGGTTCAGAAAAAGTTGATATCAGTAGTGCCAAGTAGATAGAGATATGCCAGATTTGTTCATGATGTACTGCTTGTAAAATATCTGTTGTTGTTGATGGGATTTACTTAAGAGTCTTAAATCTTAGGCATACATTTTATCACAGTCTAATGGGAAGAATGATTCACTCTTGGCTGAAAAGCTGGAATTTGTCAGACATTTGGCTTTATGCAGATGTACTTCTTGTAGTTTCACCTTGAATTTGTTTCTTAAATAGATGAAATTCTGTGTAGATCAAATTCTGAACCCTCCACTTTAAATCAGCTAGCCTGCTTCATTACATCTCTGTCTACTGTACCTCTTTCACTGGGCATGTTCTAGCCTAAATGAAATAACTGCACATAACGGTTATCTCTGGGCTTGTATATGAGGAATTTGAATGTTCCTTTGCCATTAGTAATGTTATTCCCCGTATTGTTTGAATGTAACAGGAGCAAAAATTGTTCAGTTAAAAAAGTGTTGTTAGAAAACATAAGATCTTAAGCAAACGGATGGAGGGGAGGGAGAGATAATAAAAGCAAAAATGGAATAGTCTGAAAGCGAATAGAGGCTGATAAGGAAAGGAGAACTTGCCCTCACTGCCTTTAACAAGCATCTCCTCATTCACTAAGAGATAGTTACTACTGAGCAATAGGGAAAACAGTAACTGTCAATGACTTTGTTGCTATAATAATAAATGCAAGCAAAAATACTGGACAAAATCTGAAAAGTGTTTACTGTGCCTTGAATAAATAAACCTTTTCCTACATTTTAAATATCTGCTTATTAAGTGAATTTAGTCCATTTTATGACTTAAGCAATAACTCTCTGCTGGCAGGGAGAGGAGAGGAAGTGCATTTAATAATGTAGTCTAAAGACTAGGTCTTATTTCCTTCATACTAGCCTATTTGAAGTATTGGATATAAAATTTTGCCTATGCTTCCTCTAGTAAAAAAGTAAAACACATGAAACTCTGAAGAAGATAGAATAATAATCTGAGTTCACTGCAAATGTTTTTTGTTGTTGTTTTTTTTTTCAGAAGATGTATGTTTTCTAGTAAACCGGGAAACCTCCAATGGTAAAATGGACTCACGTATGCCAGTTATGTTTCTTTTATAATTAGTAAGACTGATCAACTATATTGTTCTTTATATAACATTTAAAATAAGTATTTATACCTCTCTACAATTTCCCTTAGGATTTGAGTTTCTCCTTACATTTCATTAAATACTCACTGATTTGAGAGCTTCCTAGGATGGTCCATTGGAGAGTGCAATTTCCTAACTGTTAGCAAATGTAATCTGAGTAAAATGTACAGTTTAAAATGTAAACATTCCTTTCCTTGACTTGAATTTTGTATCACTGTGCAAGCAGTAACAAGGCAGACTGGTACTTTTGGTACTTTTGAAGAAAAGTCTTCTCAGCCTTCCAACCAGTTAAGACATCTCAGATTTAACTTCAGTCCTGCTCTGCATGTGTATGTCCCTGCCTTTTCAGAGCACAGCTGACTGAACATATCATGCTGTCAGCAATTCCTTTCCTCAAAGGGAAAGATAGATCTTAAAAACCACCATTAAACTAGAGCTAATCTTTCCACATAACAGCATTTTAGGAGTCTTTATAATCTTTAATGGTTTCAACCTTCCCAGCTTCAGCTGCACATGAAATAATTAGAGGATGCAGGTTCACATGTGTCCTGTCTGAAAGAATGCACCCACCAGTGCTAATGATCTGGAATATGACATGCACCCACTCGTGATAATCTTTGATTGATCATAGTGAATGGCTGAGATTCTGGACGACTAGAGGAAAGCCAATATCACTCCTATCTTCAAGAAGAACAAGGACAAAGATCCAGGGAACTATAAGGCCAGTCAGCTTCACCGTGATCCCTTGGAAAGTGATGGAGCAGATAATTCTTAAAAATATTTCCAGACACATGGAGGACAAGAACATCATCAACAGTAAACAGATTGAATTCACTAAGGGGAAGTCTTGCTTGACCAACTTGATATGCTACTATGATACAATGACCATCCTGAGGAAAGCAGTGCCTTCCTAGACTTCAGGAAAGTTGCTGACACTGTGTTCCATAAAATCCTTATAGGCTGTTGATGCATGGGCTAGATGTACACTGGGTTGCAAAAACGGAATGGCCAAGCCTAGAGGATGGAAATTCTTGTTGGAGACCAATAAACTAGTGGAGCTCAGCTGTCAATACTAGGTACTAGTACTTGAAGGGAGGGTAGAAAAAGAGAATAGAGCCAGATTCAGTGCTGCCCAGGCACAAGAGAAGAAGCAGTGAGCACAGACTGAAACACAATGTCACTATGGACACTGGATATTATGTCTTCATGAAAGCTGGCCTCAACTCCTGTTTGTTTGTACATCTCTGTCTAACATCCTACTCTGTTGATTTACCATAGGTAAGGGCTTCTAGTGAATGACTTTGAGTGAAGAGTGATCATCAGTGTTGTCAAACAGTGCAGGTGGCACCAGGCTGAACCTGTCATATCAATAAAGAGCTGCACTTGGCAGGAGCAGGTGCTTAGCTGGTGGGAACTTTGTGTTGAATCTAATTTACTGGATGATTTGCACCAGCAAATATTCAGTATAGACACTCGTTCCCACTTAACATTAAGGAGCTAAATAAGTACCATAGAAGATCCCTGTAAGTAAAAAACTGCTAAAAAAAATAAAAGTCCTTGAAATTTCCAAAAGCTCACTTGCACAGCTGCAGAAATATAGATATATATTCATTTGTTTTCTAGTTGTCTAATCTGTACAAAATGTCAAATTGTTATTCTTTCTGGATTACTCAGAACTCTGAAAATTTCTTAAATGCTTCTGTGTATATTTTCCCAAAGTAAATTCATACACGGAATTTTAAATGTGAGCCTAAAAGCTGAGCTAGGTACAATTGTTCTCCCAAATTTTCAGAAATAATTTTGTTCAAGTGTTAAAAGCTGTTGAAAATCCATAAATCTCTGGAGCACATTAAAGAGTATTTTTGATAAGGTAAATGAGGATTAAGTACTAATTAAATAGTGTCATTACCGAAGTTACTAAATATATAGTACCAGAGAATTTTTAAAAGTTTACTACTTCTCAGTAGGCATTCAGTTTTATGCAAAAGCCAAATCTCCTTCCACGTCCACTATAAATTATTAATTTTTTAAAGTTCTTTTTTTTTTTTTCATTTCTGAATATCTATCTCATTGTCCAGTTGTTAAATATAAGTGATTTGGGTTTTAACAGCCAGATGCAGATGTTGCATATGAATTTTTTCTATTATGTCACCGTGGGAAACTATTAGTTAGAGGCATGTTGTGATACATTTTTCCATGTTCTTCCTGATTGCAGCAACCATATTTAAAATATATCACACTGTTGATAAAGTAGGCATTCTCAAACTGGGTTTATGATCCAAATAGCTGTTCTTCCTGCTCCTGGCTGTTACAATACTTGTAAAAGGTGTTGTCCTGGATGTGTTATTTCACAGTTCATGTGGTGCAGGCATTCCCTTCCAGCTTCTTCATGAAAAATGATAATAATGATAATGGCATAGTGAGAATTGCTGGGAGAAAAAATAGTTATTCTTCAAACATTTCCTAACAACCTAGTTTTACATATCATATTTACTTGAGTTATTGAAAAGAACTGTAATGTTGTCCTTTTTCTTTATTACTAAAAAAAAATACTTGCCATATGTACTGTTATCTACCGTGAGAAGAATTCTGTATAACTGAAAACAAGGACAGTTGCTTAACATTTGATATTATTTAAAAGTTCTATTATGGAGGATTTAACAGATTATTTTTAACACTTCTTAAATTATTTGAAAGGAACATTTTGAGCAGTATGTTCTAATGTCTCAAATGTTTCACATTAATAATTCTAGGATAAATATCTGTCATTTTGCTATGGACGAACAGAAAATGCAGTGTTCTGATTATCAAAGTGAACAGAATTGAATAGCATTTCTTTCCAGTTTAAATGTGACATTTCATTTTAAGGATCAAGTCATTATATCATGCTAGCATTTCCTGGAATTTAACAAATTAGGGTTAGACTGCTTTAAGTTTTTAAGTGTTAAGTTTTTTTTCTTTTTTTTAAGGCTTCATATTTTTTGTAAAAGTGGATTTTCACAGCATTGTCATTACCATTAATCTTTTAATAAATTACCATTACTGTCTTTATTTAGTTCTGTTGTCCATTAGATGTCTGTTTAATACTTCAATAAATCATAATTGTAATTATTTTTTTTTTGCTCTGTCTCCTCCATATTCATGCTTCTGATGGTCTGTAATAAGATACTGTTGAAATTATGTTAGTCAAGATATCAGCTTTTCCAGTGAGTACAGAAATCTGTGGGCAATCTGGAAGAAAAAAAAAACAAACAAACAAGCAAACAAACATAAAAAAAACTAATTTTAAGTACATTATCAGATTCATCTATACCATTAGCAAAGAAAACAACTGTAAGCCTAATTTACACGCTATGTCCATGCAGTTTCATGGAGTTTTTAGGATCATTTTTTGTGTTATTGTCTTTTTTTACTTTTTTTACTATTTGCAAGATGGTGAAGTATTGCAGATTCATGCTTAATCATATTTTAATTTCTATTTATTTATTTTTACATCATAAGCAATGATATAAACTTTTCCTGTAACTATTTTCCACCATATTGCTTCATTTTATGTTCTGTTTCCCTTTTTTTTTCTTTTTCTTTTTTTTTTTAATGTTGTTTTAATTTGCTGTGGAAAAATCACTTGGGAGACTCTCTGATAAAATGGAAGATTGACTATTTGAAAAATCTTGATCCTCAGTAGCAGAATTAATCTGTATCATTTATAAGAAATAAAATGTGAGCATATTTTGCATAATTTCCTCACTAAAATATGTTTTGGTCACTGACAGATAACCTTTTCTGTTTCAGGAGATAACACAGGCTTGGTTTCACTGGATGTAAAAGATCCTTTTCTCACTGGCTGTAAAAGATCCTTGCTTCTGAAACTCTACCATTGAAACTTACCACAGTTTTGTATGTAATATCAATCAGTTAACTCTGCAACTTCATGAAAATATCATTATGCCTGACTGGCAACAGGAGGAAGCTAACATTGGTAGAGGTGTAGAAGCTGGCAATAATCTGACTGTTGTTTTAAAAGGTGAGAGAGCATTTATTTTTGACAAGAGTTAAAATTCAGTATACAAAAACTAGGTGAATATTTCTTGTTTTAAATAAGCCATGTCCAGAAAGTACCGCAACTCTTTACAAATTCACAATAGAATTATGAAATATGGTTTCATTCTCTCTACCTAATTTTTTGTTTTAAGGTGAAATAAATTTAAATGCATTTTTCAGTGATCTGAAGACATACTATATTTTAGCTAAATTGAATTATCATCATTTCAAGGTTAAAATGGTATTTGTCTTGTGATACAATTAAAATACAGAGGTAATATTAATAACGCTAGCTCTGAAATCTTAAACTTTCCTCTCCTAAGCCTTAGAGCAAATATTTCATCAGATAATTTTTCAGATTAAGTCTTGAGATAATTAATTTAGTCAGGTTGATGGTTTTTTCTAACTATGCAATTCTATCAAAAAGCTTTGAGAATATGTGAATAAATGAAGGGTGTTTAGCACTCTGGGTTCTTTTAACTTTACATGTGCAGGAAGTCATCAGCCCACTCTTCCTAGTTGGATTGCTAGTAGCAGACCCCCACTATAATGTTACATGCCCCTGGTTCCCCTTTGAACTCCTAAAGTCTTAGACAGCTCCTCATCCATTCCTATGGCACAGCTCCAGTCTCTCAAACCAGTCATTGACATAAAGGGCAAAACATTTATTGATATAAAGAGCTCAATTCATAGAATCATAGAATCATAGAATCATAGAATCACCAAGGTTGGAAAAAACCTAAAAGATCATCCAGTCCAACCGTTCACCTATTACCAATAGCTCCCATTAAACCATGTCCCTCAACACAACATCCAGTCTTTCCTTGAACACCCCCAGGGTCGGCGACTCCACCACCTCCCTGGGCAGTCCATTCCAGTGCCTGACCACCCTTTCTGAAAAGTAATACTTCCTAATGTCCAGCTTGAATCTCCCCTGCCGTAGCTTGAAACCATTCCCTCTGGTCCTATCACTAATGACACGAGAGAAGAGGCCGACCCCCAGCGCACTACAACCTCCCTTCAGGAAGTTATAGAGAACAATGAGGTCTCCCCTGAGCCTCCTCTTCTCCAGGCTGAACATTCTCAGCTCCTTCAGCCTCTCCTCATATGGCCTGTGTTCCAGACCCCTCACCAGCTTTGTTGCTCTCCTTTGAACACATTCCAGGGCCTCAATGTGTTTCTTGCAGTGAGGGGCCCAAAACCCAAAATTCCCTGCAGGCATGCACACATACCTAATGTTTCTTGTTTATTTCCATGCTATGTGCATTTGAGTAGAGGCATTTAAGTTACGCAACTGATTAAACTGTTTTATTAGATAAAACAGATGGAATTTCTTTGTGCTGCTATTCAAGTCTTCTCCAGCTACCTCTGATCCTTCTCCTGACTCAGAACATGTATTGCTTGTGCTGCCATCTACATGAGTCAGATGAATTGAGGTTCCCCTTACAGGCAACTTTTGTTACCAGCTTTTCAAGCCTGCCATCAGAGATATTCTTCCTCTCCTCTGACAGATGAGTTCTATCAGCCTCATTAGACCAGTTGTGTTCCAGAATCCTTACAGATGCTCCAACGGCTCTGTAGTCCTCCTTGATATGAGGAGAAACTCCTCAGTTTTCTCTTCGCATTTGGAGCCCAAATGAAATAGCAGGCAGTAGTCTGTGGACTGTACAGGACTCAGTAATATTGGCAGTATCCCATGATATGTCAAGGGGTGATGGTTTGAAACTTTAAAAATGTAGATTTAGATTAGACACTGGGATGGAATTCTTTACGATGAGGATGGTGAGGCAGTGGAACAGGAAAACTGAATGCCCATTCCTGAATGTGTTCAAGGGCAGGTTGGTTTGGTCTTTGGGCAGTTTGATTTAGTGGAAGATGTCCCTGCCCATGACAGAGGATTGGTACTAACCAATTTTTAATGTCCCTTTCAACTCAAACTGTTCTATGATTCTATGATATAAAAGCAAATCCAATGCTAGGATGCACTCTGATGGATCAATAGATCCAGGTCTGAACCTGGAATGCAAACAGTACAATTGGCAGAGGAAACGTTTACAGTGATGATGTTCTAGCTCTTTTTATTGTGAAATTTTCTAGAAAAATTAAAAAATAGAGTTCTGGTCTTATATCCAGTGAACTTTTTTCTTGCTACTGTCCATGCTCATTTTGTAACTACTACATAGATCTGTAGCTCAATTCCATTTTTTTTTTTTCTTTCTCCAAGTATTCCACTTTTACAGGTGTACAAAAATTCTATCTTGTTAGAAACAGGTTAGTCATGAATAATGTAGCAGGATGTTTGTTTTTCTTTAAACATCTACACAAAACTGAATCTAATGTCTTAGCAAGGTGAATACCTGGAAACTTTGTTTGAAGGTTTTTGGCATGAAGTTTCCTGTTTACCATAAAGCACAAGAATCTTCCCTAAGAAAATTGACTCCAAGTAAATTGTCAATATGTTGCAGCTATTCTCATACATGCTTCATATACATTTAATTTGATGGACTGATCTTTAAAATGTGGTCTAAAATGCCAGAGAGACAAATACCAAAAGGAAGAACTTGCCTTCAATTAATGGAATATTTGCTCATATTTTAATTTTGTTGTTGTTGTTGTTTTGTTGTTTATTAAACAATTTTATCACCTAAAATATTATCATATTACTGTATGAATAGTATCTGTACCTGGTAACAAAGATGTTCATAAAAAGAAATGTTTAAAAATTGGAAATTGCTATAAGAACCTACAAAACTGAAATCAGTTTTACCTTATGATTAATTTATTTCTACTGAAAATTAAGGCATAATTTGTTTGATGTTGAACTGTACTGAAAATGGTTTGAATGTGTTTTTATTAGATCCCTTCTGTAACAGATTCAGTTGACTTTGTGAGGTAATGGAGAGGCGGTAATTGATAAAGATCTTTCTAGTTTTATGAGCTATTATTTTTTACTTCCTAAAAGAAAGATGTTAGAATAGGGGTAAGTTAAAGAGAATCATAGTTCCTTCAGTGCCTCCTCTCTTTTCGGATCATGAAAAATGCAAAGAGAAATCCTTATGTCTTTCTGGAATTGAAATGTGCTCTTCTGTTGAGCCACAGATTAACATCTCTTCTTTTCAGTGCTCTCAAGAGCATCATCAGAAAGCCAGCTGAAAATGCAGAACTTCAGATATCTGTCTAGAGATTTCCAGAGTAGCTCAGGACTGTCAGGAGAAAGAGTGAAACCAATTCACTGTGGTCCCATTTTACAAGTGATATTTTATCTCATGCAAACATAATTACGTGAGTCTGTGTCTTCTCAGAGAAGCATTGCTGAAGTTTTTCAGCTCTGTCACACTGGAATTGTCTTTCAAGGTTTTCCCGAGAATTTGATGTATATAGTTATTATCAGATGTGAGTTATTGCTGGAGATAATCCATACTTCCTTTCATATGTTCTTCACAGCTCTTCCTGGCTATATGCCTTCTAAAATTATTTCTCAACCTGCACATACGTATATATATATATACAAAAATATATAGTTACATATCTCTAAACATCTTTGCTCTTGTTCAGAAACATAATATTGATGTCCATTCAATTGATAACCCATATGAAAGTTAATCTTTTATGTTGCTCCTTACCTATGTTTTCAAAGACTGCCAGTGATAGTGATAGATTTTTTACTTAACACTGTATTTAATCCAATCTTTAAACAGTATGGGGAAAACAGTCTTGTTTTTATTTTCTCTCTTCTCCAGAAGCAGGTAGAATACTTGGAGTTCATCAGAATTTGAACTCAACTATTTGAGCTATTTTTATTTGTACTTTACCTTAAAATACAATAATTTGACCATCTAAGAGGAAGTACTATTTAAAATAAGCAAAGAATATTTATGCAATATGTTATTGATAGCGAAGAGACTCAGCCTTTGATAACAAATTTGTAAACTTTTTCTATGTTAATCATTTTCATGTATCATTTTTTTTATTGCATCTGATGTCTCTGGGACATTTATAGTCCAATCTCTGTAGAACATTGTATCAGTTATTATGTAGCAGAAAGTAAAGTATTTTACTCACATCAAGAAAAAGCCATATGTCCCTTCAGTTTCTCTGACCTGTTTTAACTTCCCTTTGTAGTGTAACCATTCTTATCTCAAGGCGATTAAGTCACTTTCACATCAAGAAAAAGAAGAAAGAGGAAAAATGGAAGAGAAAATTTTAAATGAATGCATGAATATATATATTATATTTAGATGCTGGTATTAATTTTATTCAAGGTCTTTCCTGGTTTAGCTCACTTAAATTATGGCTTGAAGTATATAACTACAGTTTTAAATTCAGGAAACGCTCACTGTCAGTAATTTTCAGTATCAAGAGTGCCATTAATGTCACACATTTCATTCTTACACTGAACATGAGGTTTAGTATTTAAAATGTGGTATCTACTTTCTACTTGTAGATGCTTCATAGTTTCTATACAATTTCATGCAAGCTATTGTAGGTTTTCCATGACTTTTTATTCTTCTGAGTAAAATAGAACACTTAAAAGTATTGAAGATTAAATCAAATTCCCATTGCCATGCTATTCATCAAAGATTTAAGAACTTCTCATCTTTCTAGACTGTCATAAATATGTATCCACTTGAAATTCTCAACAAATGCTACAGGGTTAAGAGATGCTTCAAAGCCTGGTAAATTACATGTTATCCCTGAGCTTCTTTCATGTCAGTTGTCTCCTTAAAGAGTATGTAAATATAAGGATGCTAGACAAAGAAATGAGTGCTATCAGAGAGAAAATTTGGAACCAGCCTCAGCCCTGGGTAGAAACAACAAGTTGTTAGTTGTCATGAAGATTGTAGCTATGTTAAAAAAAAAAAAAAAAAAAAAAAAAAAAGTTTTCTTATTAAAGTAACTTTCTATTTTATTACAATTTTGTTTTGTAATATCAATAAATAATTGATGTGAAGATAAATACAAAACACAATTGGGACAGCATTATTTTTAATTATGCTATAGATTGCCTTCCACTGATTTCTGTTATTGAATGTGCGAGTTGTATATTCATAGAAGTTTTGTTTGTTTCTTTGTTGTTCTTTTTCCCACTGACTTCATATTATGTGTTATGACTTTTGTTTTAATAAGAGTATAAGGAGTTGCAAAGATGAGTCTTTTTAGGGAAGAGAGAAATAGAAGGATGTTGGAAGTTTTAAGTTTTATAGTCCTCTTGTCAATAGAGGCCTTTCAAAAGTTTTCCTTGAAAATGTTGGCTATTCTAAAATGGAAATGTGTATTCTAAAATGGATGAAGAATTTTAAACGTTCTCAGAATGTAAACAACAACAAAAAAGACAAATTATTTCCACATAGTGATGATATACTTAATCTTGAAGGATAGATAGATTTCTTTTAGACTTTGCTTTGTTATACTTGTCTGTGGCCTTTAGATAAGTTCTACCTCCTTATAAGGTTAAAAATGAATATCCCATCCAAACGACTTTGTAGCTATTGCTTTTCCCGGATTTACATTTTTTGTATAATGAATATCACAAATGTGACAAACAAACTTTGTGAATAAAGTTATATAATTATTGATGTTGATAAGGGGTTTTGGGATCTCTTATTCTGAAAAAAAAAAAGCCTCCCCAGAAAACCTTTTCATTTAATCTAAAGTGTATGTAGTACTGTGTGAAAAGATTACTCTTTGGTCAGTGGCAAATATGCCAAATTGTTTGTGTCTCCACAAAAACATCATTCCCTAAGAAAATATTTAACTCAAATGGCTAAATCCGATGCAGTTTTGTCTGTCTCAAATAATTTTTTTCTTAGAATACTCTTTGTCCTTAAAAGTAAGCCTATTTCTAAACTGTGTATCCAAGTATGAAAACTCAAATGTGTAAATCTTCAGTTTACCTTTGGTTATGCCTATGAATAAGACGTTTTACCTGAAGTAATTAGATGAATTGGTCATTAAGTTGGTGTAAAGATGTGTCAATGAATTCAGTTTTAAATTCCTAGGAACAAAATGACAAAGGCAGAAAGACTTATTTTTCTCAGTTCTACTGCAAATTTGAATTAAAAACTCCTCTGTGTCCACATTTCACTGCATTCCTTTACTCACAGTGTTCCACTCCCAAAATTCTGTATATGACTTTACCTATCAGTTCTAATTAGCTAAAAATAAAAACCAGTAGCAGAGAAGCGTGTTAGCCTGATATTTTTCTGGTTTTGTGTTTGCTTTGTTTTGTCTTTTTTGTTTATTAGTTTTTTATGCCTGGATTAAAGTCTTTTTATCTTTTAAACATTATTCTTGGTAATGGAAAATGGTGTTAATAGTATTATAAGAGTAAAGTTATCGAAGTGTGGAAGCTTAATGATTTATCAAAGTAGCACTGTAAAATTTGCCTAGTTAAGTTTCTAGATTCCTATGCAAAATGTATGTAGTCAAGTCTGAACTGATATGTCAAAGCTGGCTGAAATGCCTTGCTTATCTTTTGGAACTAAGAGTTCAGAAATAAAATAAGAAAAAGAACATAAAGAACATTTAATTTTTTAGTTCAAGGAAAAAGAGTCAGAATGTCATCTCTGACAGTTCTGTCACACACCTCCTGCAAAACCCTGTCACTAGTTTTCATTTCCTTGTCAGAGCTTCCTACTTATTACAATACAATATTAAGTCTTTTACCTTCAATTGCTTGTTCAGGATTGCATGTGCAAAAATTTGGAGTTCTCATATGCTGATTACCACAACTCACAAAATGTGGAACATTTTACTTTAGTTGGGAAAACTTTGTGAAGATTGCTTGCTTAGCTTCTATCTGTTTGTGTGGCAGGAAAGTGAAAGCAGCAATTCATTTGGTGGGGAAAAAATGTAAAATTAACTGATGCTAAACTTGCCATTACCAAGAAAATACTGTTTATTTGCTGCATTCATCTTTCCAAAGAATAGCTAAAGAAGGTACTTTCCTTTGTATTGGAAAGGGGATTGAAATTGCACAAATGAAGAGTATGTTTTCTTTTAAGTGTATTATAAAAAATTCCTTCTCAGTCAACAAACAAAACTGAAAGGACTTTATAGGGCATTTCTGTCCTATTTTCCACAAGATAAAAAACATTAAGGAGTTCAATTCATTGTTACCCATTAAGACAACAACCAATATAATTTGCTTATTTAGCAAGACTCAAGGGAAGGCTGAGGACTGTTATTTCCTATAGTACACTAAAGCATCAATGTGATTGTGATAATTGCTATGAGATAAAGTCAGGCTAGTAGATTGTGTGAATTGGATGAGTTCATTAGCATTCAAACTGCTTAGGAGTAATAGTTACTTTGGCTGATTTTGTAGATTGTTCTCTATTTTCATTATGTCCTTTGCACCTTTAGGTTAAATTTGTAATAGAGCTGTACGTTTTTTGCAGTCTTGGTACAACTGTTGTTTGGTTGTTGCTGGTGGTTTTTTTGTTCATTTGTTTTGTTCTTATTTTGTTTAGCGTATCTAATATACTATGAGAAAATAGTACAGCTATACGAAAAGATATTATGTCTAAGAATGAGAATATGGACTGGAACAGTGATTGTCTTTGCTATAGTAGTACAAATTTGATTGCAGAATAACATTACTAACGTTCTGAAGATAAGCAATATATAAATAAGTAATTAAATGTAATGAGAATGCAATGTAATAATAATATTTGCTAACAATATAATTGAAGACTTATAAGTTTTAGTGAAAAATACCTGTCTTTATGGAATGATCAGTAAGAGGGACTTTAAGATACTGCTTGGTTAGGTTTTCTGACTCAGTAGTTAAATCTTACCTGTGGGAAGTTTCCTTATGTTTTATTTTTAAGTTAAGATGAAAAATTATCAGCTTTATTTATAAGAACAATAACTGTTACGTTTTAACTGTTTAAAAAAATAGATAAATGAATGACTATATTTTCACTTGTGCATACCACAGTTTGATCATCAGCACGATATGCGTATCCACTGTAGTGTCCTAGCATATATTCTCATAAAACTGGAGTTACTTATTCAGGAAGAAATGTATTCAGCTGCATAGAGATTTTGTTTTAAACAGGCAATTATGTGATTACACAAGTGACAACTTCCATGTAGAGGATGGAACTCTAGTGCCATCATCTTTATTCCTCCTTAAGTTACTGCAACTGAAGATTGACCGTGAAATATGAAGCACATTTTATTCAGGAAAAGCTTTAATTTTAATGATAAATTCTAAGTTCTAGTTGTCTTGCAAGAAATATGCTGTGTGAACAAAAAACAGAGATCACCAAGCAAGAATAATAGAAGTATTTATGAGTAATAGATAAAAATACAACTCATTTTGAGTAACATTTCTTCTCTCTGTTGACCAGTGATAGAACCTGAGGGAATAGCAGTAGGTCTCTCCAGGGAAGCGATCATGACATCAAGCTTGCCAAAGTTCTAGATGGATCTGGACAATGCTCTCAGAGATATTGTCTGATTTCTGGGTGATCCTGTGTGGAGCCGTGAGTTGGATTCAATGATCCTTATAGATCTTTTCCAATTCAGGATATTTGATGATTAATATCTCCGTTTCTGAACTTGTAATACCTTTGCAAAATACATGTCAGAAAAAGTGTAGAGATCAAATATACATTTTCTCTGAAGTTCTATGAAGAATACATAGAATAAAGACTAGGATTTGGTACTATGTGATGTACATTTCTTGCATAAGCATTTCTTGAACAGCAGTTGCAACTAAAACAGTTCGAGAAAACTCTTTTGTAGTGATATGTGCAATTTCTAAAGAAAACTCTCAGAACAGTTCTCAGCTATTTTTACATGTAGGACACTTGTACTGAACTAAACTTTCTAACAAGTTCTATACTTTTGTAGAAGTAGCAGTCCTCCAGAGGCATTGGCACCACACTTTTGGATGGAGTATTTCTTTTCTTTATAACTCCTTGCAATACAGAACAGCATGTATTTGGTCATGACAGAGACGAGTCTAGTTGGATGCCTGTAGCTAGTGGTATTACCCTGGGTTTGGTACTGGGTCTGGTCTTGTTCAAAATCTTCGTCAGTGACCTGGATGAAGAGATAGAGTGTACCCTCAGCAAGTTTGCTGATGATAGAAAGCTGGGAGAAGCGGCTAACGCACCTGAAGGCTGTGCTACCATTCAGCAAGATCTAGTTATGTAGGAGAGCTGGGCAGGGTGGAACCTGATGAGATTCATCAAGGGCAAGTGCAGAGTCCTGCATCTGGGAAGGAATATTTGCATTAATCAATACAAGTTAGAGGTTGAACTGCTGAAGAGGAGCTTTGCAGAGAATAACTTGAGTGTCCTGGTGGACAGCAGGTTGACCACGAGCCAACAGTGTGCCCTTGTGGCCAACTGGTCAATGGTATCCTGGAGTTTGTTAAAAAGAGTGTGGCCAGCAAGTCGAGGGAAGTCATCCTCCCACTCTGCTGTGCTCTGGTGAGGCTGCATCTGGGGTACTGCATACAATCACTTGCTCCCCAGTTCAAGGAAGATGGGAATTCTGTGATTCTGTGATTTCTCATTGTGTGATGGAGATAGAGTACTGTTTCCAAGTCCAATTTGTAAAGGTGGCTGTGAGCTGCCTACACTGCCCATTTTAGTAGTCTACATTAATGTAGCATGCAAAGCTGTTCCTTCTCAGACAGGTTTTACTTAGCGTGATACAGTTTATCTTCAGTTTAGGATAACAGTTATAACTTTAATTTAGGTATACAGATGTATATGCATACAAATAACAAGTTTGGTGTGATTTTTCTTTCTTTTAATGCTTTTAGCATTAAAACTACAGAATTTCAACTTCTGTATATGCTGGAAATCGGTGACAAAGTTAAAGTGTGTTTTTTACATGCTTTTGTATATAAATAAATACTACAAATCAGAGAGACTTGTGTCTCTGTTTTTTTCCACTCTATAAGGGTAGAGGAAGCAAAGAGAGCTTGTTTGGCATTTTTTCATTAGTTTGTTTTTTACTTTCTTTTTAAAAAATAGGAAATGGTTTAAATCTATTTTCCAAAATGATGAGACTATTGTGTTATCCATCTTTTAGCCTCTTCACGTATTGTTTTACTCACTACTCTTACAGAAACAATATCATTATAATGTGTCATTATTATGAAATTTGGATATACTCTGAGATGGAAGTAGATGGAATAGTTTCTCTCTACCTATTCAGTAAAGTTTTTTTTTTTTTTTTTTCTCTAGCTTGTTCTGTTGACTTCATATTGCAGTTGTACCTGTGTTATGTTTTGTTTAGAAGTTTTGAGAACTAAAGTCCAATTTCTCTCTTGCAGCTATGGATGTCTGGTAGCATTCTGAGATTGAAGAAACCTAACTATTGAAGAAGCTGAATTTCTCCCTGCATCCTCTTATGGTTGTTAGAGCAAACACACTTCTGAAGTGAAGTGAGTGATAGAGTACAAATAATATCACAAATGCCCAGGGAAGAACTGTAATAGAGTAAGTATTGCCACATGGTATACAACAGCAAAATAGGTAATTTCATCCAGAATATAAAAGAGGTAGTAGGCTGTAGCAAGAGAAACAAAATTTTAATTTTTGATACTCTAAGCCAGTGTTGTTTGCTGCTTTATTATTTATTTTGCCTGTTTTACTGCTAATTCATTCTTCATCTGTTAGATTTTCTAAATTGTAAAACCTATGAAAATAGATTGCTCCAGATATAACAGAAGCTATAGTCTCTAAGTTGTTTCATCCAACTTAGTGATGGCCAGCAGGAATAGTGACAAACAGAAGTTAGTTGTAACCTGATGACAACTTAAAAAACTGTACAGGATAAACTGATAGTCTGCTTGTAGCAGACAAGTATTAAGATACTAAGAGTTTATAATCGTCTTGTGTCAAATGCCAGCCTAAGGAGGCTCTATGTTGTTATGGACTGATGGGTAATTAACTGCTATTGTTACTCTCTCTTCAATCCTAGATTGAGACAGACAGTGATCGTTTACTATTGCTTGAAAAATAAAAGTTAAAGGAAAGTGTGATTATAGTGTAAAAGAAAAGTTGTGGGAAATTAGGAAATTGTTATTTATTTTTCATAAATTGTTTTTTCATTATTTTTTAAAAGATCAGGAATCCTTACATTTACTTTTTTACTTATCACTTCTAAAGAGAGACGACATTTTTATTCAATTACTATTTCTAGTAGAAACTACTGGATTCATTTCAGTTTGAATGTTCACAGCATGGTTTAAAGTATAGCTTTTTATGGTAGTAAAATGAGAAACTAACAGACTAAAGTCGATTCACGTTTACACATCCTTGACACTAGAGACAACAGATTTTTCATTCTCTCTTTAATGTTAAAAACAATGCAGGTAGAATGTGAAGAGATGTTATTTATTTCTATGTTTTGAATTTTTATTCTTTTGAGCCTGATTCCTTCCTTCAGTCAGACAATGCCCTACATAGGATAGAAAGATAGCTCAGTGAGTAGGAATCAAACTGCTTATTTTGCACCTACTCTAACAATGCTGAAGGTAGAACATATCTTATTGAAGCACAAGCCAAGTGGACAAATTGAATGCACATGTTAAAAAAAAGAGCAAGTACATAAAGCATGTGCTCAAGAAGTTGAAGCCTTGATTTTGTATAAATATACATAAATATTTTAATGAAAAAATATTTATTTTCCTCAGAAAAAAAAATCTCATTTTCTTAAATGTTTGCATTCTCTTAAAAATATTTAGTTCTCTACATTTTCAAGCAAACAAACAGATATATATATATATATATACACACACTTTTAATGAGTTTGTTAGATATGAATGAGAGGGAACTTATCTTTTCTAATTTTATCTTATTTCAGATGTTTGTTACCATCCTGGCTCCCTAAAAAAAAATTACGACCTTTTTTTTTAATCAGCGATCTACCCTACAGAATGATGAATTAGTTTTTTTGTTGTAAGAAAGAGTAGACAAAAAGTGTAAAAGACAAAAACAAAAGCAGCAAGACTTGCAAACATTTAAGGCCTTTTTTCTTTAGTCAGGCATGGCTTTCAAGTCCTCTGAGGAGCAAAGAAAAGCCTAAATGTCAGTATATAGAAAATTCAAAAGTGATTCTCCAAAAAAACACAGTCTTACATGAAGTATTCAAATACACTGCATGCAACAGACAGAGGACAAAAGCATTTTTAATAAATATTTGTTGGTCATAGTAATTATGGAACAAATGATTTTTATAATTCTAGACCAAAATGGACCTTATTAACAAAACAAATTGAAAAGCTTTCAATTAATGTTTTGACATTCCAAATTAAGCTGTGCATTGTATTACTAAAGTATTAATAATGTTTTTGTGGTAATCACAATTCTCTTCCTCATTGAATAAATGCTGCTATTCTATTTAAAACAGGATTAAAAGTATAATTGTTATGTAATTAATTATAGAATTTGAAATGAATGACATCATAAGTTATTCTTCACAAGTTTCCTCAGTCTTTATTGCACCTTAATTGTACTGTTGTCTACTGAATATATGTCTTACATTATTTTTCTTATTTAAGCAAATTATAAAGTAGAAACAGCTACAAAATAATGTTCTGTGATAATTTTATGCTATCATTTCTTTCCAGTTGATTCCTTTCCTCGTTTTAGGATGTTCTTTTCCTAGTTTCTGGTTTACAAAAGTATGAAGGGAAATTTTTTTTCTTTGCATTAACATATTTCTCTTCTGTAGAGGATGGCCTTGAAAAGGGATGTCGTTTTTCCAGTGTGTTATAGATTATAGTACTGGGATTCTCTAAAAACCTCATGTGGAGAACCATGTGGACAGCACTGACAACTCTAGTATGTTATTGGGCTGCCAGCTGCTCTTCGTGCCTTTCTTGCTGGCATGTTGTTTTGCTCTCAGCAGGAAAGAACTTACAGCAAGAAGGAAAGATGTGTTTCAGAGCATTTTTTTTATCCATACTAATTGTTTGTTGTTGTTGTTGTTCTTCACATTAGATATTTTTACTAGCTAACTTCTGCCAGGACACTGTAATTATGTGGCAACTGTCTTCTGGCTTTGTTACTCCTTCTGACATTACATTCACTTTTAATATCTTCTCTATAATATGGCAGTATGTGAGGGTATCAGTGTGATTTCATTAACTGTAAGCTTCTTTGAAGGATATACATTGATGAATTTGATGAATTCAGTTTACTGTTTTCCTCTTATTGCTAACTTTTATTGCAGACAAATTTGAGATTTTATAGCAAAAGTATGCTAATATGACCACACTGAAGCTTTAAAACTGCAAAAAATGAGGATTTTTAAAGAGATAATCATCCTGATGTAATTAAGATTTGGGGTTTTTTTTGTTTGTTTTGCTTATAAATTTATCAAATGTGCTTGTATGAAACAAACACAATTATGAAGACATATCATCACTGTTTCATGAAATATACTTTTGCTGTAAGCTTAAAACACAGAGTATATTTACAGTGACTAGTAACATTGTGTGCCAAGCAAGAAAAGAAAAATTATGTGAGTATTCTAAAAAATTCTAAAGGCACTTAATAAAAACTCAAAGCCAATCAACCAAAAAATAAACACAAAAGAAACATTTTCTCATGGAAAGAAGGAGGAATACCATGAGGCTCTGAAATATTATTATTATTATGAGAAAAACTAAGCACAGCTGTATCTATATCCAGCAGTGTGCCCTTGTGGCCAAAAAGGCCAATGGCATTCTGGGGTGCATTAAAAAAAGCGTGTCCAGCAGGTCGAGGGAAGTGATCCTCCCCCTCTACTCTGCCCTGGTAAGGCCTCATCTGGAGTACTGTGTCCAGTTCTGGGCTCCCCAGTACAAAAAAGACAGGGATCTCTTGGAAAGAGTCCAGCGGAGGGCCACAAAGATGGTGAAGGGCCTGGAGCATCTCCCCTATGAAGAAAGGCTAAGTGAACTGGGTCTATTTAGCCTTGAGAAAAGACGACTGAGAGGGGACCTGATCCAGGTTTATAAATATCTGAGGTGTGGCGGCCATAGCGGTGAGGCTAGTCTCTTTTCAGTGGTACGTGGAGACAGGACGAGGGGAAACGGACATAAGATGCAGAATAGGAAGTTTCGCACGAATGTGCATAAGAACTTCTTCACGGTGAGGGTGACGGAGCACTGGAACAGGCTGCCCAGGGAGGTTGTGGAGTCTCCTTCTCTGGAGATATTCAAGTCTCGCCTGGACGCCTACCTGTGAGACCTGGTGTAGGGAACCTGCTTTGGCAGGGGGGTTGGTCTCGATGATCTCTAGAGGTCCCTTCCAACCCCTACAATTCTGTGATTCTGTGATTCTGTGATATGCAAAAGCTAAACATGCCTTATTAGCTATTTATAAGGGAATGTATAAGCTATATAGGTTCCTTATGTTGGACCAAACAAACAAACAAACAAACAAATAAATAAATTTGCTATTGGTTCCTCCTCTTTTTCACATCTGAGAAGTCTGTACTCTCTGTAATAATGTGAGGTAGCTGTGCAGGTCCAATTTAAGAATTTCCAAATGCACCTCTGAATTCTGAAAGCAGATTTATGCAGATCTTCATGCAGTACCACTTCCAACCTTTATTACAATGCTGAGTGGTGCTTTTTGCAGTACTGGTTGAACTGCCTGAGGCCCAATCTGAAGTCATGCCCTCTATGCCACAGTGCACGGTGCTGTGTTGACAGTGTCTGAAGGGTGGTGGATGACGCCTCCTTCAGCTGAGCTACACTCCTCTGCTCCTTTGGCATTCCTTATGAAACCTGAGTCAGCAGAATGAGATTTGTATTTGTGCATAGCCTTATATCATGCAGCAGTAGATGAAATACAATCTTGTTCTTTTCTTGGCTACTGTTTTTTCTTACTGATAGTGGAAAACACAGTATATAATGTCAATGATATGAAAATTTTCCTATTTGTTCAATTCAGCTATGAACCAAATTTTGTTTTGAAACACAGGGTAAATGTTTACTAGACAGTCTGACAGTTTACAATAACAGTGGACCTTTGCCAAATATTTTAGACAAATTTAAGAGAAATAATAAAATAGACTAAAGCAAGCCTGATAATACAAAAGACAGAGAAGAATAGAGAGGAATCTTTAACTGGACCGTACATTTTCTATGTTTGTAAAACTGATTGTCTTTGATAAAACTTTTCAAAACTTGACTACCTGGTATTTAACTATGGATCTCTGGAAAATAAAATTATTAATAAGAGTGCCTTCATCATCAGAAAAGAGGTGTGCCTGGCTAACCAAAAATGTACCACCAATTGGACAAGAACCAGTCTAAAAGTCAGGTGCAATGTGTCTTTGATAGACAGTCCTTGATAAGGATGACATTTGTTTTATACTTGGCCCATTTACTGGCTAAATAAGTTTGTTAAAAATGTGCACGTTTAAATCAGAATGGCATTTGCCTTCTTAATCTCTAATGGCTATTCATATTTCCCTGACTCTGAGTCACTTCGCATGTCATAAATAATATTTGGACCTTCTACTCTAAAAAAAATTAACTTGGAAAATCAGCTTTCTCCCATTGGTATTTAGTAGGAGGTATTGAGTTTTGCTCTTAAACAGAAATTTGAGATACCTAAAGTGCTTAAGTTGTTTTCAAATTCAATTTATTTTGATATGGCTACTTTTACTGAATAGCAGTGGGTGACTGGGAGAGAAATATTTCATGTCAGTTACAAAGTCTGAGTGGCATTCCTGGGTAATCCATACAGCTAGTGAAGTCCCTAAAGTAGGAGAGCATTATATTAAAATTGGCTTCTGCCTACACTGGGTTTGTTCTATTCTGTCCTCCACATTAAAAATACAAAAGCACAGATGAATCCAATGAATTAAAAATAAGCTGCTCGTTTGGAGTCAGAATGCAGATCCAATAGGTATTAAATTTCAAGAATAATTACATTATTTTTTTTCCAATTTAAAACATTAAGAAAATATTTCATGTATATGTGGCATCTTAATTCTAGCTACTCTCAAATTAATCAACAAAGCACTTTCTTAGAGAAGCATTTATTGTTTCTTGTTTTAGCTGTGTCTGTGCTATTAGTGTAATAAGCAATTTGTCATCAATTTACACATAAAAAATCTATCTCAGCTAAAAAAACAAAAAAAACAAAAAAAAAAAACAAAAAACAAGACCATTTGATACTTTATTTTTTTCCTGAATTTTGATTATTCCTTATTACTAATATTAGCAACCTATAACAAGTGAGCGATATTCTTCTCTCCTTAAAAAAATAAAAAAGAGGGTGCCTTGATTTCAGAGCTCAAAACTGTGGTGATTTCATTCATGTTTTGTTTATTTTCACTGGTCCCAGGTGACCAGGAATCAGCATGATATTTTTAGGGAATGCAGAAAGAAATGTTTTGGAGTCGTAACACTTAGTGCATAGATTATGGTTTGTTGTGATTGAGGAAAATGCACAGTGCTCAACACATCTGATCAGTACTGTTCAGGTAGGAGCAAGCTATATTTTATAATTCCTGTTAGTAACTTCACACCAAACCATCCATATAGCTTTGGTAGATGTTTTATTCTGGGACTTTAAAACATGACTTTATGTCATTAAGATATAAAGGAAAGATAGTACCATAGTATAAATATTCTAAGCATAAGAGATAGTGAAAATTCAATTGTACTTGACGGAGACATTTTTAAAATCCCAAAACAGCTTTAGTTGCTAGGTTATTGTTTGCTTATAAAGCCGGATAAAGGCTATAGTTAGTAATTAACTGAACTGAAAACTCCAGATCTGTTCTAAAAATAGCAAAATTTTATGGGTTCTTGCATGCAATCAGATCCCATCTTAAATTAAAAAATAAATGTATTTAAATATGTAAATGCTTGTTTTTAGATGGATATATTCTCCTAAAGTTTTATAAAGTGGCAGACAAGTTGTGGTGTTTAGAGATTCTTCAATTATGCACTTGCCAATTAATGTCTCAGAAACTTTCTTCATAGTTTTTACACATAAAATTCTGAAGTTATATCTTGGCCCCTAAAATAGTGCTTTTGAATCATTTTCTATTTGACTTGGAGAAATCAGAAGTCAAATAGAGAATGACTCATGGATAAATTATAACATAATCAACTGCAAAACTGTATTCAGAGACCATGATTCAATGAAAAAATGTGTAAATATTTCATTGGATTGGAAGGTTAACTTTGGAAGGGGGAAAAATATAATTATTTGAGCTCTGTGGCCAAAATCCCCATGTCATCAGTATAAAGCAAAGAAAGAAAACAGAAACCTAGAAAGAAGACAAATCAAAGTTGAGGAAAATGATTACATTTAGAATACTGAGTGAAAAGCCAGACTGAAAAGCCTGTAACTCAAGGAACAGTATTAAAGTGGATTTTTTGTCTCTGAAGATTATTTTAATTAAGACTGATTTAAAAGATGTTATTATTCAAAAAGAAACTGCAAAATTACTATGGGTTTAACAGCTGCAGAAAGTCTAGATGATTATAATGGCCCCTTCTGGCTTTACAATCTGTGCTCATGAACAAAGAAATAAATTTTCAAAGGTGTGAGGTTCACTTATTGTCGTTTATCTGTACAAAAATACCAAAGGGAGCAATTGAGGCTAAGAGTTTAGATTAAAACTAAAAAAGATTCAACATTTATACAAATCTATGAAACATCAAGAATTTAAAGTTAATAATAAGAAGGAAATGTTAAGGCTTAGAAACATATTTAAATCTTGAAATATAATGCTCTGAACTCAGTATAAGAATAAATTTAGAGAGAAAGATAATTTTATTATTTGCATTGAAGGGTAGCTAAAGAATAGTTACTGACCAGTTCTGGGAACATATATATGTGTGTATGTGCTCATGGATGAGAAAGGAAATAGTTCAGTGATATTATTATAGAATTCTTAAAGCTTTTTCTTTAACTTTCTTTAATTTTAATTTAAAAAAAAAAAAAAAAAGAAGAAGAAGAAGAAGAAAGAAAAATGAAACCAAGCACTGCCAGTAAGAAGATTCTGTATTTGGTTAACCTGCAATCTTTTCCAACCAATCTGTATGTTCTTGTGACAAAGTTGTTCATTTCATCAGATGACTAATGTGGTAACTGTCACCTAACCCCGTATCATATGATTTCAGTCAACTTGATTTAGAGCTAATCATAAATCGGTCTTAGTGTGAATAGTGTGAAATACTTAATTACCCAGCAAAGCTTTTAGTTATTGAAGTCTATGGATGATTTTATTCCAATTTACAGGATAGCATACTTAGAGTCTTAAATAAGGAAGAAGAATAAATGAAGGAAAAAGACAAAATCAAAAATAAAAGGAAGTTGCAAGCATGCTATAATCATTGAATTGTTTCTTAAACAAGCCACAACAAGTCAAAAAAGTAAAAGAAAAATAAAAATACTTAAAATCTTATCTACTACCTGTACAGTGTGTCCTCTCAGGGTTGGTCCTTTCCATCAAAGCTTCTTCAGTCCATCTTCTGTGCCTGTTCCTGTGCCCGTGCCTGCGAAGGTCATGGAACAGATCCTCCTGAAAGCATAAGGCATATTCAGAATGAAGAGGCAACAAGTGATAGCCAGCATGACTTCACCAAGTGTGGATTGTGCATAAGCATTCTGGTGGGTTTCTATGATGGAATGATGGCATCTGTAGACAAAGGAATGGCTAATGATGTTATCTATCTGGACTTCTGTGATGCCTTTGGTATGGTCTCACACCACATCTCTAAATTGGAAAGATCAGGATTTGAAGGGTTGACTATTCAATGGATAAGGAGTTGGTGGGATGGTTGCAGTTAGAGGGTTGTGGTCTATGTTCAAATGGAGGCTGGTGTCAAGTGGTGCCCCAGAAATCTTTCTTGGGACCAGTACTCTTTAATGTCTTTATCAGTGATATAGATGATGGGATTGATCGCACCCTCAGCAAGTTTGCTGATGACACTGAGTAGTTGATACATTAAAAGAAAGTGATACCTTCCAGAGAGACCTGGATAATCTTGAAAAGTGGGCCCATGTGAACCTAATGAGGTAAAACAAGGCCAAATACAAGGTGATGCTCTTGGATGGGGGCAATCCCAGGTATGTATACAGAATGGGAGAACTCACTGAGTTCTCCACTCCCTGTGGAGAAAGACCTGGGGGTTCTGATGAAAAAAAAGCTGGACATAAGCCAGCAGTGTACACTTGTAACCCAGAAGATCAACCGTTTCTTGGACTGCGTCAAAAGAGGGATGGTCAGCCGCAAGTGGGTGGTGATTGTCCCTCTCTGCTCTGCCTTTGTGAGGCCCCATATGGAAAATGGTGTCCAGGCTTGAGAACTTCCAACACAAGATATGTAGCTGTTGGTGGGTGTCCTGACAAGGGCCATAAGAAGAGTCTAGAGGGCTTGAGCACCTCCCCTGTGAACAAAGGCTGAGGGAGCAAGTCATGTTTTGCCTGGAAAAGGTTGCAAAGAGACCTCTTTGCAACCTTCCAATACTTAAAGGGAGCTTATAAACAGAAGGGAAAACAATTTTTTGCACTAGCAGATAGTGACAGGACAAGGGGAAATGTTTTTTAGTGAGAAGAGGGGAGGGTTAATTAGATATTAGGAAGAAATTTTTTACTCAGAGGGTGGTGAGGCACTGTAACAATTTGCCCAGAGATGCTGTGGATGCTTCATCCCTGGACATGTTCAAGGCCAGGTTGGATGGGGCCCTGGGCAGCTTGGTCTGGTCCTGTCCTGTCATGGCAGCTGGCTGGAACTGCATGACCTTTAAGGTTCCTTTCACCCGAAGTTATTCTGTGATTCTATGAAGTTACTGAGTCAGGAGACAACAGTGTAAAGTAGTCTGGGAAAGCAAATGGCGTGAGCAGTACTGTAGTATTTTTGATAAAGTAGATTTGGCCTCAGGGAGACCAGGAGTAAGACTGTGTATCTTAGCACGGGCCCCTGAACAGACAGGCCACTTGGATCTCTCCTCTGACTGCAAGAAATGAACAAGAGTTAATTACTTCCAGTGCAATTTGCTATAGTGTAATGCTAATGAAATACTAAGGGAGACACGTCTTTCCAGGAGCAGATGCTGGTTCTGCACAAAAATGTTTAATTCGACAAGGTACATATTTTTTTTTAGACAGAAAAAAAGAACTCCAGGTGAGTATTTCAAAAATGAGTGAGACAGTTGCTGAGATCTTTGATGCCAAAGAACTGCAATCAAATATGCTGTGCAGAGTCCAACTCAGTAGGCTTCATACAAGAAAGCATCAGCTTGCAGGTTTTCTAGGCAGAAGAACACCTGGTTTATTATTCCTCCAAGGACATATGAACCTAACTGCTTGTAGGGGCCAAATTTTTTTGCCTCTGGATGTACTGAGATGCTGTCACTTAGAACTTCTCAGGCTTTTTTTCAAGTAATGTGATGGAAAACAGAAATCTGTTTCTTGGGATCATTCGGAATTCATTTTAAATGTTTGTTCTGATATTGGAAGTGACCTTGCTCAGTGTCTAGTGTTCAAGAAAGCAGAAAAACATACAAAATATTGCTCCTAATATGCTCTATGTGTTCATATGCTTCTAGATGTAGTGAATGCTTGTAGGCAAAACATCAGACAAGCAGATCTCCCTAATCTTAGGTATATTCAGTAGTACCAAAAAGGAAATACCAAAAAAGAAGCTGCTTTAAAAAGAACAAGTAATTGGACATTGTTAATGCAAAGATGAGATGTGTATGAATAGATGTAAATATTTTATGTCCATTTGATATGTGGATATATCTTAAATGGCATATTGTTTGAAAGACAGAAATGCAAAAAGACAAATCCAACAGCAGTGTTTTCAATAAAACAAAATTACTGTATTTTTAAACAGTAATTTATTTGAAAACTGGAACTTCTTCAAAGTGTTTTTTGTCAAAATTTAAAATTGTATGGTCAATTTTATTAAAAAGTTCTCCTTATACCATCTTTTTTAGACATACCCAAATTAATTTTTATTTCAGTTTTATTGCAGTGATGGAGCTGTGTTTTCACAAGGTAGGCAGTTCTTGGAAAAGTTGCTTTTCAGATCAGTTCTATTAAGTGTGCATTTATTATTAAAATTGTTCATGCTTATTCTCAAAATCAGTAGCATAAACATAAGGTGGAAAGGGTGCAAGTAGAGAACAGATTAACATTTCTCAGAACTATGGTTATTTAAAGTGAACGGAATCAGGCTGCCAGGGTGGCTGGGTAGAACCATATTAGCTGGCTTAAAAGACACACACACACACGAAAAAATCCATATACAATTTTTTTTAACTGAATAGTAACTTAAGAAGTTTTTTAGTACACTGATAATCGGTGCGACATACATGTCTTACATCTTGATGTATTAATATAGGTGAAAGATAAATAGTTTTTGGATTCAGGCTACTCTGATTAAAGTAAGATACTTGAGCTGTACTTGTGATGGTGTGATAATGTAAATGTGGTTGTGATGATAGCATAGAAGTTACTGAATTAGATCTTCCAGCTGTATTGTGGAATAACATAGTTTCAAAACTTTTCTCAAAATGTATACTTTTTTAAATAAGTTTAATCATCTTGTTCTTCAAAGCTAATTTATAGTGAAAGAGAGCTGATGAAAATCATAATAAGCTTTAGCTTTGAATGAATATTTCAGTTACAACAACAATAAAAAATACTCTTTTCCCCTTGTTTTCTACTTAATAATCCTGTGAATGGTGTTGTTTCATGACCATTTCAGCTACTGTGAACCAGCTAAGGCAGCTAAAATTAAAAAGTGGGTATTTTTCTGCTCTGCTAGCTTCCTGAACAGCAATCAGATGTACACCAGTGCAAGTGAGAGGGTGAGACTGTATTTTTTTCCGTAATTTTAGTATGCCTTCTTAGCCAAAATCAGTCGAGTACCAATGGACCTTAAGTATGCTGATGACTAACTGCTAAATCTGTCTTAGGATTAGGTGATTAATGAGATTTTAAAAGCAACTCTGGGTCATTTAGAATTAACAACAACAATAAAAAAAAATGTATATTAAAGTTTATTAAACTTATATAAAATCTTAAATTACTACATTATTACTAGGTCACTACTAAAGTATAATTTTTCATCTGGATTCCCAGTACAGCAAAAGAAAATTAATATAAGAATAAAAAAAAAAAAATCTTTATGACACAAATGGTGTTGGAGGAAAGAAAAAAAATCAATATGGAAACCTTCTTCAATTACTAATTAAAAAAACAACAACTGTGATTTCCTTTTATTTCACCACAGTAACAAGTTTCCTTGTTACTTCTTTCTGTTTTCATTTCAGTGACATCAAATGAAGTACTATTGGAAGAAGTCATGCGTAGGGTTTCTGTTTTCCTTGGCTGATATTCTTTCATTATAAGAGCTTAAAATATATTGTGGCTTAACAGCTTTTCTATGTGTCTTGGCTTTAAAACTGGAAATTTTGTAAATGTCATCAGAATAAGAAACTATTAAATTAACTGTCTATTGAATTTAAAATGACCTTGTTTTAGGTCTTCTCATAAAACAACCCACACATTTAAAATTGGTTATTATTCTACCACATTTTAGTGATGGATCAGTTTGGACAGAAGGATTCTACTTTACATTAGATGAAATTATGTTGGCATCCTGGCCTTGACTCATTCAGTGTTGAAGCCATCAGACTGATGGTTGTTTGTTTCAGAATGCCGAGAGTTAATTAATTCCGTTGATTTGTTTATTCCTTGAATAAGCAAAGAAACTACTAAAAAAATCCTTTTAAAAAAGTAATATATTTTAAGTTACTGCTAAATTTGCCCCTTCAACATTGCAAATTAATTCTCAAAATAACTTCTGACTATTTATATCTTAAGTGGGGTGAAAAATAAAAGAAAGTGATTATCCCATTATATCTATTCAGAGATTTTTGTTGCTGTTCTTCATTTTGTCTCTATTTGATGGTCAGTTTATCAGTTATTCCATCCTAGGTTACCTGAAATTTTGAGATGTCGGTATATATTTAAGAAGGACTGGAAAAATAATTGCATCCTTCTGCAGAAAATTCATTTAAAATTAGGTAGATTTGTTATATAAGAGATGACAGTGACTAAGTAAATTTAGAGATAATTTTTCTTCCCACTCACAATTCTCCCTCTTCCCACAAATAAAAATTCATGTGAAAATGTGGAAAATGTTATTGCATGAGTAATGATTTCTTATCAGTGCTGCTTTTTCCTAGCAGGTATTTAAGAAAATCTTTGGATTAACCACAGCAGTTCTGGAGGTGACTTAATAAAGAATGAGCTTATTTAAATTAACACCACAACTTATTAGGATATCAAATGGAAAGACAAAGAATTAGATGATATATAGGAGATCCAAGTGTACTCTTTCCTTTACACAAAATCCCATCTAACTCACTCATCCTCTAATGTGGATTGAGAAGCGTAGCTTTCTTTGTTTTAGACATTTAAAAGATAATTGCTTATATTTAATTAGAGGCAAGTTTTTTTTTCTCTCAGGATTCCTATATAACTGCAACATGCTCAAGAAAACTGTGGATTTTTTCACTTCTGCATATAAAATTCAGGAGTCTTTCCATATACAGCAACTTGGATCTGCACCAAAATTCTGGATGCTATTATCTGAAACAGTTTTTATATGACTACTGATTTTTTTCCCACTACCTAGAAGTAACAAAGGATTGTCATCCTTTAAGATGTTACCTGAGTCTATGCAAATTAATTATATTGCATCATGATTGATATCACTGAATAGTACCCAGAAGATTATAGGAATGAAGCTGAGATATATATTCATCTTTCATGTATGTGTTTTTGTTTGTTTGCTTGTTTGCTTGTTTGCTGTTGTTTGTTTTTCTTCTGCAGAGAACATATTGTAACTAGAATGTGAATTTGCAGTTCAGCAGCACTCTGGCTGCCATGCAAAGCAACTTCTGTGGACAACAACAATATTGACCAGACCTCTGCAAGGACTTTCATTTTGACATTGATTTACAGGTGTCTTTCTTTTTTAATTTATCTCCCCACAGTATTTTTGAGAGGTGCAGCTTTTTTTTATCTGTTTAATGCTTTGCTTTTGTTCAAATATCATATCAAGCACTCCTGCTTCTTCCCTTTCTCTTCATGTAATTTATAAATGTAATAAAGCCCCACAAATAAAGATCTCAGAGGATCTAAATATTACAGCTTCATTAACCTGCACTTTTGAAGCTAGGAAAAGCTACAAAGTAATAAATAGAAAGTGCTGTGTTTTGTATGATAGTTCTAAGCCTATTAAGAGATTTGAAAATGAGATTTAAGAATAGATAAAGTATTAGTTCAGAAAGATCAATTTCATAAAAATCATTTTCTTATCTATTCTTAATCTCCAACAGTAGATATAATCCGAGTATTTTTTTTTTTTCCTGGACAGGGCAATATTTGAATAGTTATCTTCTAAAGCTTTGCACAAATCATTTTCTAGATGTGAGGTATGTATAATATTCAGGCTGTCTCTTAAAAATTGTGACTTTCTTTCTGCCCAACTGTCATGGTTTCATGACACCACTATACAAATACACACGAAAAATCTATCATCAGCTGCAAATCTTATCTCTTTACAGATTCTTTTTAGGCTTTCACATGTGTCCTCTTGGAAAAGGTGCATGCCTTTTCAACAAAACCTCTTCAGTTTTGTTTCGTTGGCCACTGGTAGAAGTTTTTTTTTTTTCCTCAGTATTTCTTCAGTTGCATATTTTAGTGCTTAATGCCACTGAAATTAACCAAAAGTTTTTTACATTTGCTTAGATACAGATATGCAATGTTCTTAACTGTATCTCAATTCTGAACTCTATCTTTTACTTGGGGTTTTGTTTTGATTTTGTCTTCTTTAATTGCAAATAGAATCTGTGTATAAAAGCAACTGACATGAAATTGTTAAAAGAAATACATTTGATTGAAGGTGCTGCATCCATTCTGCATAATATTTCAGATCGATGCTTACATAATGCTCCCCCCCATAAACAAAAAAAACTAGATTTCAATGGTTTAAATAGTTAAAAATATTTTAATCAGAACAGTGCTGAATGTATGGTTTTTCAGTTTAAATAATAATTTCTTGAAATGATGGGGAAAACATATGCTCTAGTTAGACTGAAATTAGTCTTGTTTCATACTAGAATTAAAACTGCTGACAACGTTAGAAGTTTAATTACATATATATTTCTATTTCATGAAGCCATACTATTCAAACTTTATTCATCCCAGAAAGGGACAAAATATTTATTCATGGATTTACAAACATTTGAAAGTTGTGTGAGATAATCTTTTCCATGTGACTTCTGGCAGAGCTTGCTAGGATTAACTAGCACTGCTGTAGGGATTGCTTGTTTACATGATGTATGGGGCAATAAAAGAAGAATGTTCTTAGTTCACATCTAAAAATGTCCAGAAGTTTAAATGGTCCTTAATCTCCTCTTTTTTTTTTTTTTTTTTTTAATTTGTTAGTATCTTTTCTGCAAAGTAAGCTAGACTATGACTGGGGTGGGAGGAAGGTGTGATGCAGAAAGTAACAAAAATGTAAAGTTCAACATGCATTATGTCCTACAGTCAACCTATCATGCAGAGCACTGTATCATTCGGTATCATTTTTATTTTGAAAGTCTTCCACTACAGTATTATTAGTTTGAACAGGATTTCATCCATTATCCATTATCATACCCTTCCATCTCATTAGAAGTAGAGCAAATCTGCTGAGATACAGCATTTCACATCTTATAATTCTCTCCTACAGTTAGGAGATCTCATCAAAATGAAGATCCCTTGAATACCATTCTGTGAAACTGGTCTACCTGCTGTTAACAGGCAGTGCTAGCAACAAGTCCACATTACTCTGTTTACTTTTCTTTAAATGCAAATGCTCTTGCATTTGCTAAGGAGGCAGCAGTGTTGGAAATCTGCACTTACACTATTTTCTCAGAGTTCCCTACTAACAGGATACAGCTACAGCCTTCCCTTCCTCCCTCCCTCTTCTACTAGTATATTTCTTCATCTATCTTTCTTAAATGTCTGCAGCTTGAGTCTGTTCTTGCTGGATACATAGCATTTATCCCAATTAAAAATTAAATATGTTGGCACAGATATTTTCTTGGCCATTTGGTAGACAGAAGAACTGATACTCTTACTACTGAGAAACTCTCTCTGATGTGTGAGATTAGAATTAGAACTGAATCTTTGTTATAAAACTTTGCCTTCGTAACTGCAAGAAAAATAAGATTAAAAAAAAATAATAATCTTATATGAAATGCATATTCCAATCTGATGCTCCAGAGACAGCTCAGCTTCTTGTCTATTGGCCTCAGAGCAGATAAGGAACATCTTAATAATATATGAATATAGAAGTATATAGATGTATTTGAATATGTATATATATATACGCTTAAAAGTATATAAAAAGGAGATAAAGATTAAGGAAAAAAGATTATTTGGGGGGGGGAGGGGCAGGGAATATGTTTTTGTCTCAGCATTGAAAATATTGTGGTTTTTTCCTATTCCTTTGCTTTATCCTTCTTTCCTTTCCTTCCTTCCTTTCTTCTCTTTGTTCCACAGAAAAGAAAACAAACAAAACTTTTGTGATGGGAAAACAAAGATATCAGAATTATTAATTTCTTCAATTTGGTGTTTTTGTACCTTTGACAACTCACAGTATAGCACGGTCTCACAGTTCTTAAAGCTGAGAATAACCTTATTATTTCTAGTGTGACAGGTCAAGTCTTTGCCAGGAGGCCTCATGTAATTTGTAGTACCAAAGTATATCTATTGAAAAAACACTTTACCTGTTTAAAAGTAGATTTGGTGAGCTTTCCCTTTCTCACCTTTCTGCCTTTCGCTTGGATTATTACTTCCCATGAATTTCACACTTATAAAATGTCCTCTAATGACAGGCAAAGATCCCATTAAAAATGTTTGAAGTTTTCATGACGAGACTTCCAGTCTGATATCAGCCTACCATGTGAATGGTGGGTAGAAAGATCTGTTGATGAGAAATCATAAAGGTTTCCTTGAAAAATGATTTTTTAATTAACATGTTGCCATGGAATTTGTATTTTTTTTTTTCCATATTAACAACTTTTAACAGAATATTGTCTTCTCCTGTACTAAAAAGAGTAGTGTTTGGTTGTCCTCTTGTCTACAAAATATAAGGTTAGTGGTATTCAGTATGTGATGATGTGGGAGATGTTTATGGATCACTTTCATATATTCGCATGAAATTCATTCTCATGCTTCTTGGATGATACATTTGAATTTGAGCTACTTGAATGCATCTCTTTTACAGAAAAATTTTATGATGTATCTTTTGATATCAGATTATTTTTCTTATGATAAATCAATGAGAAAAAGATAACAATTGTTTAAGAAAAAACAATGTCAGTGAATCATTAATAACTTTAAATAAATTCTCGGTTGTGTACTGAAACCAATTCAATATCTGTACATTTTATTTTTCCCAATGTATTTTGATTCTTTTTTTTTTTATATTTTCATTGTTATGTGTATTATGTTCTTTGGAATGAGATACTGGAGTGTGTTTTTTCTAATAATTCAAAGGAGCCACTGGAATTTAAAGTTGACTGAAAAGATCAGCTTTTATTTTTTGTCATCTTAGATATTTTTACTTTTTTTTTTTTTTTTTTAACCTAGCATATGTTTCAATTCATACTGTAGTTGGCTTTTCTATTAAAAGTGAAAATTTTGATAGAAGGGAAGCTCAGAAAATTTGGAATTCATATACGGGGCTTTTCAATTATTTCAGCTGGGAAGAGTTGGTGTTAGCAGGAAATGCCTGTACACATCAAGGTCTAACTGGCAGTGACCAAAGAGCAGCAAATTAGCCTGCAGTAGTGGAGAGAATAGAGTTAAGATGTCCAAATGGAAATGATGTCCAACATCAGATTTTTGAAGTGACCATAGAATTTAATATGAACTCTGATTCTGCAACGTGGCCTGCACACAGAAGAACTTATTCCAAGACCCAAGGACCTATAAAAGACTACGTAATTATAATTATTTTGAGTTTATTTATTTATTATAAATATGTATTTTTTTTATAGTTTATGGATGCATTGTTATGGACTTGTTACTGACCAGAGTTTGTCTTAATACCACTTGACTCATTCATTATATCCCCTTCAGTAAAATAACCCATAAATTAAAGTATTCATAAAGCTCATAAAGTTTCCTAGTATTAAAATATTAGTATTTATAGCATTTTTTCATCTAAGCTAACTCAAAACCTCCTAATGATGTTGTTTTAAAAGGAAGGAGGAAAGATGCAGATGTAACCTATGGCAACTTTAGTCTTTGGGTATTTATGCGAGATATTCACCACTGGCAGCGGTCTCCATATTTCAGTGTAGTGGAATACTCATCTGAAAGAACTTTTTTTTTCATATTTTTTATAGCAGTATTGAAAAGGCAGTCTAAGTTTAGAATGATTCCCACCTTTTTCCTCTATTTTCTTTTTTTTCCCAGCGTAAGACATGCCATCAGAAGAGTAGTGAAAGGGTTTGGCTATAACTTGATTTTCACACAGATAGTGAAGGGAAATAGATAAATCAGTTAATGCAATCAAAGAAAAATTAATGAAAAACATTAAGGAATAGGCAAAACCGTTGCCCCTGCCCCCAACTTTAAGTTTACTCACTGCTGACATTTTTGTCATATTCAAGTTGAATGTATTAGCAGAAACAATCCCACTTACTTAAATTGTTCTGCTTGCTCTTTTTCAGGTTTTCTTTACAAATCTTTTTAAACAAAAAGTGAGTTATTTTTACAAGTTTCCTTGTAGTTAAGCAAAACAGGTGACTTACTTTATTTAATATTTATCTGAAAGTGGAATAGTATAAATTATCTTGAAAACTCAAAATAGAAGTTTACTTTTCTCCTTTTAAAATAGTAAATCCTCTTTTTTTTTTTTTTTCCTTTTTTTTTTTTTTTTTTTTTTTTTTCCCCAAACTTTAGCTGCTTTCCAGAATACATTTTGCATCTTGAATTCCATTAGTTGCCATCTGGCAAAGACACTGGAAATTCAAAGACTGTTCTTCATATTTGCGGTAAGATGAATTCTCAAGCTAATGTTTCCCATTGTATTGCCTCTGAACATTACTATGAGCCAAGAGGTAAAAGGTGACAATGCCACCTGGCATGCTTCCCAGCATCCTGGCAAAGGTGCCTCTGCTTGCCAAAACCTTTTTGAACAGGATGACCTTGCTCAATCTACACACAGGAGAGGACCTATCTCTTTGCCAGCATGAAAGGTCAAAGGAAGTCCTCATCTCTACTTACCCAGCAGGGGCCTCTTCCTCCCTGGCCCTTTGTTTATGTGTCTAGCTCAAGATGTTTCTCATTTTTGGTTTGCTTTAGAAACATTTTATTGCACTTGAAATTAATTTAATTTGAGAAGTCTGAGCTTCACATTTTTTTAAGTTATATAAAGAAGTCCTCTGGGAATCTTTCAGGGCCCTCATTTATTGTTTGCATTTCCTGGCAGACAGTGTCTGCTAGTACTGCTGCTTTGCCAAGACTCTCCCATTTCCTCACTTTCCTAATGCTTTGGTAAACATGGATAAACAGTAGACTCTGAGGGCACAAAAATCTTGCCAGTAGCACAGCATGTCTTCATCAGAACTGTTGCATTTTTGAGTGGCAAATGCCAATATTTCCCTATCTAGTGAAGCAGTAACAACAGGAACTGAAAAACAGAGTTCTGCTCACATGTTAAATAGTTCTCAGCTTTTCTCAAGCTGATAGCTGAGTATAAATTTGTGGAATATTTTGATATTAGAAAAATTGTTTTCTCTTCATGGATGAATAACTCACTAATCACTATTAATAAAAATTAATTTTAATTGAGAATTAGTGTACTTATCTGCTTGAGTTAACCTGAAACCTGAAGGCATTTTTTTTTCTTTTCAGCGTTGGTCCATGTTCTTTTCTCTGTTTCTTCTTCTCATGAGCTTTTTTTTGTTCTTCAAGGTTTTTAACTCTCTGCTTTCTTGAGGATTTCAGTTAATGTCTTTTTTAAAGGCATTTCTGCAGTGTGTCACAGCAGATACTACTTTTACACACCACATTATTCCAGAAGTATTCCACACCACAGTTACGTATGTTTCACGTGTCAAGAAATCCAAGGATAAAATCATAGAATGATTTGGGTTAGAAGGGATGTTTAAAATCTATTTCCAACACCAATGTTGTAGGCAGGAACACCTCTAGCTAGATGAGGTTTCTCAAAGTCCCATCCATCCTGGCCTTGAATGCTTCCAGGGAGGGGTTGCTGTCCCCTGTCACGGACACAGATAGATCTAGAGATAATTCTGTGACAAGGGGGCATTCACAACATCACTGAGCAAACTGTTCCAGTGTCTCACCACACCTCACAGTAAAGTAGATACGAGGTCAGAATCATTAAAAATATCTCTATCATTTGGATCCATTTTACATAAGCATTAATATTCCTGAATTTATCTTGAACAAGGTGCTTTGGTTCATTTACTACCCCTGCCTCTAAACTCAGGTGGATGGTCTTAAAACTTCCATAAAACTACTGATTATATTTAGGATATTACTCAAATTGAAGTAACTGCCAGTTAGGCAGTGAATAGATAGTTGAGCTGAAATATAGCATATGCAAATTTTTCTGACCAAATAACCTATAGGTATTCATTTCAGCTGGCATGACTTACTGCAGGCCTCTGACTGCTGTATGTACATTTGTTTTGCTCTTCCATTCCTTCACAGAAAGCAATAGATAGAAAGCACAGAAACACGTCTTTGTTTCAAAAAGATTGCTTGAATTGATTTTCAGTCCAGATCTAGAGCTTGCAAATAGCTATCTTTCATTAATTGATTCATCAAAAATTATTAATGAATGAGATCCATCTGTATACCTAGGTCTAATGTCTATTTAACATACTATCCGACATTTGTTGAATTTTAATTCAAACGCATCAACCTAACATGTCTGCTGAGACAGGAGCTAGCAAATTGACCTGTGTAATGTAATAAATGAAGACCTTAATTAGTTTAGTAAAATTAATCTGCTTTGTAGAAAAGACAGCGGTTTTGACTATCTGTAAGTTACTTCATGTAGCTACTTACTAAGTATAGAAGTATTCCATGAGAGTAATATAACTAAAATAATTTTTAATTGAAAAATAAATAAATCTAGTAATGGAAATAGTAAGAGATGGAAGGGACCTGTAAGGGTCATGTAGTCCAACTCCCCTGCAGTACTTAGCTACAAGGGGTTCTACGGACTGTCTTAAGAGGAACGGCATGATTTGAAGAGTGTTGGTTCTTCTTGAACAATTGATACAACCTTCTCTAGCAAGGTGTTTCATACTTATTCAGAATTTTTTTGACCTTGCAACTACTAACATACTGGTGTTTTGTTTTGTTTTGTTTTTGTTTTGTTTTTTTTTTTTTAATTGCATTAAAAATACCACCAACAACCAGCTTAAAAACCTCTGTACAACTATCCAGCATTATATACTGGATAAAGAGCCCTTTGACAAAATGCAGGGTTGTGTTCCCAGTGAATCTGATCATCTTTTTCAGTGGAGCAACGAAATGATTTTTTATTATTTTATTTTATTTTATTTTATTTTATTTTAGTATTGTTTTTATGTTAGTTTTTTTTTAGCAAAACTGTATGATCAGAAAAAGAGAAACAACTTTATCTTTAAAAAAATAAAATTAAATTTTCAAATCAGCATAGCCACCTACCAAGCTTTCATTATACAAAACAATTTCTATATTTCATAACTCTATTTTCCTATTTTTCTCATGAGGCAAGGCGATAAAACTGAAATACTCTCTACTTACAATCTCCAAATATTAAAATGTCTGAAAAAAAAAAAGAAGTGATAGCACTGGGTATTTTGTTGTGAGGAGTACAAGATTTCCTGCTGTGATATAAAGGAGGTTTTTGGTTTTGTTGTTTCCAACTGTCATTTTTAACTTTGGAATAATTTTTTTTCTTTAGTATTTTAAGTGTGCCAAAGCTAATGAAAATAAATTCACAGTCAATTAGCAAAAATACTTTGGGAAAATGTGGGTTTATGCATTTTAATTGGGAAAGATTGCTAATTTTTTCTTAGCTTTTTCAGTTATTTTGTCTTTTAGCAAATTTTACTAAAAATTTGGCAAGTTTTTGAAAAAACAATCTCCTGGAAGTGTTTAAATTTTCTTTAACAAAGCTTAAAGTTTTTCATTAGCTGAATTGTAGGAAATGACTCTCATATTTTTATTCATTGCCAAATATAAAATACTAGCTGACTGGCATAGCTGTTTCAGCTATCATGTTTCAAATAAGAAGTACTACTTTGTTAATCTGAAAATTAGGTGACGTGGTTGGGTAACTGTATCTTAGAAAACAGGATTTTTATTTGTCATTGAGTATCAGGGAGTGCCAGATGTTTAGGAAAAATGGCAGAAATGACTTCAGATAAACATTTGTGTTTCTGCAATATTAATAGCTTACTAGTTCTCAGATCAGGTTTTCTGTATGATCTCATTCTTTTGTCGTTTGCTTCTAATGACTGTTAGGGGAAAAAAAAAAGAAAAAAGAAAAGAAACCAACCTCAAATCTCACACCAGGAAGCATCAAAAAGTTACTAGGAAATAGTAGTACTTCAGCCACCACTGAAATATAATATTTCTGGTACCAGTACTTGTCACTCCACTGACAAATAAGTATGGAGCCTACTCCATACAAATGGGAAAAAAAAATCAGATTTGTTTAGTCATAACAAAGACAGCTTGCTGATCAGTTGTCCTTTACAGCTTGAAAAATCTTGCACCGATTTGTAACAAAGAAGTATAATGTAATGAACTGGAAAAAGCTAGTAAAAGTGAATAGTTATCAATGCAAATTAGAAGTCTGACGTTATAACTTATGTCTCTCTCTCTATATATATACACACTGTCCAAACAAGAACATGAATGCCTTGTTAAAAGGAATATTTTTCCAAGGCAAGAAGTAAATTTCAGAGGATGAAGATAAAATACTGTCAGAATTCACTGATTATACAGATCAGCATTTCACATACATCATTTGCTCATATTGTATCTTGAAATACTTGGCATATGATGTTGCTAAAGTCACACTTAGGTTACCAGGTTTTGCTTCTTTCGGTGTTTGACTTTTTCACTGGTCAAATGAAAGTAACCTCTATAACTGGTTTAGTCCTATAAATCACATTCACCACATTTTTCCTGGTAACTTGTGACAGAGTAAAAATTTCATTTCAGTTTTGTTATTGTATTTTATTCTCTTGAAGCCCTAGAGCAAAATATGAGAACAGTATCTAATCCTAACTTAATAAATAATTAAGTTAATAAAATGCACATAAGGAGCTATAGAAAGCCAAAACAGGAAAAAGGCCATAATGAGTCATTCTCTTACTTATGCTGAGGTCAAATTATTGCATGCTTTAGTATGCAGTTTATTTTGCTCATAAGTGGCAAAATTGGCTCTAACATGTTATAAAGAAAGTGTGAATTTACCTTCATCAGTTTGTAAGTATGTTCTTTTTTGCTACTTCTGGGCAACTTCTGATGCTGTTGTTGAGATACATACTTTCATATATGAATATATATATATAATCATTATTTTTTCAATATAGGCATGTCATGTATAACTTAGCCTCTATAGTGGAGTTGTTTTATTCCAATTTTTCTAATTTTCATTTTTCTAAATTAGTTCATTGACTTCTTAATTTAACAATTCTGCAGTGAGTCTTTAGACAGTGATTATGACATGAATTACAGAAGTCAGTTAAACTTTTGTAAATTGTTCTAAACAGCTTACTAACATATAAGAATTTATACACCACATGGGATCTGCTCAATGGTTGATCTTTCTTCCAATGTATGTTAACAGGAGGACAGCTGACCTGTTGGTACAGTGATGCAATTTAAGTTATAGTCTTCTATGGTTATTGCTGCATTTAGAATGAAACATAAGATAATGAATATACTTTCACTTAGGGGTTTTTTATATGGTTGTTTTTTTTTTGTTTGTTTTTCTAAAAAGAAAATTGACTTCTACTAAACCACACAGTTCCGGCTGATTTAAGGAACTATTGTCAGACCTCGTAGATGATTAAGAAACGGTGGAAATCCTTCTAGTATTAAACAGCTGTTCTCCAGCTGCTGATGCTCTCCATCACTTCTGTGATCTCAGTTTTTGAGGGTTATCCATCAGTTACTTTTGATGGGCATATAGTTCATTCATTTGCAAAATTAACATCAGTTTGAAGGTTAACATTTCAAAATAAATAATGTGTTTTGCCTTTCATATCAGTATAAATCAGGCTTAATACAAGAAAGGTTAATATAATTATAGCATAATAGGATTGGGCTCAATGAAAGATGATCCTTATTACGATTTGTCTGGCGGATGATAAGGTATAAATCCTTAATATTTGAATTTGAGTAATTTGATAAGTAGTACAAAATCAACCTTCATTTATATAGTTCAGCTCTAATTGAAGAATGGTAACGTGATTTATAAAATATTTTTTTAATCATAATTATTAAAATATTCGTGGTACATTTTGATAGTATTTTACATTAGAAAAATGTCTGGTGCATTTCTTTTCTCTAAGACTGCTCATCAATATCATATTGCACTTTATGTCAAACATTATAAATTATTTTTCTAAGAGAAGAGTTCTACTCAGTTCTCTCTGAGATTACATTCTATGCATTCAGAAGCAATTATTTAAAAACAAAAAGACCTTCTAAATTCCTATATGTATGATTTGTATTTGATGTAATTAGTTCTTAACATTTACTCAGAAACTTTCATTACACATATGGACTTATTCAATGATTATTCCTGCAGTCTTTCCACTTATCAGAAGAAGATTCTTCCTTTTACTCTTGGAGTACATTTGGTAGTAGAAAACTTCGGCCCCAGTAGGGCAATAGTGAACGAAGTCTGAAGGAGTCACAACCCATGGATACCCCTGCAGGAGCAGCCCTGGCTGGAGCTGCAGCCCATGGAGAGGAGCAGGTTATCTGGCAGGAGCTGTGGCCTGTAGCAGTAGTCCATTTCTGAAGGATGGACCCCATTGTATGGACTCATTCTGGAGAAGTTCTTGAAGAACTTGAGCCTTTGGGAAGGACTGGAGCAGTTTGTGAAGTACTGCCTCCAATGGAAGGGAACCTGTACTGGGGGCTAAGAAAGAGTGTGAAGAGGAAGAAGCCATAGACACAAGATATTATTGACTGACCAACAATCCTCATCCGTTTGTACCATTCAAATAGTAGGGGGAGGTGAAAGAACTGAGAATGAAGTCGTGCTAGGAAATAGGAAGAAAATGGATTTTATTTACTTTTAGATCTCAGTGCTGATTTCTGCTAATAATTGGCAAGGAATTGAATCAACATTCTCCAGACTGAATCTGTTTTACCCATAACAGTAATTGGTAAGTAATTTCCTTGCCCTTGTCTCAGTAAACAAGATTTTTCATCACATTATCTCATGCTGTCCCGTTGAGCAGGGAGTGGCTTGGTGAACACCTGGCAGCCAGCCAAGGACACTACATGGCTGACCTTTAACTACTAAAGAATCACTCTGTGACTCTAAGCTTTATTCTTTTTGTGACAGAGGAAGTCAATATTTGTAAGACTATTTGGGCTTTACAGATGGTTGTTTTTTTTTTTTAATTAAAGAAGTTATTGTAAAGGGAGATAGAAAGTTTCTTAGTAGGTTTTGTTTATTTAACATTCATTAAAAAGCTTTAAACTGGTTATTATAGTGGAAAATCTCTGTCTGTGGCACACAATCTTGCACAGGAGAAATCTTAGTATTTTTCCAACTAATTTATCTGGACAGTTTAACAGTGAATGTTACTTTAATAACTGCAATGCATTAAGTAATGCTTTGGGGAGTCAAAAAACACTGCAAATTATTTCACATTAAATATTATTGGGGCATCAATTAGAGTTAATCCAGCAAGCTGAAGGGCAATTTCAAAATGGTCTAATTGACACTCACTTTGCAATGTCACAGTTTTTTAGTTTTGACTAACTATCCATTTATTACTCAACAAAGTGCAGAACAGGTGTAATAATTCAAAATATAATTGGTTGTCACGGAGAACAAAGAAAGAGGAAGAATAGATAGTATACACATGCAAATGTGTTGTCCTCTGCATATGCAGATACAGAGTTTATTACGGCTTGATGCCAGAAAGCTTACAGCTCTTGCATTAATGTGTTAATAAATATTTATGTTTTCATATATTAGACTATATCCCATGATAAATATAATTTATTCTGTTTGGGTTCATGATGAACTCTTTCTGATGAAAAGATCAAAATGTATAATGTTTAAAAAGCCATGCTTAAAAATTTAAGAACATTTTGTTTCCGAGTAGTTAGTCATGGAAATGTGTGGACACTGCATTTTTCTCTCTCCTTTTTTTTTTTTTTTTTTTTTTAATTGGTTTTACAGCTAATAATCTTGCACCAATTACTGATGTTCTTTGAACTACAGACTATTGTGGAATTTCTTTTAATATTCTCATTAAAATTTGCAGACAATGAAGCTTTCTTGAAGAAAAATTGTATAAAACATGTTTCTAAAATTTTTATCCCAGTAATATCTTGCATTCAAAATTTTAATACCCGGAATATTATGTATCAGCATATATACTTCTGATCGTCTAAATCCAATAAGTCAGTGGAATGCTTAATGAACCTGAAGTTAAGCATGTGAAGATTTAAAGTCTTTCAACCCATCAGAATGACTTTTCTCGAGAACTGTCTAGTCTCCTTATGTTGGGACCTTTGTTATGGCCCTCTTCATCACATTAGAGAACAGTATGCAGATATTTTTATTTATTTATTTATTTATTTTACCACTGAGATTATCCAAAGCACTGTTAATTGTGAATTTCATCTGTGAGGACTGTTTCAAAAGTACTGCCTCCTGTTTTATGATGTTGGCCCATGACATCAGAGGCAGATGTTGGTGGTATGGCAGTAGAGTTTGAACATTCCCAGCAGTATTCTCTTCATTTTCTTTCTGAGTGACATATGGCAACAGAGGAGCAGCCTGACACAATGATGGCTGATGTGGAAGCAAAAGGGTGTCATTGAATTCCTCCAAGCTGAAGGACATTCAGCAGTACTGGCTAAACATTCATACAGACCAAAAAATGGATGTCTCACCACAGTGAGACAGTGGGTGGTGCATTTCAGCAGTGGTAACAGCATAGTGAAAGACAAGCCGTGTTCCAAATGGCAGTACACAGCTGTCACACCTCAAAATGAAGAGCATCTCAATCACCTCATCCATACAAATTGGTAGATGGTGGTGACTATGTTGAAAATCAGTGTTTAGTAGCTGAGAATTTGCTCTCTCAAACAGTGTTATTGTTCTTCTTATCTGTTGAATGTTAATAGGAGGCATTGCTTTTGAACAACCTATGCATATTATAGCAAGTTAGAGCTATGTTAAAGCAGGCTCTGAAAAAAATTGATTCTGCAATGTGAACTTTATTCCTGAAAAATAACTTTGCCTTCTAATTCTAATGAAATTAGGAAAAGGTGGTTGTTCATTTCTTTATTTAATAAGGGAAGATATAATCACACAAATAAGTATGTTTAGTTTTCTTGTATAATATCTAGCAAAATATTCCTATTAAAATACTTGTTCATACGAATGGATTTTAGTATTCTTGAAGAGTTAAGATAGTGGAACAATATTGTTCCCCTCGTTTATTAAGTGACTTCATAATGTTCATCCGTTCTTTATTATCTGTTTAGAAGCGCACCAACAAATTGAAGTGAATGCCTACAAATGGTACTGTTAATCTTAATTTCAATTTTCATCCAAAGACTGTAAAGAGTAAATAATTCAGTATGAGACAGGGAAGGGGTTTTGCCTGCCCAATAGTTTTGACCCCCAAATGCATCCCACTTTGCCTGCCGCCATGGTGACACCCAAGACAGTCATGATGAAAGAAGTGGAGGATACGGCACTGCTTGTTTTTACTGTGTGCTTTTCCTCTATTGATAGTTTTATTGCTCTTAACATAATTTGAGGAAAATCTGTCCAAATGTTTCAAATACATTTATTCAGTCCACAGCCAGACAGACTGTTAATTGCTGAAGGGCAAAGCTTTGTTTCTTTTCTTGGTACCTGAAACAAAATTGCATTGAGAAAAAAGGGAGAAGTATCATGTTAGGAGGACTGGATTCAGGAGTATTGGTTTTCTTTTTAAATATGAGAATTAGAAAGGGAAAATGTTCACAGAATCCAAGGCAGCAGTGAAAGTCACCCAAAAGATAAAAGAGACAAAATGGTATAATTGGATGCTGAAAATGCTGGATGTACATTGCTCTTCAGTGGTTACTTGGTAGAAATCTCCATGAATGAGGTATTGACAGGTAGAATTAAGGGAAGAATTTGTCTGAGAACTAAAAATGCACCAAAAAGAGATGATGGGAGTCAGAACAGATTTCTAACACGTGATAGGAAATGAGTTATTTGTCCAAATTGCATTCTTAAAATTTACTGCAAAGTAAGTGCTACAGAAAAATATTTCACAAGAAAGGATGTTAACTGAGGAATGTGATGAATAAGGCATGAGAAAAAAAACAGGCAAATGGAGGGAAAATGAATTAAAGAAGAAAGAGAGAAGGAATAGCAGTATCACACTAGTATCTGAATTAATTGACTTGGTCTGAGTAATTGGACATGATGACTCTGCCTTTTGACAACTAAGTAAAAAAGTGTTCCTTTTTGCATGTTTTCTTTTGGGTAAGATTATATACAAATGACATGTTAGCATATATGAATTTTTATCAATACATCTTAAACATTGGCACCTTTAGCTTAGAGGAATAAGATCTTCTGCAGATTAAATTTTGGCAAAAACTCTATACACTGTATCTGAATAGCACATAATATTCTACACACATAACATAAAAATTCAAACTGAAGTGAAAAATATGCATATTTGTGTATGTTTGTTTAACAACTGAGTATTTAAAGGTAAGATCCTTTCATCAAAGGTAATCTGTGAAGATTTTTTTTTAATGTATTAATTCTTTATTCATGACAACACATAAATATCACAAGTAATTAGATATTATTGGATATATTTATTTTCTTGTTCATGCCACAGTTCATGCTGCATGAACACTATTGATTTTAGTCATTCTGAATGGACTGTGTGGGATTTTGTTGACTCACATGATCTGTTTTTCTTCAGTGTTTATGTGTAACAGAATTGTTAAACAACTTCTCATTTTGGTTACATACTTTCACTTATGTGGACTTTAAGATCCAATATTTTGGCAGTTTTATTCTAGCGTTGACTTTAAAGTTTTAATAATTGTGATGTTGGGATTTTCAAGGGGGGGGGGAAGCAGAGGCCTTCTCTTTTATATTTCCTTTTTTCTCACTGTTACACATTTTAATGACATCAGATTTTATATTACTCAGAACTAAGAATCATCTTCACTGTGAATGATCTTTGTGCCCTTTCATTTGATTGGTTCATAAAGAAATCACCAAAAGGCTGCTGTGAATCACTGTGACTCGTTATATTCAAGTAATAGGTTAGCCTTTTTGCAATTTCAGTTGTCTGCAAAAGCAATTTGAAACTTTTCTGTATTGTCTTCTAACCATGAATTGACAACAGTTTAAAACTGAATAAAAATCCCTTGTCTTGATGTAATTCATTTTTTCTTCAACAAAAAATGAGGATTGTAGATTTCAGGGCTGTTGTCATTTTTGTTTTGTTTTGTTTGTTTATTTTTCTTTTGATGGGATGATTATACTAAAAATACTTACTTTTTTAATGTATCTAGCACTTACATATCACCATTCTGGTGAGGCACTGGAACACATTGCCTAGAGATGGGTTGATGCTCCATCCCTGGAGACTTTCAAGGCAAGGCTGGATCAGGTCATAAAGAGAGCTGCCTGCAAGTAATCTACAGATGTTAAAACTCCAGTTTATAGGATCTCTGAAAGTCATCTTTGGAGCATGTGCCTATGTCTTTGTAGATTTCGGTATTATTCAGAAACTAAATGTGAAATTTTGGAGATCCCACATTCCATGTTCCAGAATGACTAGCTGTGTTGAGATGACATATAAGGCATTGTAGAGAATCATTAGTATGAGTGTCTTCCATACAATTTATTAAATGAGCAATAATTAACTGTATGATTTGACTGGAATAGGCTTACTTTAAGAAACACAACAATTTTTATTTACATATTTTTCATACGTTTGTATTTTCGTAGTATGTAGAACCACTTATCTTTAAAGGAAACATTTTGTTTTCTCTCTTGCTTCTTCTACAGTTTTTCTTACACAAAATTGATATCGCAGTGTAATTGAAATTATAGTATAATCTAAGTATATTTTAGCTATATTATACTTTAAGCAGAATGCTTCTTCCTTACTCTAATTCATGGTAGATTTACATCTTTATCTTTGCAAACAAATATCATTTTTCATGTTATAATGATTAGTTAAGGAAAATGCTGCTGAATGTTAGATTTCTGTGCATATAACATCTAAGCTATTTTGAAATGTTTGACTAGAATCTTATTGAAGTGAATTTCACAGTTCAAACATTTATGTAAAAATTATGTAAAAATGAATTTTATTATTATTTAATTTCAAATTTATTTCTTTCACGCTGAAGCTACTAAACAGAAAGGACATTGTTCTTCTTTCTTTCTGAAACTGCTTTCAAGAATCAGCATTAGAATGCTGGAAAGCTGTGTTAGAAGGTTTTAAAAACTTTTATTTTTAAGCATGAGGCTTATTTTTTAAATTGATTATAAATAGTACTGAAGATGTGGTTGGACAGCAAATTGTTTTCCCTGATGAAAATGTTGCCATCACTATGAGTGGTCTAGTGGTACTTTCAGGTCAAAGTCATATGAACAATATAGGAGTAAATGTTATATTTATTCTAAAGCCTGGAGCAGCTAAAGTGAGAGAAAGAACAAATAACTTCATAATTTCATATAACTTTAAATAAATTCATAGGGGAAAAAGCAGAACAAAATTATGTAAAAATCTTGTCTGTCTCAATGGAACTGGGGCCTAACATTATTTATATGAATAGATATCCAGAAAAACAAGAGAAGTTTTGCTGCAAGTGATTCTCACTAGAAGACTGTACATATACTCTAACAATGAGTGTTTTCTTAAAAAATTATCTACTTTACATTAGCATATCATGAAGTACTTATTTGAATAAACGGAGATAACAGAAATCATCATATACACCTAAGCGTAAAGATCAGCTAATATTTGTGTTGAGAGATTACTACAAAATAGACTGTATTTAGTAGAGAAAATAGATGCTTCAATATCAGGAGGCTTAAGAAAATTAATCCTTTTTTCTTTTAATCTCTGTCATATAGATTTCCTATATGATCTTTGGAAGTGCCTTCAGAAAGTCAAATTCTTAATTTCTTGCATATGACATAAGGATACTGCTTAACTATAGTGATAAGATTGGTCAGATATTTATGTAAAGCAAGTCTGAATAAAAAATAGACTTGATTCTACTACCCAAGAGTTAGGTCAATACCCTAAATACCAAACTCCCAGCAGTGGCTATTGAGCACATTCAAGTGTACTCTTTTACTATCACACTTAAAATTTATTTCTGCATCTATAAGACATCCTAACAAATGTGTAACAGAAACTTATCAACTACTTCAAAAATTCTGTTCTGATCAATCATAATTTCCCACCACAAGTTTTTCCTATAGAGGACCTTAGATGTACATAATGAGGTGTATTGAAAACAATGTATTGATAAAAAAATGATATGTAGCCCAATATAAGAGCTAAATTTTCCCATCAGTATTCCCTACACAGAAATAACTTGACTTCCAGCACTCCTGCCACCACTATATTAGTTTTATTTTGAATTAGGATAGATAGTTGTAATAAAGCAAGCCATGGGTTTGTGACATGGGCAAAGATACCAATGGAACAAAATTCATTTTCACTTCTGAAGCATCAGGTATCATCCTGAATAGTCTCAAAAGTAAACAATCATCAGAATAGTCAGCCACTGTATCATCTAGTTCTACAGGCATGAGATTTTTAAAATTGGTGTGAAGATAAAGTGGATAATGCAAGAATAATACAATACACCCTTCTGTATTGTATTCCTTACTCTTTAGTTTCTTACGCGCAGAAGACTCACAGTGGAACAGCAATCCCTCCAGCCTAGGTACGCCTGAACTTTCAGTATAAGTATTCTTATTTTTAAATACTTAATTGTTATGCTGCAGCTGCATATTTAGTAATGCAGCAGTTCCAAGAATTTATTTAGTGTCATGCAAATTGATAGGCAATTTCCAAGGCTTTTATGTCTTTAAAGGAGATGTAATGAAAAAGAATTGCAACCTGGTCAGGTTGGCAGTCTTGCATTCAGTTTTAGATAGTATGCCTCAGAAGTGACATTAGATCTTACAGTGAGAGAGGACATACGTTATTCCCTACATAACATTTGTCTGAAGGAACATTTGCTTAATGTATTGACATATCAGATTACTAAAAAAATGGGTACGCATTCAGGCTTTTAGTTCAAATGGGTTGAGTAATACTATGCAAATGGAAACTTAAACCTTGGATTGCTTTAAAAAGTTGTAATAATTTGTTCATGAATCCCTTTTTGTTCATTTGAAAAATGAACATTTCTTCAAGCTTGTTTAGTAACCATTCCAATTCACAATGTATCTTTTGAAATTCACAATTCACTCCTTAAAAACTAAATAACTGTTCTAGAATTCATGCTTTTTTTATTTTTTTTCCTCCAAAGGAGTTCATATATCTGGAAACATTAATCCTAATCCATCCCTTCACACTTAGTTTGAAACTTTGATTGTAGCTCATGCTGAAAAAAAAAATATGTTGAACTAAGCAAAAGCAATTCTTTTTTTTAATTTTCAAGGCCATTAAAAACTGTTCTTTTTTTTTAGGATTAGGTCTCCTCTGCTTATTTGTTACAGAAAAAGAAGGGAAGGGCTGAGTTTTTTGCTATTTCAGTCAACTGGTTGCTGTGAAGGAGAGGAGTCCTAAACAGACTGGAAAGCAGATTGTCTTTTTTTTTTTTTTTAATAATTTCTCACACAGTGAAATACCAGTAATGCAGCTTCAACTTGATTAATATAAGCTCAAAGAACTTAATCTCCTTTGGTTAATTTGCATTATGATCCTTATGGACCATAACAACCATTCAGATTTTTTACCTGTTCTTTTTATGAATAACAAAAATAAAAAAAAAAAAAAAAAAGAGGAAAAAAAGAGGAAAAGAAAGCACTTAAAGTGTATTCTGCTGTTTCTCTGGAGATTAAATGATAAGAAAAGATTGTTTTCTCTTATTTTTTTTAGATATGATTTTGTTTTATTTTGTTTTGTTTTTCTTTTAATAATATGATAGTATCTGAGATATTTAATTACAATCTCCTCGCCCTCCCAAATATGTTTAGCAAAAATAATGGATAATTCAGGCTTATTTAATGCATAAAACAGCACCATCAATCTTGAGATGAGGTTTTCATAACCTTTTAGTTTGTATTCCTCACTACAGAGATATAGATATCTTTTCCTGTGAAGAAAATAAATAAAGGGATTGTCTGTACAGCCAAAATATACAATGAGATGGCTTTGTGCTCTTTATTCTCAATTGACCTCTACTTTGAAAGATAGGCTTTGTTGCCTGGCCATCAGACAAAGCTAAGTATGAGAAACGTTAAACTGAATTCAAAGTCTAGTCTAATCTCTACATTAGCAGAAGTGATATATCTGAAGTCTTTTTGGGAATAATGCAGAAGTAATAACAAGTGGGAAGCATAGTCTGCCTTTCTAGTCCCTGAAAATAGTGAAAGTATAATATTCTGCTGTGATGAATAGTAGTGAGGTTAATATCTAATTTTCATCTAATTTGCCCCACTCTTCCAATTTTGCTATTAACTCTGTTGCATCCAACTTCAAATCACCATCCATATTTCACCATCCATCACATTAGCAAAAGCCTTGATAAGTGACAATTTGAGGCCTGAAATGATTTTTTTGGGGGTCTAACATGTGATTTATTCATCCTAAATAATGTATTCTGCTTCCTATTTTCCACAGTTAAACTTTTAATTAGATTTTTCTCCAGGATATATCCTTGCTATAGTGGGGAATGCATTTCCTGAGTGCATGATATGTAAATTAACTTTCTGATGCTTTGATCAAAATTGCTGGAGTACAGGTGAAGATGACAAAAGACACATGACTAAAATCAATCCAAGAAAAAGTGATTTCTGAATCTGTTGTTGAGTCCTACATGGAAAGACTGAAATGAATAGAGTTACTGAATGCATTATAGTGATAGTTCTGTTGTACTTAGTTTTGTTTCCATAGATACCTGATTACTGCATGTTTTCTTTCATGTTTAGCTAGATAAGGTTAGCAGTAATATGGAGGATAAATGATATCAACATATAGGGGTCATCACAATCTCATAAAACGAGAAAAAGTGAAAGAATTTAATATCTTTTTTTTTTCCTTAAAAAAAAAACAAATAATGGCAAATTAAAATAAAAGTAGTTCTCTCTATACTGACACTGAGAAAATTTGGAGATAAGTTAGCACTTTATGTATGTGACTAAATGCACATGGACACATGATAATAGCTCTACTTAGACATAGGTTTTAAAGTGCTAAAGGAAGGAAAATATCAATCTTGGTTGGAGATAAGGGAAGAATTAGTGTCACTTGCTTAAATGCCTTTGCATTAGATCATTCCTAAAGTTCTCCCTGGAACAAATATCCTAAAGTTTAGTGTGCTCTTCCATCAAATTTCCTCTACAGCCTCCACTATGTTTGTATTGAAGGAGCCATTGGGTGAGTCAATTTAGAGAGTAGAACTTCTGTGCTGTAGAGTACACACTGTACATCATTAACGAGCACAAAATATTTTCTTGAAATCTGCAGTGGTCATTGAAGTGACAATTTTTTACTACTTTCAATGTAGTTTTAGATCTTCTGTTGCTAAAATATTTGACAAACCTGCATATAAAAATTTGAGAGAAAAAACTCTGTGTTGATTTCTTATAGCCTCTCGGTAGCTCATATGAGGAACTTAATAGTTCAATAGTTCAGCTACATTCAAGGAGCTGTTTTCTTTTTTTGGTCTCTTCCTATTTTCTAGGACTAGTTTTCTGTCATCATCTAATTTCCGCTATAGCCAGATGTTTAAAAAAATATATGTTTTTTTATCTTTTAAAGATGAATGATCTTTGTACTATGTTCTTCAAACCTGAAATGAGACACTATGGGAGAAGGGACTGAATCCTAAGGTACTGGAATAGCAGCAGAGTTATATGTAGTAAACATCACTGCATACCTAAAACAGTGAGATCCACTAAACTTGATTTGAAATGAAAATTATTTTTCTCTTCTAACCAGTAAATATTTTAAGAGAAACTTGCCTTATGAAATAGATGCTGCATATTTATAGGGTCTTTTCTGACTGTCTTTCTGACAAGACTAAAGGTTGGAGAAGGTAAGATTTCAGAGTTGCTGCATTTTATAGCTTTCAAAAACTCTTTTTCTCACTCTAAGCTTTAAAAGATAAATCCTTTCTTATTTCTGTCTTCACAGGAAGGCAAAAAAAATTTTGCCTTCTGCTTTTGATTTTTTTCCACAGCATGCTTCCAGATTATTGCAATATATCATCACTTTTGATAGACTGAAGTTCAAGAGTAGGTCATATGTTCTTTCAAGAGGACATAAAAAAAATTGCTAGTAGAATAGTGTTAGGAGGAAATTTGTGTGGTGCTTATGCGTGTTTCACTGCTTATCCTTTTCCTTATATTGCATTTAAAAAAAAAAAGTAAATATTTTTCAAGTGTTATATTTAAGAGAAATCATACTTGCAGAGCCATATATTTTAAAATTACAAGAATAAATCAGCTTAAGTAATATGATTAATTACAGTGTTGCATAAAACTTTATTGTGCAATTACTAGAATTCATGTAAATATCTTTCATTATTTTTATGTTTCATAGTAGGATGAATAAACATCTGAATTGAAATTGGTCTTGTTCTTTCAAGCCTAAGCTGTATGATCCAACAAATTTGTGGTTCCTTGGTGGGTTTTTGTTTTTGTTTTTTTGTTTTTTTTTTTTAATTTATTTATTTGTAAACTAGATATTTCTTCAGCTTACCAAATGGAAGAAAATAGGAGGATATGAGTCACTATAAATACATAAACATAAAATTTAAGTTGAACCTGTCCACAGAGTATAAGAGCTTTTACCCTTTTAAATCTCTTTCATATTGAGCTAATGGTAATACATTCAGCCCTGAAAATAAAACCTTAAATACTCAAATTTCTATGAATCATAGAATCACAGAATATCTTAAGTTACGAAGGATCCTTAAGGATAAATTCCAATTCCTGGCTCCACACTGGACAACCCCAAATTCAAATTATATGTCTGAGAGCATTGTCCAAATGTTTCTTGAACAAGAAAGTTTGATGCTGATATCATTTGATTCTTTCTTAATGAATTTATGTCTATTAATATCTTGTATATCTATCAATAACTTTTTGCTGGAACAAACCATCTATCCTTGTTATTTGTTTATATCAGTATCTTTCTACAAATTGTCTAGAAGAAGTCTACACATACTACAGAAATGAAATGAAAGCAAGAACAATCTTTTAAATAACACAGGATTCCCTAATTTAAAGAAATAACTCATCCAGAGAACTACTCACAGAAACAGTATATCCTGAAATCTAGCACTTCTGATGAATATGGGTCAAGTATACCCATGATCCAATGAAACAATACTGGAAGTAATAAATCCTCATTGAAGGGATGTTGATGGAAATGTTTTCTACATTTTCTTCTCTCTTGTTACCTTCATGTTATCACCTTCTTGGTGGGTGTCTCAGGTCAAATGCACAGACAGGGGGGCAACTAGTTGATTAGTAAATGAGGGCAATTATACACCAATTTTAATAATCCAGCATCTGATAATGACCAGTAGATCCCTAGGCAAAAAACATTTTTTCATAGAGAATATTTTCCTGCCAATTTAGATACTGGTGAAGATAAAAGAAGACAGCATGTCTTTTATTTTCTATCTGAGGAATCAAAGCAGCTCGCATACATGTGAAAATGGCAAAGCTATGAATTCTTGAAAACTCTTTTCCCTTTACAAATAAAATAAGAAACAGGCAGATTCTCAAACTGAATAAAATCCTTGAAAAGGATCCTTTATATCACTGTTTGAAGGCTAAATGTTAACCATTGATTTTTTAAGATTCTTTAGTTTTCAGTACAGATTTTTGCTCTTTTTAAATTTTTTGTTCTGGAATACACAGTAGTTTAGTAGTTTGAATCTCCTTGATTCAAACTAAACAATCTTTAGTACAACTTTTAACAGTGTTGTTTAGTACATGTCTCCCTAATTGTGCCTATATTTTTGCATTACCATTTATAACAGTTCAGGAAGATGTTTTCTTTTTCATGTCTCCCTTTTTTTTTTTTTTTTTTTCCTAGTTCTTGAAGTTAGGGTTATAAACTATCTTCATTAGACCTCATCCTTTGGTAGTTGGCTCAGCCAACCTTGGGGTGAAGAAGAAATGAAAGGAATATAAGCAGTACCTGAGGAAACGTTGTGTGGTTTGTTGTCTAATTCAAGCTACGGTACTCAAATGCCTTTTTGGTGTGGTTATTTCATATGAGAAGGTCCTTTTCTTTTTGAGTCTCATACTTCAGGTTAAATGTGCACAAAACAGAAATATATATACACATATATATATATATTAATTTGTGATAAAAAAAATCAGGAGTAGATTTTTATGTAGGTTAGAGTTTTGTCATGAAAATTGTTTCAGAAAGAGGCTCTCATCTTGACCTATTCCCCAAATCTGCAAGGAAATATGTCAAATTATGCATATGCTTACAAAAAAATTGACAACATAGGAAGAGTAGAGAAAGCTATTAAGTTTCACTTGCACAGAATTTTTTCAGGACATAAAAAAAAAAAAAAAATTAAAAAAATCAGATGTTTAAAACACTTGAATCTTCTTTTTTCCTGTGATTCATCCTATGAACTTGGTTGATCATCAACTAAAGAACTGCCTATATTCAGAACATCAGATAATCACTTTATGTTGCATTGCTTTCAATGCTTGTTTTTCACAAGTGACAATAATAGGGGTAATTGACAAAATTCACGAGAGAGAAAAAAGAGAGAGAAGAGAAATTATAATTTGACAAAGGAAGAAATGAAGCATTATCAAGAAGAATGTCTACCTTATTGAAATAGAAAATGAAACCAAAAAAAAATTGTTAAAACATATTCTGATTGTTATCATCAATTGTTACTGTTGTAAAACATTTATATGAGCCACTGACTGAATTCAAAAATAAATCAATTACCTTTAAAAAAAAAACATTTTAAAAAACATCTCAGAAAAAAAAAATCTTTTATTTCTATTTGTATCAGATTTTCTGAATTTTTCATAGATGTATGTGTCATAGCTCAGCAGTTACTGACTTCTTAATGGTAGCCACAAAATGTACCATATTCAAAGCCCCTGCAAAAATGGGAAGTGGGAGAATTGTTTCTGCAGAGCAATGGCTGAGCTGCTAAATTACTTGTTCAACTGAAAAGGAGGAAAAATTCAGCTCATGGGGCTTAAAAAAGTATTCATGGATCAATGTAAAAATATTCTTACCAGAAAAAAATAGGATTTCTTTTCCCCTTGGCAGATGAAAAGGAAAAAAAGGTTTACTTCTCAGTGTGTGAATCATTTCACAGTGTGCTACTCAGTATGCAACTATTTTTCATTCCAACTTCATGTGGTCTTGTATTTGTGTCAAGATGGAAATGCCTTATGCCTTTGGCATCTAAAATTAGCCTGTTGCTTGCACTCTCTCATATGAACTTCTTCAGTATGATTTTCATGTGTGTTATCCACTGCTTTGCTCTTGTTAGATGTAATGGAGTATGCAAAGATTCTAAAATTTCTGCCCATCTGTGATTCCCAGAACAAGTATGGAGCTCCACAAAACTTACAGCTGCAGATAAAACCATTTTTGATCCAGCAGCGAAGCCTAAGAAAAGACATTTCTCATAGACTATAACATAAACATAAGTAATATAAAGATGAGAGGCATAATGTTATGAGACAGTTGAAGAGGTTCTGCTGCACATGACATTTGATTTCTTTTAGGCTGTCATTGAGCATCCTCACCATCCTCAATAGTTATAGAATTTGTAAATTATTTCATAATGTGAATATTTATTAAATGAAGACTCTTCCCAGTAGAAAAAAATCATAGAAAGAATGATACCAGTTTACACTGGAGATCTTAGCGAATAAAGAGGGAAGAGGGAAAGATTTCTCGAGACATTTTTCATTCTGTTAAACAACTTGAAAAATATCTGAAATGTAGTCCAAATGTATAGTAGAGAAGTGAACTTTGACATATTTGCTGTCATTCCCCTTTTGCACTTTCTCCCTGTCTTAATGGATTTGATCAATGTTGGACTTCATAAGATATAAAAATCAGTTGCAGAAGAGATTAAATATGATAGATGCTCCGCAACACTGGTGTTTCCATAATTCAGGAACTCGTTTAATTTGTCTGTACCACTGACTGTATCCTGTAGTATACTTTAGACATCTACTGATTGTTTTTATCCGTAGGCTATGATAGTAAGATGAAACCAGATAACTAGACTGCATGATCTTAAATTTTTGTCCCTCTACACTAAAAACTGCATCTACGTTTCAGTCTCTTTCTACTAAATGTTTTGCAAGGTGTTTTTTAAGACTTCACTAACTGTTTCAAAGGTGTTGGTTGTCTATGCACAACCAATCTGATCAACATCGTAGAAGGTCAGTGTCTTTCTCAACTTGGATCTCTGACAAGAATACTCCAAACCCAAATAGCAGTAGTGCAAAATTCTGTAAAATCATTCTCCAAAAAATGAAAATCATTTAAGGTTGAATCTTTTAAAAGTTGAATAATTTTCCATTGAAAACTCTTCTAAAAAAATGTAGTGTTTATCCTTTAATATTTTCACTTGAAAGTCATTTATTTTCATGAAGAACTTCAACTGAGAAAATTAAAATGAAGTACTAATTTCCAGTTCATTCAACCAATTAATTCATGTAAGCAAAATGATCAACTGAAATGCCTTAGAATGCTTATTTCCAGTACATGTCAATGTGAAGCTCCGTAAAGCTATGCAGAATGCATGTATATTCTAACAGTTAAACTGATGATTCAAATTCTTCCTAACTGAACACTTCTCAGACTGCACGAAATGTCAAGTGACATGATAATTTTGATGTCATTAACAGATGTTTTCATCTCAGAAAAATAAAACACGAGCAAAAACTAACATGTTCAACTTACAAAATTTCAAAATGCTTAGATTCAGGAGAAGTGTATTCATATTTTAACTCTGTTAATTTTATGATGTTTCTTATCTTCATAAAATATTTATGTAAAATAGTCATTAAAAATGTAATTTGTATTTGTCTCATCTGGGATGGACTTCCGATAGAAGAAAAGAGGTTTTCTGATAAACTGAAATTTTAAGTATTTGTTTTATCTAACTAAATATTGACCTTTAAATCACCTAGGTAAAGATTATAGGAAAAGAAGCCTAAAAGAAAATATAAGCTGTTAACTTATTAACAAGCTGGTGAACAGTATTAAAATATATAAATATATTAATTAATTGGCTTAGCTTCAGAAGTTATAGTGCAATACAAAAATAAATTCCTTCATAAATATCAAATGCAACTGAACACAAGTGTTGAGATATGCATGTCTATGCAGTTTCTAACATCAGTCATTCAAAATTAAATTTTCTTAAGTACTTACTTTTAGTTTCCAAATCATCTGAAAGCAAACACACTGAAATATGTTTTTAATGCAAGAGACCCGGTCTATTCTGACACCTTATGTTTTTGTGAACTGTTTTCAGTTTAATTTTATTCAGCTATTAAAATATCTTAATATGCAAAATAATTGCTGTGAGTGCAGTTGTAAGTGAGTGCACTTGTAAATGAGTGCAGTTTCTAAATAGCTTTTCAATGTCAGTCTGCAGATGTGCTGCTCCATAGAATGGCTTAGTCTTTTGTTGCAGCAATGTAATCTTCGTGTTTTCTCTGATGCCTGCAAAAATACTTCTGCTGTAAGTATTTAACAAGAAAAAGGCTTCTTGAAGCATACCATTAAAAATACTTGTGGATGACTAACATAATTCCTGTTATTACAATAGTATTTGTATTATATATAAATTTTGGGAATGGAAACCAGAGACAGATGATGATGTGCATGAATTGTGTAGTTTTTACCTTAGCACAAACTCAGTAGTACAATCCCAAGGATTCCCGTGGCTGTAGTAACTGAAACCCTGGTAATCTTAGTGCATTACTCTAATGGCTTGTCCTTGTAGAGTGCTGATTAGTTTACGCAAAATGGAGTTATGCATATAACACAGAAAAATCACGGCATCTATATACCAGTGATCCCAATCAATCCTCTACTGTAAGTTTATGTATCATAGAAATATTAACATGCAAACTCTCTGCTTATTTATGTCAATTTTTTATGTACTGTGCTTCTTGAGGTGCCCTGTCCTGGAAAAAAAACTGTGTTCTCTTCCAGTGGGATTTCCAGTGTTAATTAATTATGGAAGATATTGCATTTTGGTTACCTTGAGCTCAGTTGTCCAAGCTCAGCCAACTTAGTTTTTTTTAATAAAATTGGAAATAAATGTTGCAACTGTTATACTGCTATGCTTTCTCTGAGGGTTCTCTGACAGATCATGTTCAGAAAATTATTACTTTTTTTGCTTATATTTACCAGTTTGCAGAATGAGTGTATCACATTTCAATTAGAAGCTCTTTATTTAAGACATTATTGAAGTACGTGGAAGCCAAGTTTACCTGAATGGAAATACCTCATTTTTAGAAGACTTCTCTAACTACTATTTAATAATACATAGAACAACATAAAGTTTATGAAATTCTCTTGTTCAGCTTTGCTGACATTTCTTGATTTTGGAAAGTTTGCTTAAACGCTGCTTGTACAAGGAATTTTTTTCCTAGTGAATAAGACACACTTCTGCCCATTCAAGAGCTCCCATTGATTTAAAAAGAGAGATTTAAAAAAGAGATTTAATCTCATACAGTTTTTAATCTGAGTGTTTCACAGTCTAAATGGCAGGAGGAGCACAGTGCACATTTAAGCAATGCAAAACTTAAACTTCGTATTTATATACTCATATAACTTTCTACATTAAGCAGTTTCTCTAAAAGTTACTCTGCTGTATGGTTGTTTTGGCAACCATACTTTTCCTCCTACCCCATCTTTCCCTTCCCAGATCTCACTATTATACAGTTCTGGCTTCTGCATTTGAAATAAATGCATAGAAAATTAAAAATCTTTTTAAAATTTTCTAACGCTAATCTTTGCCCATCTGCTCCTCTGCACTCACCACATGCCTAGACTTGTCCTGCTTCTTGTTGTATGAGTTGTCTCCAAAGATAAACTAAAAAGTCAGCTTTACAACAAATACCTGCTATGTAGAATTCAGTAACCTGTTCCCTTTCTGTATCAAGATAAATGGAGAAAGGCTAAGATAAATTGTTCCTTATCTCAGTAGTCCATTTCTATGGAGGAAATGATGGCTAAGATACCTGGAGAAGTGAGAAGCAAAATAGTGGACCTTGTAAGCATTTCCTAAGATTCCCATTTCTTATTGCTGCCTGACTTCAGTTTCTTTCTGTGTGCTCTGACCCAAAAGCCTGGTGATACAAATCTCCAAGCTATAGGTTTATAGTTATCTAGCTACATTAAAGCTTAAGAAATAAAAATAAATCCTGGAAGATTATTTATTATTACATTTATTATTACATTTTTTTAAAAAATTATTAGTATTTTTGCTTTAGAGCATCACATGAATGATGATATGCTGTTTGGCCATCTCCCTAAATCCAGAATCATACTGCCCTACTTTCAAATAACATTTTGCAAGATATTTGTTTGTTTTTACAGTGAAATATTTACAGAAATGTGCACTAGCAAGTAAAATACACATTCAGTAATTTTAACCAGAATACTACAGGAATGATATTGTATAATACTCCCAAACCAAAGTAGAATTCATTCATAAAACAGGAGCCAATATAAACTAAATATTTTCTGGCTAATTGTGGTTGATTAGCTTCAGAAATCTAACACATTATTTATAAATAAAATGTAAACTATTGTCTTTTATACTGTGTGTTTTGTTAAGAATAATACAAGCATTTTCCCAAGGGAAACTCAGTCAAATAAAGTGGAATAGGTCTGCTCATTTTTTGATTTTATAAAAACCTTTATAAGAAATGCATTATGTTACTTCTTAATGGACTTACTTATGAAGTGTAGTAAGTACATTTATGTCATAGGCTTAATAGCTCCAAGTCATTAACTATTAATAAACTTTTAGCAAAAAGAAAGAAAAAGCAAGCATTTTACGGTTCTTATCTGAGGGCACATATTTTTCTTAAAACCTATGGATATGCTTTCCAGAATCCAGAGTCTCAGAAGGGTACACAAAGAGAGGAAATGTGAAGACAGAAATATGGATATGTAATCACGTTCCTTTCTTTTTCCAGTACCATAAGGATTCAAAAGATGGAAGATCATCTTCAAGCATTTATTTCAGAACTTCTTCTGAAGTAGTCTTCAGAACTCAGTATTTTTTCTGGTTTACTAAAAATACATTTTAGTAATCATTTTGGAAATATCTTGAAATGTAATTGTGTAAGTCACTTAATGTATGTTTGTGCCTCAGAAGGGATCAAAACTAAACTCTATTTCCTCTTCTTGGTCTTTCTCCACTAGGACATACTCCAAGTGATGTTTCTGTTGCTGTTCTGTTCGGTACAATTTGCTAAAAGCAAGGAACTGTTCAGTCAATCATAGAATGAAAAAGTTAATAGTGGCACAGAAAACTGTTATGAATTTAAAAGTAAAAACCTTTTGTTTTTATATATGTAGAAGAGCTTAAGTAGAAACAATAGCATTTCATGTCCTATTTTTCTCAGTGTAACATACTATCTCAATACAGAACTGTTGGCACATTTTGTTGTTTGTATTGCTGGATCTCATGAGAACAGCAATAAAGAAAGTTGCTGTAATGACTATTTGAATTAATATATGGGAACTGGATTTCTGCCAAGGAATCTTTTTCACTTAGACGTCTAATTATTAGAGGGTTTTTTCTTCTTATTTCCTCAGCCAATCCAGCAGCCATTCTAGAATGTTAATCCTTACATATGACTGCCAAATCCTGAAGGTCTTCTGCATATTTGATAAACAAATTAGATTTAATATCATCAGTGAAATGTTGCAAGCAATTTTCTCCTTCATAAAGGGTACTTAAAAGCATTGTCTTGATGTTATTGCTAGCTAGAAATATTTAGTGTCAGAAATCTTGAAGAAAAAAAACATTGAAAACTGTTATTATGAACTTATTAACTCATTATTAATTTAATGAGTTTATTTTGTCAAAACTATTAAGAATTAGATGTCACTGTATGTTAGAAGTTTCTTTGAAGTGTAAGGGTCCTTGGTAAGAGTTCAGAATGATACTCAGTATAATATTAATATACAGATGAAAAGAATTACTTCACAGATTGCGTAGTAATTGTGTCTATGATTGTTATTTTTCCATAGTCCAGCAACTCAACTTTTCAGCACTTCTCATCTACCAAGCTTGGGCCAGCTGTGTTGGGCTTAGTGCTGAGCAGGACTTTAGTGCCAGGCTTTTCTCATATGATACTCTGCCAATAAATTCCCACAGCAGCAATAGAGATCATTCTACAGAAACAGTGCCAGTATCTAGGCTGTCATAAGAGGTTATGGCAAACAGATTTGGAAAAATATACATCTCATCAAAAGGGGGTCTAAACAAGGCTGAAGATATTGTTTGGAATCTTAACACTCCCAGGGGAAAACCAGTTCTGTCTGCATTGCTGATGATTAGCTTACAAGATTGCATGTTAAAATGTACACCAAAAACTAGTATGCACAGTAGTAGCTTAAAATGCATTATTCTGAATTGACTATGTAAGAATTTTATTGTAATTTAATTGTATTTGAATTTATTTGTAAGTAATGTACTTTAAAATATTCTTAAAATAGTGAAACCATAACAAAGGCTATATTTTCTTTCTTTATATTCTCATTGCAGATTTGCATAAATAATGACCTTTTCAGGCTTCCTGTTATTTGGCAGTTATATTTACTTGCTGATAAGAATACATATTTATGTATTCATATTTTGTGCATAAACAAAATATGTTATATGTTGCATGCAACATATTAATATTAAAATAAATATTTTCTGTTAGACTCATGGTAAAATGCAGTTGAATATTTCAACATATATATGTATATGTTCCTCCAAAAGTAATGCCTCCTATTTCTTTCCATAGAAAATACAACAGATGCAAAGAGCACAATAACACTATTTGATAGAACAGATTTTCAGCTACAAAACATGTTTTTTCAGCATAGTCACCACCATTAGCTATGAATTTTACTGACAGTGAATAAAAGCCTGCATACCACCCTCATAAAAATCTGCATCTTCATCCAAAAGGTGGCTTGTCTTTCACAGATTGTACTGTCCACTGATAAGATAAGAGATATAGAGGTTTGGAAAGGATATATCTACTCAATTATGAGAACTATAGATAATATTTCTAATATTCTTATTTTCCATAAAACTCTTTGTGAATATAATAGGTTCACTCAACACAGCTAAAAATTTTAGCAAAAACAGGGACATGAGGATAGTGATGACTGACCTACGTTTTAATGTTCTACAAAAGAAAATTTTGAAAACCCATATTACTAGGTGGACTAATAGAACAACTATAACAATAATTGTTCTATTATGCTGTAATGGAAAATCACATGCCTCCGATATTCTTGTGAATCAACCATATTGACACTCTCCACTTATGACAAAAAGTATTAAAAATAGAAGTCTGGATTGCATTAACAAATATTTTATCTCATTTGACATAGAATAAAAGAAACTTTCCCAGCAACAGTTGCCATTCATGGGACATTACATAGTAGTATACTGTGTTTACTCAGAGTATTTTATGTTCTTTGCCCAGAAGGAGCATTAGATTACAATTAAAAATTGAAACAGTTCTTTAGAAACGGTGTATTCAGCTTCTTTTATAAGGATATTAAGTAATACAGACATTTCAGTCAGTTCATATAGTTTTTTTCACTGCTCTAGTGTGGAAGAGACAGAGAAGAATACAGTATTTTCCTTTGGGTTTTAATCCTTGACCTGAGTAGGTTCAACTAAGGTATAATCAGTTATATTAGCATTTTTCAACTCTAACATTTCTAACATTGACATCAAAGGAAATTTACATTAATGACTCCATTTTTTCAAAGTTTAGTAGTATTCAGAAATTAGTATATTCAGCTTTGTTGCTTTTGAAGCTGGTGGGTTGATGATTTAACTCTCTAATTCATGTGAAATTATGAATTTTTTACTCATTGAGAACTAGACCAAACCAGAAGCACTATACGTTAGAATGCTAAATTTTATATTGCTCAGCCACAACAGAACTCAAAATGTACTTAAATCTACTAAAAGAAAAAATCTTGTCATAGCCTGGGGTCTATATTTTTCCATCATTTTTCAGAAAATACCAATACAGGGTTGACAGGATGTAGCTACTATTATCGTCCCAGTTCCAAATACTATTCATCTATAGTAGGAAATTTAAGCTGTTTTTGTTGCTTTAAAAAAATTGCTGTGGTTTTTTTTTTTTTTTCATAGATAAACTTTCACCTCTTTTTATTAGAAGGAAAAAAAATAAGTAGAAATGACTACTTTTTTTTTTAATTATTATTCCACTAATTCCAGTAATCCAATTAATATGAAATTTTGTACTGTTCTTTAAGATCAATTGATGGGATTTAAGCCAGATACTGAAAATCTTATTCTGTCTTTTGTTACCTGATCAACTCTTTCAACCTGCAAGTACATATTGTGTTGATGTGGGAAGTTTTTGTTAGCAAAGAGCTGCCATTGTGCCCTCTGTGAACAGACCCCAGCACTGCCCCATATCAGATTGGAGTTCCATCTCCTTCAAAAGGGAGCCATGAGCAATGCTGGATGTGTGCCTCTGGGAGAGCACCTTTAAAAACATAAAAATCTACTACAGAACAGCAACACAGAGAGAGGAGTGAGTAAAGTGAGGGAAACAGCTCCAGGTCAGCACAGGTCTACATATTCCATGAGACTGCATATGTAGAAGGAGTATGCAACAGGATCTGATGACAGCAAAAGCAGAAGCAAAAACTATGCTTATGGTAAAGCTCTACTAAGTATTACCATGATGTTTATATTAACTTAGTAACATCCGGGGTTTAACACTACACATTGTTTTTTATTAGCTATTGGGATTTTGTGTACTCTAAGAGAATGTTTCTGTAGCATTATTAGAAATTATTAAATAATATAGTTCTTCATAAGGAATTCCTCAATGCATTAAGAGGTAAAGTCTATTCTCAATATTATTATGTTTTTGCTATTTATTCAGAAAGATTTTTTTCCGTGAATTGTAGGGTAGAAATTGTCAATTAAAACAATTTTTTTTCTAATGCAACACAAAATGATTATCAGTAATTTGTTCATGTTAATGTCCTGATGGACAATTACTGTTACTGTAAGCTTTTTCATTTATTACAGATATACCTGTACATAAATGTAACTATAAAGTGCTGTTGTAGCAACACTTATATTGTATGTGTGTGTTAAAAGAATAACTTCTCCAAACAAAAACTTTTAAAACCTTGAACAGTAAAATAAATGGCACAGCATACAATCAGATTGATTAACTTCCTGTAAGATAATATTCCCTTTAATTTATTGCCTAAAATTTAGTCTAATAAAGCACAAGCCTGTGCTATAGCCATAAATTATATGAACATCTGTTTTGCACTGAATGACATTGTAGGATATTTCATATAGCTTTGAGTAATAACCAGTATGTACTTTAAGACAGCAAGGACAAACAAAGTGCATAGAAGAAGTTGATGATGACAATGTAATTTATAAACATTGTGCGTGAGTTATGTGGAGTGCGCACACAATGATGGCATTGTAATGTCTGCTTATAGGACATATTTAACAAATCATTGTTCATTCAGTTGAATGCAAGTTGAAGGGAAAACTGCTGACATTACAGCTGGAGAGCTTTAGGAGGGATAAATGGGATATGATGTTCAAAGACAACCCAACTCAATAATGAGTGAAAGTCATAATGTCCTGCAGTTTTTTACTTGCCTACACAGAAAAACAATGCATTTTATTGAGGTGCTAATAAAATGATCCAGTCAGGACTGATATTAAAGAGACTTTTTATCAATACCCTCCAATCATTTATGGCAGCAAGTGAAGGAATGATCTAATTCATTTCTTATTTTAAGAAAGCATATTGGATATTTTTGACTATTAACACTTCTGTATTGTGATTTCCTAATACCAGAGATGTCAGAGGAAAACAAAAGTTTTAAATTACTTTTTTTTTTTTTTTTAAGAAATACTAGTAGCAATTCTTTTACCACTGATGGCTATTGTAATGTACTCCAAAACCGAAATAGTGAGTCCACATTGTTACAGCTTTGTGTATCCCGGTTAATGTTTTTTTCCTTTGAAGGAAATGTGACTAAGCAGTATAGAGGGCAAAGTTCATCCTGACCAACCCTGTGTATACCATTTACATTTGTTATTTATTTTAGCTTGCTTTGTTATGTTGAACAACACAGCTGTTCATTTAGAACTTCTCCTTAGCTAAAATAGGTGATCAAATACAGTAGAGAGGGAATGCAAAAAGACTGTTTCTCTTTTGCTATGTGTAATTAAAAAATCACTAACCATAAATTAAAGTGTGGTAATGATTAATATGTTTTTAATTATTTGAGGTAAAATCAGGAAAGATATTCCCTCCAAAAGGATAGTAGTATATAAAATGCTGAGACATAGAATCAGACTAGAAAAAAACAAGGTAAATATTGCTTCCTCTCCTTCATTATCAACATGCATTTCTAATGTCAGTAATTTACCCCTAGAAATCAGCAGAGCTGAATATCCATCTATGAAGCACTGAACACGACTTCAAAACTGTGTTTTGTAACTGTTACATGTCTTTGGTGAAAATCTGTTGTAAATATAGCAATACCTTTCAATAATTATGCATTCTTTCAAACACAATAAAATTATTATTAATGCTTTACAATACTTTCTGAAGCAGGATTCAAGCAACTCTTTCTTTAAGATTCAGAAATTCTTTGCATTAATAAAGAATCACAGAATCACAGAATTGTAGGGGTTGGAAGGGACCTCCAGAGATCATCGAGACCAACCCCCCTGCCAAAGCAGGTTCCCTACACCAGGTCACACAGGTAGGTGTCCAGGCGGGTCTTGAATATCTCCAGAGAAGGAGACTCCACAACCTCCCTGGGCAGCCTGTTCCAATGCTCCGTCATCCTCACCGTAAAGAAGTTCTTGTGCACATTCGTGCGAAACTTCCTATGCCTCAGTTTATGTCCGTTTCCCCTTGTCCTGTCTCCATACACTGCTGAAAACAGTCCGGCCTCGCCACTCCCCCCCCACACCTTAGATATTTATAAACCTGGATCAGGTCCCCTCTCAGTCATCTTTTCTCAAGGCTAAATAGACCCAGTTCACTTAGCCTTTCTTCATAGGGGAGATGCTCCAGGCCCTTCACCATCTTTGTGGCCCTCCGCTGGACTCTTTCCAAGAGATCCCTGTCTTTTTTGTACTGGGGAGCCCAGAACTGGACACAGTACTCCAGATGAGGCCTTACCAGGGCAGAGTAGAGGGGGAGGATCACCTCCCTCGACCTGCTGGACACGCTCTTCTTAATGCACCCCAGAATGCCATTGGCCTTTTTGGCCACGAGGGCACACTGCTGGCTCATGGCCAACCTGTCGTCCACCAGGACGCCCAGATCCCTCTCTGCAGAGCTCCTCTCCAGCAGCTCATCCCCCAGCCTGTATTGGTGCATGCAATTATTCCTCCCTAGGTGTAAGACCCTACACTTGCTTTTGTTAAACCTCTTCTAGTTTCTTACTGCCCAGCTCTCCAGCCTGTCCAGGTCTCTCTGAATGTCAGCACAGCCTTCAGTTGTATCAGCCAATCCTCCCAACTTCATATCATCAGCAAACTTCCTGAGGGTTTTTCACTAGGTCTCTGAAAAGAGAGAGAGTACATTCAAATACTAATACATATTTTCTGATCATATTAACATCATGTCTACTCTTGAAAATCTCCTCTAAAGGGTTTATGATGTCATGATATATGTTTTTATGATTGATAGAAATATTGATTAAGCTTATAAATTTGCCAAGAGCACCCCAGTTTGCTATTTGGCTTCCACTACAACACATGGGGAGATAAAGTGAGTACTAAAGGAATCAGAAAACAACGTTTAACCAAAATATGCCATCAAGAGAAAGCATTCATCATTCTAATTCTGAACGCTATTGAAATTTGTAATGGTGAATAAAAAAGAAATATATACATTGCTCCCATATATCCTGCTTTTAATTATACCAGAAAGATTTTGTAATTTGCTTTGAAGAATTTTAAATGTTTTTTCCTTTTCTCTTCTTTCATCCCAACTTCCTCTTCTCCCCAGGAGTAACAGAAGTTGTTTTCAGTGGATGCTGCTGTTACCATCATAGGTATGACTAGACAACAAAACAAACAAACAAACAAACAAACAAATATATATAATTAATGTTCATTTAAGCTAAGTTTCTGAGGTCTTCTCAAGAATTACTAAGACAAAATAACTTGGAGAGTTTCAGATCATTTCATTTCATTGGTCTCTGATTTTGTTCCCTCACTGACAAGCAAGATGAAGTATTTATTTTGTTTTATCCCTTAAGTCTTATCTTTTCATTCTGACTGTCATCCTGAAGGATGGTGAAAAAATACTTGTTCTCAGCCATATGTGTATATATATTTATTCATATATAAATGTGTCTTATTTGTGTATATGTGTTATTTGTGAAACGTGTATGTGCACATCTCTATCAACAAGAATATTCTTACAAATAAATAGGCTATATAAGCTGAAGTTTTCTTGAAGAGTTTGCAACAGCCATTGCTCAGCAGTGCAGTGAACAGACTGTCACAGCAAGCTAACCTTTCTCCCTTGTTGTTGGTATGGATACAGCATTTCACACACTGCAGAGGCTCTTTCATTTAGATTCCCTTCAGTTGCTGCCTTACCATATGTTAAGGCAATGAGGCGTATGATACCTCCTAGCTTTTCAGATGCTATTACATGGATAATAAAATTTAGTTGTAAAAAGACAGATATATAATACAAATGTAGATATTTATATTAAGTCTGCAATTCTTTTTTTTTTCCTGTTAAAACAGAAATTCCTGAAGAATTTATGAAGCTTGATTAACCCACTACCTTAGAAAATTAAAAGAATAAAATGGCATGTGAGCTCAGTCATTTCGAAAGTCTATCAGCATTCAATTATGGAAGTGTGGAATATGTATGAATGATGGCATGGTAATTTGGATCTAAAGTTTCTTGCCAACAATTGTTTAAGCTACACTTGACAGTGATTATTTTAACCTTTTTAACATTTGGCATTATATTTCCAAATCTGTTATGCAACATACTATCTTCTCATTGTAAACAGATTTTGTTTCTTTAATATATATATATATATATAATATTATATATATACGTTCTTTTCTTTCTAGTATGAATTTCTTTAATGTATTTAAATAAATGATTTCTTAACTTTTCCATTATAATTGTGGTCCGCACATTGCACTTATTGAGTACAGGTAATTCAATTATTTCAATGGATAGCTGAAATTACAAGCATTTTCTTTTTTAAGGACATTTTTTTAGCATAGGATTCAGAGTCTCACAAGAAACCCTATGCAAATTTCTATCAACATACTGAAATGGATTTTTCCAAAGCTAGTATGTTGATTCTTTTAAATGTTGGTAATTTTAAAAAGAAAACTAACTGGCAAACATTAATCAGATGTGATTAGGCATTGAGAGGAGAACAGATAAAGTGGAAACTGAAAAAGAAAAATAAAAAGCTCTGAAACTGTGGCAAGTGCATTATATTTTGAGTGATTTTTTTCCTGATGGACATTGGATCCTAAAATCTATTTGTTTTATAAACCAGCAGTGCCACTGAAAAAGTATTTTGCTATTGCTGTAAGAATAATTACAAGGCAAAACTACAATAAATTCCCCTGAGATATCACCCTTTCCCAGCTAATGGACCATTGTAAAATACTTTGATTTAAATCTTAAACAAGTACTAAAAAAAGAACCCATGAATTGGAAAGAATATTTATTACATAACTAATGGGTAGATTTTACCGGTTCCGATGATTATCTTAAAACAATTTGTCATGTTGAGATAAAGGGTGTTGAGACCTAGTCTCCCTTCCTCTACATGTGAATTTTATAGGAAACTAAATGAGCGCATTACTGCTTTTGATAACATTTAATTCTGAATATATAGTGGTTTTAATTCCTGTTTACAAAATAGTATGTTAAATGTCAAAACCAATCTTTCAATTCCTAAATATCCTTCATGAAGAATGAATTATTTGTTAAGGTCCTTTTCACCTTTTTGACTGAGAGGACTGAATGCAATAGCCTGACATGTTATCCTAAAGGAAGCATTAGGTTTCCTTTTCTATGCCTACTCTTCACCCAAAAGTTAAACACAGCAGGAGGATTTACTGATGTTGAGAAATAGGAAAAAAAGACACTGGACTAAAGATGCTACAAATAAATTGAAAAGCCTTGGACTTCATAAACTGTTATAGATCTATAGATCTATAGATCAGTCTTCAGCTGCCAGTCCTTGCTCTAACCCTGAATTAAGCTGCAGAGAAAGAATCATTCTGATGTAAAAAGTCTGAGGAGCCTAGTTCCTGCTTCATTAGATGAAGTGATGATAATGATGTGCCTGGTATGCTCATGAAGGTGAATAGTGCCCTAAGACTCTTCAGAGGAGCCTGGTGTGTTGCAGCCTCCTGCTGTTTTTCTGAATGGTAACTGGAGGTGGTACTGTGGACTGTGTGCATTGTGCTTGTGTACTGGGGAGATCTAACTTTACTGCTCCACAAGTGAGCCTGGTTATGTATGTTTTCACTGTGGGTACTCCAAGACCATGACCATTAAGAAAAATAAAAGCAAACATAGCTGATTATTTAGTGATAGCTAAAGCAAAGTTCAGCTGAAACAATGATTTCTGCCCTCAATGATGATTCAGGATGAAATCCACTTTATACATTCTGAAATGCAAAAAATTAAGTATGGTACAAATAGAATTATGAAGTTACAGAAGATCAGATAAATATTGTTGTTTTGTAATTCCAGAATTCTGTATTCCTTTTTTTTGTGTTGTTGAAATACATATATGACTATACTCTGTAATGAGTATACTTTACAATCCTTCCCTTCTCCTTTCTTTCCTGATGCAGAATATCTCATATTTTCAGCCTTCTAGGGACTTTGGTTTACATAGCAATCTCTATGAAGTGATTGCTGTTGGCTCAAAAATATCTCGTTTTTAATTCTGAAGGAAATTCTTTCTGCTTCTGAAGGGTTATTAGTTTCTGGCTTCATAGTTTAATTTATTAGCTTTTATTCGCTAACCCTGCAGCTGTCAAGGACAGCGGCTTATTGTTAGTATCAAGTAGCATACTGTTGGCATTCTCCTCTTAGTCTTATTTGTAAGGAACTTAAAAATTGAACCATATATAAATAGTGAGAATATAAATTTTTAGTTAGACCAAAAAAACTTAATTACCCCAAACCTGCAAAAATAAATTGAAATAGCAACTGGAAACACTTTATCGTATTTGATGTAAGATATATCATATGAAAACTCTTCATTGTATATTAAAGATACTGCTTTTTATTTGCATTTGTTAAGTATAATTAGCATGTAGAAGAAAACCAGCACAGGAGGTAGAGATACCCATGCTCTGCGTTAGAAGCAGTGCCTCTGAAATTTTACTGGAAATATATCTTTGATTCTTAAAAAAGAAAACAACAACAAAAAAAAAACACAAGACTTTAGTTCTCGTTTCACAAAGTGTTTATGTGTATGGCTATTCTAAATAAAAATGCTTCACTAGAATGAAGACAGATACTTGAAGAATTATGTGTTTATTACATCGTTATTTTAATGGTTAAAAAGGCTAGAACAGAAAATTTTTAGCCAGAAGAAAAGCAGGGAACATAGTATTAAGCTCAAACTCTAGTTGTAAATTATCTTTGAAATAAATAAGCTAATAAAAATATTTTGAAGAAATCTGTCTTTGGAAAAAACAATCTGCATTACTTTTACTAATAGAAATTTTCAGGAATGAAAATTGGGTGCTCCTCCTCTCTCCTTGTCCATCTTTTGACATGATATCCTGTGTTTTCAGAAATTTGAAAATTATTTCCCGGGTACATGCTCATTAAACTATTCTAAGAGGCAAAATATTATTTCAACTAATTTATCTTTTTCTACTAAGAAACTTAATGTATGTGGACGGGAAAATAAATATCTGTGATAATCTCTAACCAAATTGAAATTATTTTCTAATTTTTTTAAAAAAGGTTGATTAAAAGTAACCATTAAGCCTGCTGGATCCTTCAACTTGTCATTTTCTTTTAGATCTTAAATTAGACGTGATTTCTATTGCAAGGAATCATTTTAGATGACAACATCATTATATGTTTTATGACATTGGCAACTTGAACTTTTTTATCCTAAGATCTGATTCTGATTATTTTCAGCTCCTTTAAAATAAATCTTTATGTCCAGTGATAACTCCTGTCTGCTACTTTAAAGCCAGAATAATTATAGTCTATTGAATACACAAATCATTTAAATTCATTGGAAAATTCCATCTATTTTACATGCATTGTAAACCTTGTTATTATCAAAGTAATATGATTCATTCACTACTACAAATCTAGTACAAGGAGAGTACGGCTTGTGATTAAAACAGGTAAGGCAGCATGTATCATTGGACACTTACTTTGTGTGATTCCAAGATAAATGTGCAGAGGAATTCAAAATGGTCTATTAATATTAAAGGATTCCTTTCTCTTATGGCAGAGCTACGGGAAAGTAGAGGACAGAGAAGGTCAGTGTGACATTGATGATCATTATATGTTGATGCCTGCTAAAATCAAATATAATAGGATGCTTAGACTAAATTTAAAAAAATCTTGATTTATAAACCTTGTACAGGCATTGAGGGGAATGATGGTGACTAGAGACTTAATTTGTTACTGAAGAAATCTGTTTGTGTTTGATTATTTACAACTGAATCTGAAAGCTATAAAAAAGATGTAGACTCCCCTATGTTAGTAGAAAATTTAAAGAAGAATCAAAGATATCTAAAGCTGAACACACTGTGACTTATAACTAGGAATGAAATGCATTTGCAAGCTTTTTGTTTTCTTCAGCTGTGAACGAATATGCTTTCTAAAAGGAGACAAAGATCCCCTAATCTTTACTAAAGTATTGCAAGGGCCTCCAGTACATAGTATTTTTCTATAAACCAGAATGAGAATGTTTAGCTACCTTTTCACCAGACAAATTATACATGTCAAGAAAATATTACTTCTGATTCCACAGAAATTAGTATGTTTGTGGCTATTTTCAGCTTGGCTGCCATTTGATAAAGTACTTGTACTATTCGTTCATTTAGAGTATTTTTATGAAGGTTTCAGTAACTTCATAAGGAGCAAAATCTTACTGGATGGATACGTGAGCTATGGAACGAGGAACAGATCAAAAATAAAAGTATAGTCTGCTATGAGTAGCATTGATTTGATGATGCCTATCTTCTACATGCATACATACTTCAGGAGCCAGAAATAACATTGTTTTTTCAGTACTTTAATATACCCAGATATCTAATTAAAGCAGTTTATATTTAAGGATCTGCTTACTTAGGTCCGAAAAGTATTTGTTTTATCAGCTTTACATTTAATTGAAAGACAATACAAATAATACTATTTTCTAAATATAAAACTGTTTTTTGTTTTGTTTTGTTTTAATTCTAAGCAACTAGATGTAATTATTCAGGGCTTCCTGCTCTCCTATTATCTTATCATCCAAATAAAACTTAAGACATTCTTTAAAGAATATTTCAGTGAGGAATTAATTAAATTTAAGTGAACCTGCAGTCTTTCTTATCTCTAGAAAATAATATATTCAGTATCTGCTAGCTATATTTTCCCTTACTGGTCTGAAATTGTTATGCTAAACTGAAAAGAATTCACAAACATCCATGTTTTGTCTCCTGGACTATTGATGAAGAGAAGAATAAATGCTAAGCATTTTAAAAATGGTAAATCGTAGCATCCCTCTTTATCTCTTAATGGCAGTAATGGAAATGCTAATGCAAAAATGACTATCTCCACCAAACATAATAAATTTTTCACATTTAATATTTTTCCTTTTTATTTAAGAACTTTCATTGGTATTATTAAATTTGCGTTGTTTCACATTTTCTAATGCTGTAATACATAGGCTATTAGACAATGAAATTCATCACTGCTGATAGGTAAGACAACTCTTGACACTACACAGAGATACAACCAATTCTTAGTAGTAGTACTACAGAAAATATTACTCTGTTAATAATATAGCTTCCTTATCCAGAGTCAAATTATTCTATTTGGGAGATTTTATTTTTTTTTATGTCAGTCTGGGATATATGAATATAGATACTATTTTACATGGATTGCTCTGAAAGTAATGCCTCCTATTTATTTCCATGGAAATTGCAACAGATATAAAGAGCACAATAACACTATTTGATAGAACACATTCTCAGCTACAAAACAGACTCATGATCACTAGCTAATTTGTGTGGATGAGCTGATTGAGACACTCTTCACTGTATCATGTGAGAGCTATGCATGGCAATCTGGAACATTGATTGTTTTTCACGTTATTGCTATCACTGTTGAAATGCACTGCCCACTGCCTCACTGTGCTCGCATTCACTGTTTGGTCTCCCTGAATATTTCAGGAAGAATTGATGAATATCAATGGGTGCAATTTTTCTGCTTGGAGGAATTCAGTGACATACCTTCACTTCATATGCACTTCCAAGTCAGGTATGTTGGAAATATCCAAATAATTTCTCAGGACGGTTTCTCTGATAAAAGCAGATTTTATTCGTGATTGCAATGGCGGGCCTCCTGCAAGCAGGAGCACCCCGAGAAAACAGTGCTACATCTTTTATCCCCTAGTGCCCGATGCTTATCTCTTTCTGCCCTAGTTCCTCACTGGCTGACTACTGCAGGTTCACACTCTTTCGTGACGCTTCACTAATCATACAAATACCAAGTAAGCACAAATCTTTGCCGCCCAGACACAAATATCTTAATTGATTAATAGCCTTCTAACAATTACTTTCTTAACAAACATTTGGTCATAACTTTTGCCATAACCATAGCCTCTTAATTGTTTAATTACCCCCCTTGACACTTGTGCCCCTTTACACTGGGTCATTGTTCTGGTCATTTATCTGTCCTTGCATGGAGATAAGCTCGAAAGGAGGATAGAGGGAATATCTTGGAGCCTGCACATGGCATCCTCACATTCCCACAGAGTGGGACAGCTCTGTTTCGTGTAAAGGCCCTGATTCCTTGAAAGTTTGTTAAATATATTTCACTTTTGCCGGTCGAATGAACAACTTTACTACTTTAGTATGTTTCCTAGTTCAGAACACTATACCCACATTGTTTAGAACATTTAAAATCTATTGCAGCTTTGAGAGAAAGTATTTGTTAGGTAATTCGATAACTATGTTTCTAAAATATGCTACTAATATGCATATGGTATTCTTACATTCCACATCAGCCAATTCTAAGGATATGTTACAGCTTAATTCTTTTAAATTGCCCCTTTTCAGTGATCAATGCAGAAACAACACTTTTCACTTTCCACAGGTGCCATTTGTCAGAGTGGCTCTCTGCTACCATCTGTCACATGGCAACATCATGCACCAGAATACTGGTGGGAAAGTTCAGACTCTACTGCCATACCACCACACAGCATCCACATCTGACATTGTAAACATTATAAAGAAGGAGGCATTTCTTTTGGAACAGGCCTCATACTTGAACACTATATAAATGCTTCATAAATAGAATGTTGTAAGGTTATTACCTAAAATAATTCATAAGGAATTATTTTAAAAAATTTAAAAAAAAATTTTTTTCTCCCAAGATCTAGAACTACAATAATTCAAATGACGATTATTCAGAAATGTCCATACTTTCCCTTGATTGCTGAGTGGTGCCTTTTGCTCACTTTGTGGCACTAGCTGTCACTTCTGTTTTAAAATTCTTACTTGCATGCTGATATGTTTGCTAACGAATATGGAGTTTGAGCCCCTACTCTGGCTATTAAACATTCATAGTAAAAGCTAAATTATATCACTGTCTGTTGAAAGTAGCTAATGTACATCTAGGAGTGCAATTAAAAGAATAGTACTGGTCACTCTCAGTTTCTGAAGTAGTACATTTTAGAGGATCTTTAGGCGTACAATTATTTTCCTCTTCCTCAAGACTTCAAATGAAAGTAGCATCAAAACTTTAAAAATGTTACTTCCCTTCTTATTTTATAAAATGATCTGCAATATCTTGTACAAATTTTGTCTCCAAACCTCTTATATGGCAGAGCTGAAAATGACAAGTTGTTCTAAGGCAAATGCTTATTCAGTGTGATAGAACTATTCAAAAGCAAACTAAGCTGACATAGTGATTATCAGCTAAAAGATCAGAGGGTCAGCTTGTTGGCAGTCTTGTTTTAGCAGACGAGAAAGGGAAGCAAGCAGGAAAAAACTCTGAACATGTAATAATCATCGGTTTGTGGTGCAAAGAGGAAGAAAAAGTGTCTGAAAATGAGAGCATCATTAATTTGCATTGTCAGTATGCAACAGAGTTGTCAAGAAAATTTTGTCACTGACCACTTCCAGAAATATCCTGAAGCATTTTCTGTACAGTAGTATAATTCTGGCAGCAGGCAGCATAGCCTTAGGCAAGTCTGTCCATAGCTCCTCAGCAGAAAATTCTGAGAGTCAGTCAGGAATGAGGCAAACATGAAGGCAGCAGCAAACTGTATCTTGAGCTCGCTCTTATTTCCAAATCTCATCAGAGCTGTTTGCAGGAATGAGAGGTTTAAGCAGGGATGGTAATAGTATAGTTGGAAGTGGTGAGAAAATAAATATGTTTGTAGATATTCTACAGAAAAATGCTGTTTTAGCTTTTATTTATTGATAATTGCATTTCCTGATCATACTCCATCTACCATTGCGAGCAATAATCTGTAGTAAGTGGTTTGGAAAGACCGGATTAATGTTTTCTCATAGAGTATGTCTGAGATACTTTAATGATCATCAGCTTTACTGATAAATCTATATTACACAGAGAAAACATATTTGGAATCATAATTTCTTGCACTACTAAGAAATCTATAATTTGAATATTTCGAAGTAAACAGATTAACATTGCTGTAAGTATGACTTCACTGAATGTTTACGTGATCTTCAAAGAGTGGTAGTTTTCCAAGGAAAGAATGCTTATTGCATTGCTGTTGATGTACTGTAAATTGAAATTAAGCTTTTAAGCACTACACCGTCATAAAATAGTGGCAGAATATCAATCAATGTATGATATTGTACATTAATATTCAAGCAAGAGATAAAGATCAAAAAATGAAAATTACATTGGTAAAACATTTTTTCGCCTGTGTGATTCAATAAAAGTATGTAAAATTAATGCAAGTATTTAAACATACAAATTTTAATCTATGTGGGTGAGTTTTATATCTATGTGTTTTATTTTCAAGAAGGTATTGTTCTTAATCAAAACAATTAGTAAATGCTGGAGGTGCTCAAGACCCGGTTGGATGGAGCCCTGGGCAGTATCAGATATGGAGATTGGTGACCCTTCCTGTGGCAAGGGGTTTGGAGCTTGATGATCCTTGGGTTCCTTCCAACACAAGCCATTTTTTGATTCTATGTGTTTTATAAAGCATGTTTACATTCACATTAGAAATGCTTTTTTTATTATTATGTATGCATGTATGTATTATTTTATTTTTATTGGATTAAGTAGTGAAAGTGATTATCTGACTATTTGCTGTAAAAACATGAGTTGTAGAAGCATCTTAATTCTGTAAGGAAACAATATAAACTAGAAGATGAAAACTGGAAAAAATCCATTGAAAAACTTCTGTTTAAAAAGCACTGTGAAATATGTATCCTGCTACTAAGACAAAAAAAAATAAAAAAGATTGAAAAAGTACAATAAGAAAAAAATTCTATCTTATTCTGTAACAGTAAGGGAAGACTAAAAATGCCAGATTTATCCCAGATTACATTTGTTATAGAGTCATGGATGCATTTTTTAATTCTTATTCTTTACCTTTTGTGCCAGTTATGTCTCCTGAGTCATGTGACATACACACATATATTTTCCCTCTTTTTCTCATCATAACCCTTCAATAGTTTCAAACAGAATGTATTTAGAGGATTGATCATCTATTATGTATACAAATGAAATAATGTGATTGTATTGCTAAAAGCAGTTGCACTTCTTTCTGAGCTGTGAGTGGAATAACCGTTATATAAGCCCAACTTGTTGTTATTAACAGCTAAGTATATATTCCATCTCAGTATTTTTATGCTATGTCTTATAATTACCCCACACAAAACATTCAGGGTGTTATCTACAAAGCTTTTAGCAAACATATAGACATGTCCTGAGGTAAGATATATCTTAATACAATGAATAATGAGGACAGAAATCGCATGTGTGGCAACTTCCACTGATCCTGAAAATTATTTCATTACTGTGTTGTTTGATTGCATTAAGTGGAGTAAGGGCAGTCTGAAAATAAGTTGCATTTCCTAAGACACTGAAATGTTATGTCCGCCTATAAAGTAGAACAATCCCTTTATATTTATGCCTAATATCAGAAACAAATGTATAAGCATTAGAAAACTGGGCTTTCAAATTCTTGAGAATGTACAGACAGAGAGAGCAAAATTACAGGATTCTATTATGGAGGAAAAAAAAATCATCCATAGTGCTCAGGAAAAAAAAAAAACAAAACATGCAGAAAGCTCAGAAAACATAGTTTCTCAGGAGATAGTTAATAATAAAAGAAGGTCAAGTATAATCTTAGAACCAAGATGATTCTATTGATACCATAGAAGAAATCATCACAATGCGCTTAGAAAAAGAGCATGAAAATTGGTTATTTGGCCTTGACTGCTGCCAGTGTCTCCCTGTACATGTACCAGACTTGTTATTTCTTCTGTATAGAAGGTTCTTAGAACTTTTACAACATAAAGATGTCCACATAAGTCTTATGACTTCCTTCTGAAGTCTGAGAAATCTAAAACAGCTTTTGTATCAATTTTCTTATTCTAATAGGTAATCAAGATTTGAACCTCATGGACTTCAGGTGCTGTTTTATTCTGCTTAAGATTTCTCACTGACTCTGTTGAATTCTCTTCAGTCTTTGTATCTCAGCACTTGTAAAGCATATTCTTTATAACTCAGATTATCAAATAAAATCTTCCCTGGCATTCAGACCAGTAGTGTGCATTGAAAGAGTGTTCCAGAAAGGTATGAGTTTTGCTCTGAAGAAATTTGCTTTAAAAAGTGAAATTGTGGTACTTCTACTATTTTTTTCTTGTCTGATTTATTAGTCTTCTATAGTTAAATTACTTAATTTAAAGGAAATGTATACAGTTATTTCTTACTTGAGTTTGCATAGTTTTATCTTCCAGCCATTGGTTATTACTATGCCTTAAGTACTAAAGAGCTCTCTGTTAGCTGGCATCTTCTCCTCATGCATTGCTCTTAGAAGCTACAGTGAGATCAGCTCTCATGCTTTTTTTCCATGGACTAAATCTACCGAGAACTACTAAACAGAAAAAAAAAATAAATCTAAGGCAGAGATTCGAGCTGTTATATTTCAAGTTTGATTGTACTGGCAATCTGAAACAGCTTCTTGTAATAGGAAGTGTCAAACTACCTTATCAGTTCTTTTTATAATTTGACAAAAAGCAAAGTACAATTGATGTGCTCTAGAAATCACTTTTGCATTGATAATCCCAAGTGAATTGAGTTAATAGTGAACTTGAACACTGTGAATTTAATTTCCTGACTTACATGCATTTAATTTACAAAGCAATTATGGTTGGTTATATACTTCTTCCTGTATATGCCTTTCCATTCTAAAGAATAAATTATGTCAAAACAGAAACAAGCTCACAAGGACTGGAGTAACAATATAAACCTATTGTGTCCATTTGAATGGTTGCTAATAAAATGGTAGGTTGGGTCAGGGAATTACAGCTCTTATCACAGATCCAGGAATGCTCCAGTAAAATGTTTCTATAGCTGAATGCTTGAGCATGGTGTATTCAAATAACTTAAAATTATAAAAATGAGGCATTTTGTAGATGGTGGTTGCAGCCACAGCATAAACAGGGAAGGCATGGATTGCTACTGCATTGTCTGGTCAGATAAATTTTTGGAGTTAAAATGGAAACAGTTAAGGCCTTTGTTCTCATTACCTATCAGAAAATAGGATATAAATATTAGAATAAGCACAAATTTTATCCCTTTTTCTGCAGCTATTTATGAATTCATTTTTACTCTAATTCTATCAGAACAAAAATAATTCTCACTTTTCACCATTGCAAATAAATAAATAATAATAGCATATTCTTTTTCCACATCATTTATGTCATCATTAAGTAATGACTATTACTGACATCAGTCTTTTTTTGTTGTTTTGTTTTGTTATTGTACTTGTGTCTATGTGAGAAGCTGGACACTAATATTCTAGTTTATAATTAAGAAACATGATTCTTTTGCAGTTGCCGCATAAAATAATTTGAATGGCGTTTGTTACAGCTACTGGACCCAAAGTGATTGAGTTGATTGAGCAGATCATATAAGTGCTTAAAGATTATACTTACAGGCAGGGAGCAGGCCACCTACATACTGAGGCTAATTCTGCTGGCTCATTTTAAATTTCTGTAATGCTCTGGGGAGAATATGTCTTTCAGAATGATCTCATTTAATTGGGCCAGGCAGATTTCAAGCAACTCGCAATGGGAACTGATTATGATATTTCTCATTGGGTATGGATGTAATTTTACAGCAACATCGCAAGCAGCACTGATTGTCAAGTCTCAAGTCCTTATTCTTTGACAAAAAATCAAGTAGTTATAAATAGCATGGTTTTGAATGTGACTTTTCACAGAGGGAAGGTTATTTTCATGATTCTCCAATGTATGTGGTGGTTTTTTTTAGTTCTGTTTTTGATCAGTATTTTTAATGTAACTGATCATAAACAAGTATAGTTCAGAGTTTACAACTGTATGTTTTATTAAAAAAAAAATTCAAATTTAATTGTGCATTTTCTGAAAGCCCAGATTTCTATTTCAGTTCTCTGCTTCTAGTCAGGTGTTTTCTAAGGGTAAGTCAGGCTTTCTGACAATGGGACATAACATTCTTGTGTTTGCTTATTTGTTTTTGATTGTGTTTTGTTTTGAAGTGCTTTGTGAAAGGATTGTGTAACCTCTTCCATGGTTCTTTATAGCACTGAAAAAGATTCATCAAATAATTATTAATGAGGAAGTGCTCCTAATCTGTTATCCTGGATAATTTTCTCTTCTAAATCTTTACAGGGCTCCAGGCCTTTATGACTTACAAAGACGATTTCAAACAAATCTTATTGGGTGGTCTTCTTTGAATTTGTTTTACCAAATGGTCCATGCAAAGGATAGCAGTTATCCTCAGAGAATTGCCCTACCTGAGATCTTTCAAGTGTACAAATTTTTTTTTTTTTTTTTTTTTTTGGTCTGCTCACATTAGCTATCATGGAACAGGGCATTCTTCAGCACTCACTTAGCTGGTTTAAATACAGTGCAGATTTTCTTCATCGCATCTTGTTCTGCTTTGTGGCTTTAAAGAAGGATGTATTTCTTAAAAAGCCTGAGAAAGAATCCTTCCTGAAACTGCCAGGCTTACGGATTAATTTCTGCTGTCATCAATGCAGGAGGCGCTAGGTTATTAAGCTTTGCTCTGGCTTGTGCCCTCAGATTGATACGATTGTGTAAGGTTTAAAATTCCTTCCTGTCAAATCTTGTAATGCTTGCTGCCAGCCACTGGCTTCTGTAGAGTTTAGATAAGACATATTGCTACTTCATTCTGTTATATCACTGCAAGGTTTGGTGTATTTTTTTTGTTGGTATTCATTTTTGTCTTGTTTGTTTGTTTGTTTTTCCACCAGTGTTGGAGTAACACTCTCCAGGTTAAATACCTCTAAAGTCAACAGGAATTCTAATTTTATTGAGAGTGAAGACTTTTCCTTGTGTATTGTTATACTCAGTGAGATTTTAAAATATTTTCAGTGTTCACATCTGGATTTTTTTCTTTTTGATTCATTTTGAGTATGAGTTTTAAATTTGTCTTTTCTGTTGCATAGCTGTGAAATTATCTGTTGTGAAATGTGTGTGTCATTTACTCATTATGCATGGATAAGTTGGGTAGTTGATCCTCTATATCACGTATATAGGTGGTTGCAGTTCTTGCTAAACTGTAGCAGATGTACCATTTTTAGGTGAATTTTTGTTAATGATGACTTGTACTTTGATTGCATGATCTTTATCCTTATCTAGTATATAGAGGAACTCATTTAAAGCATGTGTTATATATTTTGGGGGTGGGGAGTGGGGGGTGAATGAGAAATTTATTAGCCAAGACCACCAGTATTTTTCTAAATTTGAGACTGAAATGCTAGCACTTTATCATAGTCTTAACTGATTGGCAGAATAGGTAAAAGAATCTGTTCAGCTTGCCAGGTAACTTTTTGGGGCAGAAATTTTTATTCAAGGAAATATATTAAAAATATATCATCTATCAGAAATCAACATCCTGACTGGTAAAGTTGGTATCTATAAAGGTAAAAAAATAGAAAATGCTTGAAGGAATAATTGAATTGATAAAAATCTTTCAATAAAAGAAGAACTGTAACTCATTTTCCACTCCACACAGTCAAAAAAAGATCAGTGTCATTTCAGATAAAAAAAAATCTTCCAGTTTCCACATTAAAAAGTACTAGAAGGTTAAGACAATAAGAACAAAGTCTAGATACAGCACACACTAATGGCATAGCTTTTGCAATTGCCCATATTCAAAAGGTTTATGTAATGGAAAACATCTTAAGTATTCAGTCAAAAGGCCTTGGGAAGCAACAGGGAGACAGAATGAAATCTCAGATCAAATATTGCCATTACTTATTCATGGTTCCATTCCTGTACCTTGTGATTACCTAAAAAAAACTATACTAGGTTTGTGTGGAAATTATTTTTGTGTAGTCTTCTGTAAGTATTTACTGTGATAAAATGTTTAATTGACTTTGTACTGCTAAAAATCTCATGACATCAAATTGCATCTGAAAATAAGATCTGCCTTATGATATCCATTAGATATTACAGTTCAGTGCAGATAAGAAAAATTTTGCCTTTACAGTGTTGGAAAATGCAGCCACTTATTTTGAGATATACAACCTTAACTGATAAAATAACAAAATTACACAATTGTTGGAATTGAACTCAGAATATAATCTAGTTCATCCACCTCTGCTCAGATTTAGATCAATAAGAGCAGTTTGCTCAGTGCTGTGTCCAGTCAGGTTTTGAATATGCCAAAGTTAGGAGACTTCACAGCTCCTCAGTACAACCTTTTCCAGTGTGTATTTACCCTTAAAGTCAAGGTGTTGCTTCTTTTGTTGAACTGAAATTTCCTGTATTTCAATTTGTACGTATTGTATCTTTTTCTGTTTCTGAAAGGCTCTCTCATCCTTTCCTCATATGTCAGGTGTTTCAGGCCCTTAATTCTCTTAGTGGTCTTAAATTGGTCCAGGTCTCTTTAGTTCTTGGGAGTTCAGAATTGAAGCCATGATTCCAGACATGTCTCACCAGTGCTGACTAGAAGAGAAAGATCACCTCCCTCAGTCTCCTGGCAATAGTCATTCTAATACAGACCAGGGTGCTCCTGGCCTTCTACACTGGCAAGGCTGTGTTCAGCTCACGTTCAACTCAGTGCTCATCAGGAACTCCAGGACCATTAATGTCAAGCCACTTTCCACTGATTTGGTCCCGAGCCTGTCCTGGAGTATGGGTTTTCTGCTGCCTGGAGCAGGTTGACCTGTTGAGATCCCTCTGCATGGTTAGACAATTATCTAGTTAGTAGATAACCAGTCAATCCCCACCTCCTCTATTTTGTATCATCTGCAAACTGTGCTCAATCCCATTGTCTGAGTCATTAATGATTAAACAGTATTGACCTCAGTAACTACTAGTGACTGTATTCCTGATGAGTTTAATCATAATCCTCTGATCCTGGCTTTTCTTACCATTTTAAATCCATTTATCTAGTCTATCAATCATTTTGTCTACCAGGATGGTATGGGACACAGAGTTAAAATCCTTCCTAAGTCAAGGTAAAACAACTAGCATTCATCCTTCATCCATCAAACTAGTCACTTCATTGTTGAAAACTACCACGTTTGTCAGGCATGATTTCCACTTCATAAATCTGTACTGTCTACTTCTAGTCAAGTTCTTGTCCTTGATACACTTAGAAATAGCTTACAGGTGGATTCAGGCCATCACTGTCTCAGATTCTGAGACAATGCTGACTAGCCTACAGTTCCCCAGACCTTTTTTCTTGCCCTTTTTGTAAATGGTGACATTTTCTTTCTTCCAACTCAGACAAATCCCACTAACAAAGTCTAAATCAAATTTGGCATTGAGTATTTCATCTATTCTCATGTCCCTTGTTATTAGGTCCTATGCTTCATTCAGCAGTGGACCCATATCCTCACTTGTATTCTTTTTACAATTGATACATCTTTAATATACACCTGCAGAAGCACTTATTGGTCTTCCCACCTCTCACCAGATTTAACTCCCATATGGACTTTGGCTTTCCTAACTGCATCTGTGCATGCTCAGTGTTTCTATATTCCTGCTGAGACACGTGCCCCTAGTACTACCCTCATACACAACTTCATGTTTGAATTTAGTCAGAAATTCAGAATCACAGAATCACAGAATGGCCAGGGTTGGAAGGCACCTCAAGGACTATGAATCTCCAACCCTTCTGCCACAGGCAGGGCCACCAACCTCCAGATTTGATACTAGAACAGGTTGCCCAGTGCCCCATCCAACCTGATCTTGAACACCTCCAGGGATGAGGCATCCACAACCTCTCTAGACAGCCTGTTCTAGCACCTCACCACTCTCATAGTAAAGTACTTCCCCCGACATCCAACCTAAATCTTCCATCCTTCAATTTAAAACCATTTCCCCTTGTCCTGCTGTTATCTACCCTTTCAAAGAGTTGAAAATTCTCTTAAAAATTCACTTAAAAATTCCTTTTTCTTCCATGTATGTCTCCTCCCATTTTTTTTAATTTCCTGCTTTTCAAGAAGCCTTGTGATCCTTCCTTTTGCCTTGATTCCATCTCTCAGGATTCTGAAGAGTCACCACTGCAATGCAGCTGACTTTAGTATCTCTGAGAAATTCTTCCTTGTTCTTAAATGACAACCATCACCTTGCGTCCTCTTACAAGGTCCTCCACTCTTTTTTCTATATTCTTTTTCTCTTTTTTCTTTTTCTTCCTTTTCTTCTTTCCTTTTTTTTTCTTTTTCTCTTTGCTTTTCTTTTTTTCATTTTCATTTTTTCTTCTTTCTTTTTCCTATTTCTTCTCCTCATTTTACCTCTCTTCTCTCTCTCATCTCTTGTTATCGTCAATCCACTTGAACAACATCCTGAATTTCTTTTGCCTGATATTGCTGTCCCTGGGCAGATATCAGGCAATTCAAGTCCTTCATTTGAACCAATGCCAATCTACTTTCTGATTAGACAGTTGGTGGGAGAGACCAATCACAAGGTTGCATATGTTGATCTGCCCACAAATCCTTGCCCACAAATTTTCAGATTGCTCATCATCTCTCCCTAGGTAAACTTCCTACATTCTTTCTTATTGTCCTGCCTAAAAAGCCATGTCTTTTCTACATCAGTGAGATTGTTACCCTGCAGCACAACTCATACCATTCCCTCAGGCCCCGCTGCCATCACCTGAGAGCAGAGATCAGCACTGCCTTTCCACCCCCCTCTTGAGGATCTGGAGGCTGCCATCAGGCCTCTCCTTAGCCTCTTCTTCTCTAGACCAAACAAAACTGGGGACCTCAGCTGATCCTCATACATCTTGCTCTGTAGGCCATTCCCCACCTTTGTAGCCTTCCCTGGGGCACTGACAGTTTTACCTGTTTGTTTCTCATACTGTGTGCTGGGTCACAATTACTTTGTGCACTGATTAAGATGATTTTCCAGGAAAAGCACGTTCTCTGCTTGAGAACTTCCCTTGTAAGGCTGTGTCTTGATAAATCCTTGTTTGTGAATACATAGTTGTGGTGAACTCTATGCTACCTTATTTTTTTATTGAACAAAGATATACCATCTGATAACACATGCATGAAAATAAAATCCAATGAATAACAGTCTCCTAAAGCATCCTTTAATTTTTTATGTTTAAATATTAGCAACTAGCTTCAGGATAAATATTTATTCCAACTGAATTGACTTTTAAAATGTAAACCATATGTATTTGAATATTCCAATTCACAGTTTGAAGTAATCTCTACTTATGGAAAGCAAAATATTTTAACTAGTCTATGAAATAATACAGTTTAAGCATGTTATATCTATATAAAATTATATGGGGGTATATACATATATATATGTAGGTAGATACAACTGCAGAACATGAGAGTTTGTGAAGCTGCATTAAGCAATCCATCTCTGCTGAATAATTTATAAATCCCAGACATAGCAGACATTCAGACAAGAAATTAGACAAAACTAACCAGAGTGAGGCAGTGATCTTCTGGCTGATATTGTATGCAGCTACCAGACAGTTTTTTTTTCAATGAGCTCTTGACTTAAGGTTTCAGGGCTTTTATTCTCGAACTAGATTATCAATGCCATGAAAACACAGATTATTATGTCATCTCAATATCCACAGACTGCAGAGTTCTTTCTTTCTTCTAACACAAGCTTCTGTGAATTAGGTTGTGCAAATGAAATGTAAGACCTTTTGGACCCTTATTTAATAGCAAGTTTTAGCGTTAGTAGGGTTATGGATGCTTTTCTCTCCATTTTAAATTGAATGGTCAAATAGAAAAGAAAAGAAAATAGAAGAAAAAAGATTTTTAAACCACATATTCTGGTAGTACCAGTCTCGTTATGAAAAAATAATTTCTTACTGAGATAGAAGACATAGATTTGAAAGAAAAATTTTGTAACAGTTAAAATACTAATTGTCAGGAAATTAGGGTAAATAAATTATTCTAAAATAAGCTATGTATTAAAATTTTTACTAATGTACTGCCATGCCATTTGTTATAGATTTAGGCCTACTAAGGGGAAATTTTTCAAGCAAGATAATTATGATTTCAGATATGTTAATGACCTCTGAAATTGTTTTGTTCTTTAAAATAGATACAAAAAAAAAAAAAAAAAATACTCAGGGCTCTGCTCTAACTTTACATCCCCCAGCTTTTCCTGATAGCAGGGGTTTCCATCACCAAGGTGCAAGACCATGCACTTAAATTTGTTGAACCTCATGAGACTCACCAGGGCCAACAACTCAAACCTGTTTAGGTCTCTCTGTATGGCATCCCATCCCTTCAGTGCACTGACCACACTACTGTAAAAGATTATTCTTTTACATCATTGTCTCAAAGTTTGCTGGGGACACAGATGAACAAGTCCAAGCAAGTCCTGGGCAAAGGTTGCAAAATCCTTTGTCTGAGGGACACAGATGGACAAGGCCAGGGGCAAGGAGAGAGAGAGAGATAAGCTGCAGCTTAATGGCAGTGAAACGGTCTTTTGTGTGGGTTTATCTCGAGGAAGATGGCCATCTCAGGAGGTGCTGCACATGACTCTTACCCAAGTGTCCAGAAATGCCACGATGACAGAAGAAGAAGGATAAAAAGAGGACCTACAATCATGAGGTTGAGGTTTTCTGGCAACAGATTCCTCATGAAGAAGAAGAGGTTTCTGCCATGAGAAGCCTCACGACCTGGCTCTCTCTCTCCTGGACTTGCTCTGAGCTCTGCCTGCATGCTGAAGAAGAACAAAGGTGTCTGCCATCAGATTCCTCACTACAGAATTCCTGTATGCTGACGGACTCTCCTGGGCCTGCTACCTGAGTCCTGCTATTTCCTCCCAGATTGGCTCCGTGACTTCTTCCTGCTACCTGCTTGCTGCCCAAGGCTGGCCACACTGCTGCTCTCCCTTCCTGCTGCTTTTGCCTCGGACCTTCGAAATGTTGTGCAATGGAACCGTTGCTGGATCCTGGTGATGACTATCCCCACTTTACGCAATTCTTGACTTGCCAGGTATACAGATATTAAAAGAACCTCCTGTCCCTCCTATAAATTGGAGCAAGACAACCACACAGCTTTGTGTTGTCTGCAAGCTTGCTGAGGATGCATTCAATCCCACTGCTGATGTCAGTGGTGAAGATATTAAAGAGTAGTGGTCCCAGCACTGACATCTGAGGGACACCAATTATTACTGATATCCACTGACATTGAGCCACTGACCACTCTCTAGGTACATCTTGCAACCAGTTCCTCATCAACTGAACATCCACGAGGGATAAGTTCTTTAAGAATATCTTTCCTATTCCCATTACTATCACCTCAGGAAGAGGGAAAGCTCAGTCTTCAAATTAGCACTAGAACTTTAGCAGTCAATCAGGGAGTGGCAATGCTAGGAGAAGCCACAGATATAAAATTTTCTCATATATCCTTCTTATTTCACTGAACTATGTGAAGAGTTAATGTTTCTGGAATTCATGCATTCTGTCCTTTTAAAATGAGCAGTAGAAGTCTGAATTATGAGTGAAGACTGAAGGTGCTCATTGTTGTGCAGTGAAAGTATTCATAATCACAAGTGCAGCTCACTACACCTGGATTTTTTTGCAGTGTGATTTTGTTTACTTTCCCACTCCCTTCCATAGAGTATTTCTCTATGATATTTGTTTTTGTCCATAGGTATCAGTTTAAAAAACAGTAACCAAAACAACAGCTCTCTTCTGTCTATTCTTCACTATTCTGCATCCCTTTGCTGGAAAGGTGGTAGTTTAGTGAGACAAAACTAAAATCGTAATTCTTGAGCTATATGAAACCATCTGGTTTACATAATTTTATTTTTGTCAGTGATAAAGAAATCCAGCTGTTTAAGATCCATGGAGGTCAAATACACTTCCTTCATAAAATTAAAATTGAGCCATCATAAAGCAGACTGTGGCTAAAGTTATATATATGTACATATATATATGCATGGACTGGGTTTCAAAAAGAGCTGAGATTAAATTTGAAAAAGTGAACAGCTGAAAAAATGAAAATGTCTGTTGCAATACAATGAGATGCCTGCATCTGATAGAGGGAAAAAAGAAGCATACAACACTGTAGTATAACTAAGTTGCTTTTCAGATGCTTTCACTATTTTTTCATCGTTGTCAATATGGATCTTCAGTAGTGCTTGTCACTGGCTAATCTTCAGTAATAAACTGTGTTTGTTTAAAAGTAGTGAGGAAATTCTGTTTCTAATCAAGGAAGGAAAATATTATTGTCAGGATAGTAAAAATATTCAATTCAAATCTACAAATCATTTGTACTGCAATCTTCCAGATGTTCTCACATCTCAGTACGAATCCCTTAAACTCTTAACTACATTAGCTTTCCTAATAGAGATTTGGAAGATATCCTTTCATTTTTGTTAACAACAATAACACCATAAATGAATAACAGCCAAATGGAATCAGGGACACTGGAAAAAATTACTTGTAGCAATAAATAATGTAGATCAGATTATATATTTATAATATATATACAATATTGTCCAGTCTCAGATAAATATATAACCATTCTTTGTAACAGTCTGAAAACTGGATATCCACAGGTGGCTACTGTAGCAATTATGTTTGAGTTCTCTGTCCATTAAAGCACTTGCAGGTTCTGCCGATCTAAAAAAAAAAAAAAACCTTTTATTCTTACCTACAAAATGACACAATTCTAATCAAAAGGGTGGTGTTCTGTGCCCACTTGGTACACAGCAGATCAGAGCATTGACTACTGATGAATGCACCTAAGGAAGAAATGTGTTTAACATGTTATAACCTCAAAGGCAAGGAAGCAAACTGAATGTGAAGGAGAGATCTGAGTGGATTCAGCAAGTGAAGAGAAGAACAAATGCTGCAATGTTTTTTTGTTTGTTTTGGGAGGTGGGGAACTGGGGGAGGAGGAAGTATTGATACATGCTGCATTTTGGACAGGGATTGAACTTATTGGTGTGTGTCTACCAGAGCATGGCCATTCTAGAATTGTGAGGGTGGTGAGAAACTGGAACTCGTTGCCCAGAAGTTGTCTCCCTAGAGGAAGGCTGAATGGGGGGGGCCTTGAGTAACCTAGTTTAGATGAAGATATCCCTGCCCATAGCAGACCTTTGGAACTAGGTGATCTTGAAGGTCCCTTCCAACCCAAACCATTCTATGATTCTATGAAGAAGATAGAGAAATAGAGAAAGCAGATCTGGAGCTGGAAGAAAAATAAAAGATGTGACAGAACTGTCAAAGCTTCTAGATACAGAATAGAAAGTTTCAGAGGACATTTCTTATGGAAAATATATGGTGCTTACAAGGTTCTCAAATTAGACTGCAGCAGAAAAAGTATATCAATGACGTGCATTTTGTGTTTTAAGCATTAATCAACAGTTCACGGAGACAATTAACAAAAAATCATTAGCAATACTAGTTAATCAGAGAATGCAGTATATTCCCTGTAGGTTTTTTTTCTAGGCAGCCCTGCAGTCTTTTGCATTTTCTAAGTAGTAAAAGTTAATTACCTGAAAGATAAAACTCTCTAACCCGTGAATATCTGCACTTTTTTGTTTTTGTCGAGGAACAAAAGTCTCACGGATTCTTTAACAGTGAAACAAATATTCTCACTTATTGTGTTCAAATGAACTACTCAACTACATTTCAAATTCTTCTATCAGACTTCATATAAGTTAAAATAAGCAATAGATATTTCAATTTAGATTAGTCAGCTACTGAAATAGTGTCTGAGTTCAGCTGGATGTGTTCAATAATAAAATTTGTTTTCATTACGTTCTGAGTGTAATATGTCTCTATGTATCAAACACAAAAGAGAAGGCAGTAAGACCGTTGATGACTGAAATCTCAGTACAAAGCAGATTTTTAACGTTTCTAAAATACTGCAGTAAGCAATTTCCATGGCTTAAGTTAAATATATTAATGTGATCTCAATGTGTTGAGAATTTCTGGGAGAGAAATCTCTACTAGTGCCTTTTATATCAGTGCAATAGTCTTTCTAATAACAATACAGGTTATGTGTTTGTGAGTCCAACTGCTAAAACATCTTTTATTTCAGAGTGAATGAGACTTTAAATTTGTGTGAAAAGCTTTTGCAAAGATTTATTCTAAGGTATTTTGCTTTTCAGAAGTGCCTAAAACCTTCTTTAATTGAAAACTAAATGCCAATGAGAATCTTAACTTGTCTGGGAACAGAATACCAAAGCAATCAGAAAGCTGTTCACATAAATACTTCAAATATTTCCCTTACTGAACAGCTGCTTTTTTAGAAATAAATGTCTTTAAAAATTAACATAAAAATATTGTTTGAGGACTGGTGGATCAGATTAAATAAATGAACCAGGATGGCAGAATTGTATCAGAAATTAAGTTTAGTAAGAAATTCATTAATAAGAATATTTGTTTAGCAGTTTCAATAGCAAGAACCTACTTTCAGCTGCTTGGCATTTTTTTATTTTGCTTCATAAGTGTTATTTTGGAGTTTAGTGCTCCAGGAATGCAAGTTAACACCATGTGTCTGAGTTTAGCCAGGAACTACTTGCTAATTTATCTAGGTCTACTGACATTTTTTTGCCAGACTTCGTGTTCTTTGAAATAGACTCCACTTGAGTCTGGAAGGAGACTGGGTGTTGTTTTCTTTTTTTTCTTTTGTCTTAATGCATACCCAGAAATCATACTGTGAATCTTAGATGTATTCCTATGCTGAAAAAATACAAAGGAAGAATGTCTAAAAGACACAGACTTTTAAAAAGAACATGATATTATGATTTATTATTGACTATTTCCAATAAATTTTTCATAGAAAATTACTGGAAAAAATGAAGCTATAAAATCTAAGAAAGGTGAATTTTTATACTTTTCTATACTTATACAGATTGTATTTATTGTGCAAGGGAAAGATTCCTTAAACAGGTCATTACCTAATTTCTTCTAAGTATATGAGAACTCAGCTTACGATATAGGGCAGATTTCTTCATGAAGACGTATGTAATAAATGCAGTGCTTCTGTAAAACATGTACTGACTTTCCTCACTTCTTTTGAAGGAAAATGAATTACTGTGGCAGTATTTTGATGGCTGAAAAATTAACATTATCTCTGACCTGAAATCAAATCTGAAAGCTACTGGGACTCTGCATTTTATGATTGAAATATTTTTTCAGGATTGGTATATTACTCTAAATCTATGTTTCTCTACTGAATTTATTTCAACACTATTTCCATTAAATCTCCTTTCTTTCTTCAAGACTGAATTGCAGTTGGCTCTGCAAATCTCATCTCTGAAACAGTGCATGTAACTCTCAAATTGAATAGTTTAGTCTGCTTATATTTGGGTTTAAGGGTATTCCTTGACAAAATAATTCCAACACAGATGGATCTTGGAGCTGGGGTGAAGAAGGTAGCACAGGAAAATACAAGGCAATTATTATTTGATTGCAAGCTTGGGGAATGGGGGATAATTTAAAGCAATTCATCTCAAAAGGATGTACAAGAGTCAAGGGCCTATAGATCAGTAGCATTCTGGGATGAAGGAGTGTTCCTGATACTTTTTGCACCCATGCAACAATGCATGGCACCTCAGTCCCCTAAAAAGCATACATGCAGCATGCTTTTTGAAAATATTCTCCATAACTGATTAAGATAATTAAATTAAACTAAAAGTAGTTATATCTGACCTTTTTTTTTTTTTTTTACGTTATTTGATTTTCTGTCAGAAATAATGAACGTGCTATTTTCACAACCACTATGACCAGAAGGCATTATCTGGCTTAAGAAAAGATATCCACTCTCCATAAAGATCCCTCCATACAAAGTGGTCTTAGTTTTTACCTTCACTTTCATCTGGCTCTTTGTAAATCATTGCAGTAATATTACTGAAAATCAGAGATATAAAGGAATGCACTCAGACATAGCACCACACCATACTTCTTCTTTCCTCTCAGTCTGTCTAAGCATCTGAAATAAATACAACTGAATCCACTGTATCTGCAAGGTACTTCCTCATTTCCATCCATAGCACCACTTCCTGTACTAATTCCCCATGCAGTATTCAAGTTTCTATCAATGGGGATTCTGCAGATGGGCAAGAGCAAAAGATTCAAGAAGCCTTTAATATAGATCAGAGGAAAGATGTAATTACCTACTGAATTAATTAAGATTTTGCACCTGTACTCTCAGAGGTACTTTTGTAGAAAGATTCCAAGACTTTCATTGTACAATTTTTTAATGTTAAGAAATTTCAAACCTGGCTTGCACAGAATTAAAATTATGGCCCATCTGCTATTGTTTATATGCCTTTAGCCCATGTTCAGTTCACCAACCACAAGGAGGCAAAAACACTATCCTACGTGTACTAATAATCTCTTTGTCTATTGTCAACTGAAAGAAAGAAATGGACAACTCCAGTGAGTGATGCAGAACTTCAATCTTTTTAAGTCTTCATGGATATAAGGTGATTCTTAACACGGTAAATACAATCTGTGAATATCTTTTAATATAATATTGATCAACTACTGAAAATTACAGTTGATTACTCAAGGCGGAAGGAAATTTCACTGTTCCATGTAGGTTTTAGGGACTGTATTGGAGGTTTGTATTATTGTTTGGTAGAATTTTTCTCATCAAGGAGAAAGGTTAAAATAACTAAGATAAAGTTAAAATATCTTAGAAATCATAATGATAATTGTTGAAGTAATTAATATTGAATTTTAGAAACAAAGTATAAATTGATATCTCCATGATAAAATATTAATATATCAGATAAAATCCAACTCTTCCAAACTGAAAAATGAAAAATAACAATTAAATGATAACCTATGGAATCAGATAATTTTTCATTAAATTATTCTTTTCTTCTACTTTTAATCTTGGAAACTTATCGAATACACCAAACTCATTTTAAACAAATCAATATTTGTAGTGGAAAAATATGGTAATTATAAAATTTCTAATTATTCCTGTTTATTTTCACCTCATTAGATGCCAGCAGACTGCTGCGCATCGTGAGGGAAAAGAAAACCTTGACCAAATGACATGAAGGCTGGAGCAATTCCATAATTGAGTGTTTGTGCTCACAGACAAATCTATTTGTTCTGACTTGATTTGCTTGCTTTTCTGTAAAGTAAAACAGATAAACAAAAATATCTTCCACTTAATTAATGGCTGTCAAAACAGGACTTTTGTATGTTCTAAAATAAATCCTTGGCATTTGTTTCAAGCTGTAGAAATACATTTTCATTTACTGATTTGAATGCAAAAGTAATGTAATTCCAGTCCCATGCAATCTGAGCTCATAGATCTATCCTGGAGACAGAATATTTTGTATGATTTAATAGAGTCCTTTAATAAGCATTCCAGCTGATATAGAAATATATTTTAGACTTCTTTCTAGGTTTTACTTAAGTCATTTGACCAAGAAAAATAATATTTTCCTAGACATGATAGACAAATTCTAGTCTTATAAATGTTTCTCATGTAGAAAATCCATTTTTAATTAACAGATAGATTTGGGATAAAATGAAATCTACTCAAAGACATGGCAAATTACATGTAGCAAAAGATTGAAAGAGGTAGGGGGAGTTATTTGAAATCTGTAAATAAAGTTAAGGGAAATACTGTTGTGCTGTAAATTATGTGAAAAAAGACTTTTTTTTTTTTAATTGCCACATGAGAGTCAATAACAAAAGATTGAAAAAAAAATACCTTAAGCATAAGACAGACACATAACTATTAAGCTGATCTCATTTGTATAAAAGTATTTACAGGGAAAAACAAACAAACAAACAAACAAAAAAATGATGTAAGAATAATTAAATGCATAATGACTCACTGCAAAATAATTGTACTGGACTAACCTGCTGTATTTCTCTGACAAGATAATTGATTGGTTTTAGGCAGACAAGTATGACACCTTTCAGACGTAGACTGAAGTAGTGACTTTCATATATTGCAGCATTGGAAGCTATCTGTAGGCTTGGCAAAGTTGTATATAAAGATTGTCAGGAATGTGTGAAATGGGAGTCCCCCTAGCATCTTGTAAATACTGAGCCTCTTCTTCTCAAGGCTGAGCAATTCCAACTCTCAGCCTCTCCTCATGGGAGATGATCCCATGAGCCCTCTGTTTTCCAATGTATTCGTGTCTCTTTTTTACTGGATAGCCCAGTGCTGGATGGAGCACTCCAGGTGAGATGTCACCAGTGCTGCGTAGAGGGAAAGGATCGCCTCCCTTTATTTGTTGGTGAAACTTTGCCTAATGCAATCAACAATACTTTTAGCCTTCTTAGTGGCAAGGGCTCATGTTCTGGCTCATGTTCAATTTTGTATTCGTGAAACATTTTTTGTCAGCTCACCTCTCCAGCCTGCCTAGGACCTCTGGGTGGCAGCACAACACAGTAATGAAGTGTCTTTATCCAGCATTTGCAGCTTTGCTGAGTGTATCCACTGCCCCATTATCCACATTCTGAATGAAGATGAGAACATGATTGCAACCAGTGCTGACCCCTGAGGTGCATTACTTGTTACTGGTCTACAAAAGATCTGCACCTTTGGATCCAGACATTCAGCTAATTTTCAGTCTACCATACTGCTCATGCAACTCACACTTCAGTCAAATGGAAGCTTATTGGCTGAACTTGATTAAGCAAGGTTATCATTTGGTGTATTTGCAGACTGTTGTGTGAATGAACAATATCCATTTCCCTGTATTTTGATATGTATTTTCATTATGTTTTTACAAGATTTCAGGTAGATTGAACTACCATAACATAAAATATGGAAATACTTCACCTGGGCCTACACATGCAGAACCCTGCCTTAGTCACACAGATGTAGACATAAAAGTTGGGAATTAATCCCTATGGCATGTTGATGTGATGGGTGCTTGGGGCGTTTTTTTTTTTTTTTTTTTTTTTTTTTTTTTTTTTTCTTTTTTTTTTTTTTCTTTTGACAACTGTTATTAACTCTAAAAAGATATTTAAATTCAAAAGGTCTTTGACAGACAATCACCAGTGTCTCAGAGGTGTTTTCCTTTCGCAAGGGCACTCTGTGCCTTTAACTTCAGGAGAGTTTATCCAATCTTTAAAGCCTTGGCATCAGAGATATTCTAATTCTCTGATTAGCATTTATTTTCAACATTCTGAATTCAGCCCTTATATCAGGGAAAATATTGTCACTAGTTACCTTTTTTCATAGATCTACTTGTGTTGAAAACCATATATGTAAGTACAGATCTCTTTGGATACATCAGCCTGCAGACTATTGTAAACACATACTACTTCCTATTAGATTGCAAACTGTGAAGGAGCCTCCCTTGGGCTGTTTTAAGAATTACTGATTGAAAAGCTTATTAAAAGTTAAAAGAGCAAATACATATTGCTACCATTAGCTACATAAGGGACTGTTTATGTTAAACACTGATATCATGCTAATGACAAAATATTCTTAAAACACAATATATGCCCTTCTTTATTAGATTAGAATCATAGAATCATAGAATCATCAAGGTTGGAAAAGACTTAAAAGATCATCCAGTCCAACCATTCACCTATTACCAATAGCTCCCACTAAACCATGTCCCTCAACACAACATCCAGTCTTTCCTTGAACACCCCCAGGGTCGGCGACTCCACCACCTCCCTGGGCAGTCCATTCCAGTGCCTGACCACCATTTCTGAAAAGTAATACTTCCTAATGTCCAGCTTGAATCTCCCCTGCCGTAGCTTGAAACCATTCCCTCTGGTCCTATCACTAATGACACGAGAGAAGAGGCCGACCCCCAGCTCACTACAGCCTCCCTTCAGGAAGTTATAGAGAGCAATGAGGTCTCCCCTGAGCCTCCTCTTCTCCAGGCTGAACATTCCCAGCTCCTTCAGCCTCTCCTCATATGGCCTGTGTTCCAGACCCCTCACCAGCTTTGTTGCCCTCCTTTGAACACATTCCAGGCCTCAATGTGTTTCTTGCAGTGAGTGGCCCAAAACTCGACACAGTTCTTGAGGTGCAGCCTTACTAGTTCTGAGTACAGGGGAACAATCACCTCTCTGCTCCTGCTGGCAACACTGTTTCTGATGCAAGCCAGGATGCCATTGGCCTTCTTGGCCACCTGGGCACACTGTCGGCTCATGTTCAGCCGAGCATCAATCAATACCCCCAGGTCCATTTCCTCTACGCAGTCCTCCAGCCACACCGCCCCAAGCCTGTAGTGTCGCCTGGGGTTGTTGTGGCCGAAATGCAGGACCCAGCATTTGGTCTTGTTGAACCTCAATTATGTATAGATTATGTATAGAATCCTAGAATTGTTTGAGTTGGAAGGTCATCCAGTCTAACTACCCTGCAGTGAACAGGGACATCTACAGCTAGGTTAGGTTGTTCAGAGTTCTCTCCAAGTTGACTAATAATGTCTCCAAGGACAAGGCATCCACCACATCTCTGGGCAACCTGTTCCGATAAAAAATGACCCTCAGTGTATTATTTTTTTTCCCTTATACCCAGTCTTAATTACCCTTCATTTAGTTTGAAACCATTTCTCCTCGTCCTATCATGGAAGACCCTGCTAAAGAGTTTTTCTGCATGCTTCTTAAAACCCCCTTTAGATTTTTAAAGGCTGCTCACAAGCACTCTTCTCCAGGCTGAACAGCCTCTGCCTGTCTTTGTAGGGAGGTGTTTCACCCCTCGGACCATTTCTGTGGCCTTCCGCTGGAGACACTCCTATGGGTCCATTTCTCCTCTATACTGAGAAATCCATGCCTGGATGCAGTACTCCAAGTGAAGCCTTATCTGCATGTTTTTTAGTATTATTTATTTATTCATTCCTGTTCACTCCCTTATTTAAGACATTTTCAACTAATTGGATTGGTACTATATTTTTGACCTTCAAGTTTGTGGTTACTTGAATTCTTCCTGAATCTGTGATAACTGTAGACACAAAAAATCTTTCATTCTTCTTTAGTAATTTATTTTAGTGATAACTGAATAGTAGTTTGTACTTGAGGGTGTACTGCAGAAATTTAAAATTTAGATTTCTTCTGAACTTGTTGCTGAATAGTAGCTAGACCTTTTTCCATTGATAGTTTTGGTTTTGGAAGAGGATGTGAGAACTCAAATGGTTGTCTTTGTGCACTGCTACCTACTTACAATTTCTCTAATGCCTCATAGACTTGCAACTCTTTTAAATCTTACTATACGTTTCCTTATTTAGCTTTCACAGGAACACATTTTATCAAGTCTGTTGCAGGTTTGTCAGGTCACCTCTTTCAGGATGTTATACAGATAAACTACCTAAGTGAGAACAAATGTGTTAGTTTTGTGTATGTGTCTATAATTACGGAAGAGCTAATGACTTTTCAGGATGAGATCTCCCTTAGAAGTTTGTTCATTGTTGGTGAAAGGAAGGAGAGAGAATTGAAGAAGACATGAGGAAGGGCTAGGATTCTATTGGGGCATCAACAATGATGTACTGATTACATCATAGTGTCTCACTACTCCAGCACTGAAATACTGTGTGAAAGAGATACTTGGGCTTAATATTCATTGTATTACTGAAATTATTTCAGTCAGGGCTCTTCACTACAGTCCCCTTCTACAGATTTCGTGTTCTTTGTTTGTTGTTGTTGTTTGTTTTTTTTTTGACACTATTTTTTTAAGAAAAAATAATTCAGTTTGAAACCAAAAAACTTTTTTATTTATTCAAAATGCAGTGATATGTTTGTATCTAAATAATTATAACTTACACTTGGCAAATAGAGGAACAAACAAATAAAAAGAAAACCTAGTAATACTTAAGGTAGTAAGGATAATTTGTAAGAACAATGAAACAAAAATAGTGATGAATGATGGATAAAAAAAGTCTTCCTTTTTTTTTTTTTTTTTTTTTTAATGGATCTGTCCCTTTAAGGCCTTCTTTTGGCTGTTCTCCTTACTAATCCCTCAGGAGAGAGCTCTCATTTGGATTTACCCATTATTTATGCCATTTTTCTTGTGTCCCAGTCACAGACTGTCTTTTTACTTAAAATTTTATTTCTTTTTTTTTCCTCTTCTCATATGGAAAATTAAAATTCAAAATAGAAAATACAATTTATAGAATTTTAATATTTGCTACAATGGTTTTGATCATTGGAAGAAACACTTCTACACTTATTGTGGAAATACTATAAGGCATTATTATACTGTGAAAGCTATTCTGACAGATTTTGCTTAAGTTAATTTGACAAGCGATATTAAAAAAAGGATACCATAAATCATGCATCTTACCAAACATAAAAATCTTTATTTATTTTTATGGTCTGCTTTTATTAAGAGGGAAAATCATTCACACTCTTTCTGCTACAGACCTTTTATGAAGGGTGTAAAGAAAGGCTGGCTTCTCAATGCCTTTGAAATTCATTTGAGGCACTTCTTAAACTATGATAAAGTAGGATGCTATCATACACAGGAACTCAGGGGCCAAGTGAAATTTTTTGCTACTCACAGTATAGAAAAGTAGTACATTCACATTTGAATAAGTTTTGTATATACAGAGTAGTTTGATATAATGACCAAAATAAAAGTAAGCGCAGAAAACAGATGTTGATTGTTCATTTGATTGTCCTTCACTTTGTTACTTGTGACAGAATGAGCCCTGGAATATCATAGAACGAAAGCCAAACTGAGTTAAAAATCTCATGGTAATTTTCAGGATATTAGGTAACTGACCTATAGAAGAAAACTTTTTTTTCCAATGACTATAATGTTTGTATGAGGATGAACTGAGTTCATGTATGATTTTATACAAACCTGTTTAAACTATTCATGAACACAACATTCTCTAAATAGAGGAGACAGAATTTGTTGATTTCAAAAATGAAACTTATTTTATTGGTCTGTGTCTCGCTCCAATTTGTAGGAGGGAGAGGAGGTTCTTTTAATATCTGTACACCCGGCAGGAGATTAAGAAACAACAGTTCAAATGTTGGTCTGACCAGTTCATCACAGATCTTAATCAGGGAGATGGGGAAGGGAAGGATGGACACTATTATGAATTAGGGTAATGGAGAAAGGATGGACGGCAATAGAAAAGATAGGAAAGAAGAAGCGAGGAGTCTTTACAGGAAGCAAGAGGGAGATAGTCACCACCGTGGATCCAGTGTGGTTCGTAGTTCAGTCACTGATCTTCAGTAGTAGGGGGTCATCGGGCGTTGTTGTTCTGTTGATGACGACAGTGACCACGGTGATGATGGCCTTTTTCAATGGTTCCAAAGTGGTCGAGTCAGCTCTCTTTGGAGTGACAGCTCAAATCCAAAGTGGTTGAGTCAGCTCTCTTTGGAGTGGCAGTTTCTCACTCTGGGATCTCAGCAGGAAACTCCTTTGTTCCTATCTTCCTGGCCTTGCCAGCAGAGAAGAGGGAGCAGGGAGGCACCAACTTGTATCTTGCCTTCACAGGATACAGTGGCATCATTACCCAATCTCCCATAGCAAATAGGAGTTATTTGGTCACAGGTTAGATCTTCTGCCAGTAAACAGTCCTGAGCACTATTTTCCAAAGGCAAACGGCTAAAATTTTCCACACAGCAATATTGATTGCCACATGGCAACACCTATCATTCGTCTCCTAGACAAGTCAGTCTTATCACAAGAAATACCTCAGGAAGGAAGCTTTGAGCCAAAAAACAAAGATTGATTATCACAGTCTGTTAATTGTTAATTTGTAGGACAAAGAAAGATTTTGAAACCAAGGAATTGCTAATATAGCTTTGTTGATTTATTGATAAGTACCATCACATGTGTAGTTATTTCTTTGGTAGCTATGTTCTATGTGTTATTGAAATAAACAGGTACTGTATTTAATGATTACTTTTCTAGGGAATAGATGAAAAAAGTCTGGTAGGCTCTTCTGCCAGAGAAAGAAAATTGTTTCTTAGGGAAATGAAACGCATATAGAAAGGTCTCTAAGCCATAGTTTGTAACTACATGCTGGAAGAAGATAGGAAAGAAGTGGCATCAGAAAGTCATAGCCCATTTTGGAACTTCAGGTGTCAAATCAGGTATTTTGTTGTTATTACTGCGGCTGATTATTATCTCTCTCAAAACTTATAAGAAGGCAGAGAGTTCATGAAGAGTTTTTTCTTTAACAAAAAACTTCTCTACAACCTGCCTGAATTTCTGGCTATTGCTGTGAATGTTTGCACTTATTTTCTTCTGTTACATCTACAAAGTGTGTAAGTAGTGGAAAATTGTACAGGCCAGATTTTTTTTAATGCATGTCATAATTTGTTAACATAATTGTGTTTTGAATGTTTAGGCAGAACAACTCAATAATATAGTGACTGAAAAGAATAACTGTGCAAAAGCATTCAGTATACATAAGAATATCACTGTTTAGTACTAATGTTTTTTTTGTTTTGTTTTGTTTTACTTTGCTCATATATGAGAATCAGCTAAATATGCTATGATAAAGTAAAACTTTTTATGAACTTGATAAAACATTATAGTGACTGTAGTTGCACCAGTAGGCTTCAAATTTAAGGTCGTGGGTACAGAGTTCTTAAAACTAAGAAATACTCTGGCTTCAAAACTGATGAGTCAGTGTAAGGAGAACAAACATTATTTTTGTGGTCTTGGGTATATATACCTAAAACTCAGAACTGTATGTTCCTTATTTAACACAAATAGTCATTTTTTTCTGAGATTGTAAATTTTTTAAATTGTAACCTCTTTTCTCAGCTCCCCACTGCATTCTCTATTTCAAATTGAATTTTCTAGATGTATATATGTATATATATATATAGATGTATATGTCTAGATGTCTAGATGTCTAGATGTCTAGATGTATATATTTCTAAATGTGTAGATGTATATGTTGCAGAATTTGTAATGTAAAATAAACAAAATACTAACAATGTATTTATTTTGGGTTAGCGGTTCACTGCCCTTATGTGCCTCCTGTTCTGTTATTTTGGTCCACAACATCAGAGGCGGATTTTGGTGGTACAGCAGCAGAGTTTGAACCATCCCACAAACATCCCATTACATTTTGTTGTTATGTGACAGATGGCAGTAGAGGGGCAGTCTGACAGAATGGCGTCTAACATGAAAGTACATATGAAGCAAAGGTGGGTGTCACTGAATTCCTCCAAATAGAGAAAATGGCACCAACTGACACTGAAAATTTATGGAGACTGAAAAGTGGATTCGAGCACACTGAGCCTGTGAGTGGTGCATTTCAGTAGTTGTGACCTCAACGTGAAAGACAAGCAATATTCAAGAAAGCCATGCACAGCTGTCACACAATGAAATGAAAAGTGTATTTATTGGATCTTAAATAGAAACAAAGTTGACTAACTTGACTGGTTATGAGGATGATATGGCTGTAGAACACTCCTTCCCAGGAAGTTACTTTTACCCAGGAGACATTCCCCCTTCAGAATCTAGCCGTCCTCCCTCCATCCTCCCCTCCTTCCACCCCTATTCACCAGGTACTCGATCAGCAGTTCAGAACATGACATAACAGTTTCCCTACAGTCTTGATCAACTCATCTGTCTGAATCAGCAGATTATGATCATGGAACTGTGTACAATGGTTGTCAATTTCAATGCATTGGAAAAGATGGTGTCAACATTGGAAGATCACAAAATTTGTGGCAAGTGGGTCCCACAGATGCTCACATATAGGAACAGAAGGAACACGACATGCAAGCTTGTCAGGACCTAATGGAACAAATATGAAGCTGCAGATGACAGTTTCCTGGATCACATCATTACCTGTGACAAGACATAGTATCATCACTGTGAGCCAGAGTCAAAACACAATTCCATGGAGTGGCAACGTGAATTTCTCATTGAATAAAAAGTTCAACACACAGCCCTCAGGAGGTGAAGTGATATGCACTCTTTTAGGATAGGAAAGAAGTTATCCTTCTGGATTTTCTGGAACTTGGGCAAACCATCAACTCTGACCACTATATTGTGATGCTGACTGAGCTGAAGATTTGAATTTCCAGATTCAAAACAGAAGAAAACAACCTTTCTCTTGATGCACAATAACATCAGGCCCCATATCAATCTGAAGACCATAGAGTGCATTGGCAAACTTAACTGGACTGTTCTACCACACCCAGCACATAGTCCAAATATGGCACCTTCTGACTTCCATCTGTTTGAGCTGATGAAAGATGGACTGTGTAGGTAACATTTTCCTAGCAATAATGCCATCAGAGCAACTGTGAAACCATGGATCACCTCTGCTGTTGCTGATTTTTACATGTGCAACATGAAGGGTCTTGTTATTTGTAGGTGAAAATGCATAGCTAGTGGTGATGATTGTGACTTTTATAGCTGAGAATTTCCTCTTTCAAATAGTGTTATTGTGCTCTTTGTATCTCTTGTGGCTTCCATGGATGTAAGTTAGAGGCATTACTTTTGGAGGGAACTACATAGTTTTTCAGATGCTAATTGAGCAGCCTGAAAGAACACAAGTTCTATCTATAAACATAATGTACAAAAGGATAATTTCTCTTCACATTGTAACCTTACAAAGCATTCTTGCAAGTTTTAGCTTTCAGTGTTCTCTCTTGAAACAAACAAACAAATAAATAAATAAACATATTTCATAGACATTTGTACTCAGTGTAAAGGCTGCTTTCTGTTTCATAATGGACTAGAAGCACATTTATTTCACATATTATAGTCATATTGTAGCATTATTTCAGGATAGCATGATATTAAGCTGCTTTGAAAAAGGAGCCACTGACCTGTAAAGGTTAAGTTGTGTTGATACATTTGAATAAGCCAAGCAGTTTGTGCTGCTGCAATAAATTAAAATTGCATTTTGTAGTTGTGTGTCTTTTTCATATTTGTCCTTTTGTGTGTGTGTGTGTATGTTGTCAACTCAGTTCATGTACATTTTGCTTGCTAGCTCGAATATCAGACTACCATATGAGACATATGGAAGAACTCAATCAGGAGGTGGCCAGCCACAGAAATAATTCCTGTCTTTGAGAATCTTGAAGCAATCAGAAATGTACTTCTTCCATACTAAGATTTTTCCTGACCTTAGGTAAAATTTGAAATAAAATAATTTCCATGGATTCTGTCTTCAGGATGTATTTGAAATCCCTGAATATTAATTATTGATCTAGTTTTACACAAACCCTAATAACACAATAATTCACAATCCATTTCAATCACTGTGTACCGAGTCAACATTTACACAAAATCAAATAGTTTTTCATAATATAAATAATTCTGACACAATAAACTGTTGATCAAAACCTTCTAGGTAATGTGTGTTTTGTGTTTTATTATGCTTATTTTCATTATCTGCTTAATTTTTTTTCTTGTACACTGTTCAAAATTCTGTGTCCCCAATATTTACAATATTAGTAAAAGGAATTCTCCAAGTCTGGAGAAGAAAGTTGATTTTGGTTTGTCTTTTTTGTGTATCAGAGATTCCCTTTGTGTCTAAAATGTCTGGAGCCTCTCCACAGCTAACAGAAGTCACTAGGGTAATCATGATTAATTCTCAGTTACTGATAAGCAGAAGTATTCACTCTTGGGAACAAGATGGTTCACTTATTTAAATCAGTATATAAAAATATCTATTTTTGGATACTTTTGAGTAAGTACATTATTTGTTTATTTAGGTGTGCTACTATGGTTTTTGTTTCTTTGTTTTTTGTTTTTTTTCTGTGCAAGTTGGTTGTGTTCTACTGTGAAGGAGATACTGTCTGCACTGATAGCTTCCTTAATAAGTATGAAGATGCTTGAAATACTGAGACTCAGTTCTTGCATCACACACATTCCCAGAATAAAAGTTCCCTTTTCCCTTCACTTCCCTTTCTTTCCCCTACTAAAGACAGTAGAACATACATGCTATTACGTAAACTTCATGTTGATCCATATTAACTACCACAGCTAATAAAAGGTAAGAATGGTTAAGAATATATATATATATTTTTTTAAGGAAACACAGTATTCTACAGTAAGAAATCGTCGTGATCAGTCTATGAGCATGAATATGAAATCGGCAATGAAATAATAAAAGTAAACGTGGTTGAATTGACAACTTCATGCTTTAATATACCTTTAAAGCGATGAGTAGGGTCAAATACACAGAGTCTTCCTGCACTGACTTGATTCTCATTATTTTTACTAAATCATTATGAATGAATTATGCAAAAGTGATGAGCAAATATACTTACTCCAAGAAATCTGTAAGGAAGCCTTTTAAATGGAATAAAGTCACTTAAGGAAATCTTAACCTCACTTTTTCCCCTTTCTACTTGTAATGAAGTTAAAAGAAAGGAGTCAGACTTTGTCTAGACCATTCTCAGTTGACAAGTTCAAGTTAATTGACTGATCTATAGTCAGGTTGATGGGCAGGGAAACTGAGATATGCCATTTATTTTCAAGGAACAGACCTGTTGAAGTTACTGTTGATTTATGCTGTGGTATGGATTTCTTCACAATGAAAAATGAAACCACCATAGAAACAGGTTTTTCTGCACTATTACATATTCCTTTCTGTCATTACATGAAAAAGTAAAGCGTTTCAAGAGTTAACATTTTTGGAAGACAAGAAATGTGTTTAATTTAATTAATTCTGTTCAATTGAAAATGTGTCTCAGTTGTCAGTCCTTGAAATGTTCTGCTGCATATGGCAGCAGAGAGCTTGTGTACATCTGGGGAATTTCTACCCTTCCAGTTTCCCACAGCTTTTCTTTAAAATAATTGTTCCCATTGGGAGACAGTCTGTTGAACCCATCCTCTTTGGGCTACACTAACTTTATGACCTATACTTTTTGCTGCATAGCTGGAGGAAGGACAGATGTAAATATAAAAATGCAATGAAATTGAGAGCTGTAGGGGAAGGGATAGGAAGAGTGAATTTGCACACACTTAAGAGAATACTGCTTTTATTAGATTTCTGTGTTACAATCCCCTTTTGATCCTCCCCTCCCCCCCCCGAAAAAAAAATATATATATATATATTTACAACACAGTCTAACTATGAATTATTATAGCTTTATATAATAATTATATTTTCTATATTGTTTAATTTACAAAAGATGAACCTTCCGAGTGTGCTTCTGAGCAGGTAATTTTTACTTGGAATTTCATAATGGCATAACAAAATGACATAGGGCCAAAAACAGATTTGATGTTGGTAATATTTTAAGCTGAAATTCTGCATTTCTTCAGTTTCACATTCAGCTGATTATACCAGCACTGCTGGTGAAAAGATTCTCAAGTCTATACTGCAATAGATTGCTTTGTGAGATCAAAGTAATATGAGTGCATTCAACCTATTCAGCATTATGCTATTTGTTTTCACATTAAATAAGCTACAATCACTTTAAATAGTCAACAATGAACTGTCAGCTACAGAAATCTATTCAGAAGTTGTATTCTATATAGCAATGTTAAAGCTTGGGTTTTGTTATCCTCCTCACATTCTTGTACTGAGATATTTGTTAATACATGCAAAAGACAAATTATTTGTGCTTTGAAGGTATACTAGATCTAATTATTTCTCTCTTTCTTCCAGCAGCCAAACAAAACAAGAAAATGTTATATGTTATATAAGTGTTATATATAGTCATCTCTAGTTTCATAAGGAAGTCTTTGCACACTTTTCTGTCAAGAACTATTAAATATTCAGAGGACAATTCCTTCCCCATTTAAATGTATCATTTTTTTGCTAATTATAACTAACTACTCTTAAAAACTATTGTGGACCTAGATTGAATTAAATTGATGTGATGTGTTCATTTCTATTTGTCATAAATAGCACACAGTTGAACAGAGGCTAGAGACTTGTTACATTTTTAATTGTGTATTCATGAGAATGTATTTAATGTATACTGCATAATGCATACTAACTTATTCAAGAGATTGCAAGGGCTGTATGAAATATTACAAAGACAGAACAGATGAAATTCTCATGGAAATGAGAAACTGAAACAAAAGTAGAGCCATTGAAGTTGCTATCAAGTTTCACTCCTGTTTGACACTTGCCTAAATGCATTTTTTTTCCCCGCATTTTAAAGTCTTCAGAAGAGTACTTTTGCTTATCTTAAAGTCATGCATGAAAAACCTGATCAGTAAAAAATAGAGAGAAGAAAAGCTGGAAGCCTGAGGACAGGCATGGGTTGCTTTCTTGCAGGCTGAGATTGCACAGACAAGCAGAAGGCAGTAGGCTGTAGAATCTTGACAACAAATTAAGGACAAGCAGGCTGAGAGGAGAAGGTCACTGGCAGAGAGTGCAGAGAGTATTTTATCAGCTGATTTAAGACCTATTCCTCTCTAACAAGCCAAGGCTAAATAAGTGCTTCTGCTACCTCAATGTTTAGGAGTCACTGCAACCTCTTAGCTTGTAACTTTTCCATGCTATGGCCTTGTGCTTTAAGTTAATTTTATTCTTCTCTGCTCTAACAATAGGCTGTAGAACTTTCTGGCCATTTTATTGCCCAAGCCACAAGAAAATATTTTTTTTTTTCTGTGAAGTTACTATTAAATTCCTCTTTCTCAGAAATTATAATGCTGAAAAAAAAAATGCGTAGGTGTATTCTCCAAGTACTCCTTTGATGTGTATATGGGAAAAATTCCTTCCTTGAAACATGTATGGCTAGAAGACATACTTTAAACAGAAAAGAGAAATTATGTTAGATCTTCTAAGAGTCAGAAAAAGTAGTGACATCTACTGTAATGGTTTCACTTTTGTTTCAGTCTTCAAAAGTACCAATTACAAATTAGATTAAATCCATTAAAATTTTGATTTTCTATGTTCTCCTTTTGTCATCTTGAAATAGAGGAAATGGATAACAACAAGAAATTATTTAAATACTACCGGACAAAGAGAAATAGATTATCTTTAGTTTGTAATGGTATCGATATACATTCACTCCGACTGCTTTTTATAAATTGCAGTCTTCAGTGAGGTTAAACGGAAAGTAAGAAGTTATTTCTCTAATTTGCTTTTTTTTTCTCATTGAGAGTTAACAAGTACACTTCCACTATTTGTTTATAACAGAGTTATGAGGTACTAAGTTTACCTGATTATATCACAATATAGTCTATAGGCTTTTAAACAACTGCTTATCTATCACTGCAGTACTTGGAACATTTAATGTGCACTAATTTGAAGAATGACTAAGAAATTTTTTTGCTATACAAGGTCATCTGTGTACAGGCAGAATCTATGGGAGAGACTTTCTGATAATAATTTTTCAGTTTCTTGTGAGAACCTGGAGATAAAATAGCTAGGATAGAAAGCAAATGTACCTATTTTACCAATTTGGGTATGAAGTCCATGACATAACAATTTTATTTACAGATCAAAATGCAATGATTGATCTGTCTTCTGCTGTGAATGAGGTTCTGACTAGCCTGAAGAAGACAAGCCCTATGCAGTTGTACGTTCTAGAAGAAAAAAAAAAAAAAAAAAAAAAAAAGGGATAGTGCTGAATTTAAAATATCTCTGGCATTCCTGTTTTGAGATACAATTTCTATGTCTTTAAATTTTCCATATAAAATTCACTTTCTGTTCTGATTGCAGTGAGTGTTATTCTTTTTAGTAGGGTCAGTGGTATTTAAAATTGCTGTTCATAATGCATTTATGAAAAATATAATACAATTAGAGGCCTTTCATTATAAATTATAATATATATTTTTTAATAGTATATTTGCATGTTTAGTGAGATTCTGAAAATTTGAATGTTTCTATGGAAAACTTAAGACTTAGAAAAATTAAGATTGTTAACTTATTAAGGTTGTTAAGATTTAACTGAAAAATATCTCTAATCACATATATGTCTACACAGTTTACTTTCTGTTTGCACTAAAACATTTTAATGGCAAAGAAGTAAATTGGAAAACAATTTAATGTCAATATTTAATGTTACATCCTTCTAGGATCATAATACAGTTAATAGTTGACTTCAAGTCATATTCATCACCTCATTAATTACCTTCACTTTTTAAAAAAGTATACAAACTGAATGCAAGAATAAAATGGAAGATTAATGTAAATATTTACAGTTATCACAGAACAGTTTGTAAGAAGGCAAGGCATGTGTTCAGAATAACTGAATTTTGAATATCCAACGTGTAAGCAAGTATTACAACTAAACTTTTGTAAAATTGCTTACTGCAAAAAAAATATGAGAGATAAGTTATTATTTTATTTATCAACTAGTGAATACCAAGTATTGATCTCACTAAATGTGAATACGCTGACCTCAAGGACTGCTTGGGAAATAAATATTCTGATTAGCCCACCAATTTCTCTCTATTTTCACTCCACTCTCTAACAAAAGACCCAAGCATGGAATAATGTTATAATTTAATTCACTGCATAAATCCAATTTAATATTATTCTCCAAAAATACAAGAAAGGAAGTGATGCAAGCTGGAGGCAAATAAGAAAAACAAATCTTCTCAAACCGAATTTATACTGGGATCTGCACAATATGAATCTACATACTTAAGAATCATCTCCTAAAATGCACATTTTCCACACAGAAAACATTTTGGTCATTCAAATGCCAATTAAAGTTCATCCTGAAGCAATATTCAGTTTTGATGAAGAGAGAATGGGACTCAGTTATAACTTTTTACAGTGATAATATCTCACAGATTGCTATTTATTATGTCTAGAGTGTTCTGTCTCTCTTAACTATTGAAATTCATCTTCTGCCAACTGGAAGTTATGACAGTTTCAGCATTTTCTAATAAAAATCACTGTAAATTCAATCTGGAACTAGCAGTGATATGAAAAACTGTAAGTAGCTACCTGTCTTCTTTAATAGTTCTTTTCTGAAACAAGATTTAGACTTTTTCTACTCTTCATTCTAAATCCATATGTTTACCTTTATTTACTGCTTGTTTCTTTAGTCATCAACCTGTGGTGTGTTATCCTCTGATTCATGACTTCAGACTTGAGCTTATTGGGCAAAATGAAGGATAGAGGATATAGGAGAGGGAAAGAAGCCTTACATTAGATTCCAAATCCCATTTAATCGATATATTAGAAATCTGTATATATTTCCAAAAATATTTCCACATGTCCTTTTTGAGCCTCTAGTTTATGCCTTCATGGCCTCAAAGAGAACTACTGAATTTCTGATACTCTGTAATATTTACCTATCCTCAGCTAACAGCCTAATGTTCCACAAGTGAGAATTATCTGACAGTCTCAGTTTTGTGAAAGCTAGCAACCTTACCACCTTTCACTTTGCTAACTGAACATCCTTCCAAATATCTACTCCATTGGTGCCAGCCATTTTATTTTTCAAATTACTATAATTATAGTTTTCAACAGCAACAATTCATTTCTATTTGAGATCTGGATGTCTGTTTGTTTTTCTCAAAAATTTAAATGCTATTACTCTCCTTTTCCCTCCTGTAGCATTTTTAAAGCTATATTTTCAGACACATTGTAATTATTTAGTGCCTGCCTTCTTTCTTTTTTTTTTCAATCTGTATTTGCTTTACTGTAAAAGATGTTAGCAGAGAAATCAATATAAATAAAAGATAGGATATTTTATTTTCATTATTATTTCTTTCACTTGCATAAAATAATTTTGTTCACATCCTATTCTTTTTTCTGACATAAAATATTTAAAGGCGATTGTTCTACTCATTGTTGGTGAGACTGTTATTATCAAGCCTGATGTCTAAGTAAAAACATAAATATATGACAGTTATGAAACAATACTAGAAGAAATTTTTTACAAAGAGCAGAAAATTAAAGTAACAGTAAGTGGTGATAAAGTGAGATGGAGAAAAGTGCATTATTTCCCCAGAGATTTACTACTTACAGTAGGAAAAAAAAAAATAAAAAAGATACTGATCAATTAAATATATTTTTTCCTTTTTGTTCTTGTTCAGATGATGTCTGAGTGATTTTCTTAGGTATATGATTCTTTAAGTAGTGTCTTGAGTTCAATAGTGAATTGACGAAATAAATCACGTAGAAAGCTATTCAGAATTAATTAAAATAAATTAAATATAAATAGTAATATGTACAATAATAATGATTACACAGAACTACTCACTATGTATAATTTTTTGTTGGTTTATATATTTAGACATGTATTTTAGAGTTGTCAAAGGAAACATCAGAGTTAAATTTACTTCCTAAATTATTTTATTGTGCAATGATAACTAAGCGTTGTCTTAAGAAGTATTATATATAGGAGTTGCCACAACATGTGTGATGACTTTGGGTTACAGCTTTGTTTTTCAGATGGGTAGTTTTTTGAATCTTTGGTAAGCTTAAAAAAGGTACTGAAAAAGAAGATAAATTAGTTTCAGTTCTACTGAATAGCTTGAGTTATTAAAAAGGTGTCATATATACATTATTAATCAAATTGTTTCCCATAAATATATAATAAAAAAACCTCAGAGTCACAGTACCATATCCCACTTAAAGTCACCATTGACTTCTTTGTAAAATGAACTAGGCTATTAAAATCTTGGCAAAATAACTCTTTGCTCTTAAATTTTCCTATCAATTTAGGCAGCTCATATAGATAAGAAATGCAAGTTTTAAATCAACAGGTATAATGATATTACAGTATGCGCTGTAATTCTGAATATTCACTAAGATGATTGTTTTATATGCAGATTAATTTATAACATTCTTTGAGATATACATGGAGGTTGATTTAAAAGCTGATATTAAAATGAAATATGTTCACTGAAGCATATCAAGGACATCATGGAATCATAGAATCATTTGAGTTAGAAGGGACACTTAAAGGTCATCTAGTCCAACTTCCCACAGTGAAGAGGGACATCTACAGCTAGATCAGGTTGATCAGAGCCCTGTCCAGCCTGATCTTGAGTGTCACCAAGGACAAGGCACCCACCTCAATTCTGGGCAACCTGTTCCAGTTCTTCACCACCCTTATTGTGAAAAATTTATTCCTTATATACATTTTCCCCTATTAAAGTTTGAAACCATTTCCCCTTGTCCTATCACAGCAGACTCTACTAAAGAGTTTTCTCTTTCTTCTTAGATCTCCTTTAGGTACTGAAAGGCAGCTCTCAGGCCTTCCTGGAGATTTTTCTTCTGCAGGCTGAAGAGCCGCATCTTTCTCAGCTTGTCCTGATAGGGGAGGTATTCCATCCCTTGGCTCATTTTTATGGTCCTCCTCTGGATGTGCTCCAACAAGTCCATGTCTCTCCTATACTGAGGACTCTACATCTGGACACAGTACTCCAGATTATGTCTCGCCAGAGCAGAGTAGATGGGCAGGATCACCTCCTCTGATCTGACGATAATGCTTCTTTTGATACAGCCCAGGATACAGTTGTCTTTCTGGGCTACATTAGCACATTACTTGCTCATATCTAGCTTCTCATCTACCAGTACCCATGGGTCATTTTCAAAAGGGCTTCTCTCCATCCTTATATCCCTCAGATTATAATGACAGTGTGAGTTGCTGCAACCTGGGTCCAAGCTCCTGGACTTGGATGTGTTGAACCTCATGAGGTTCACATTGGCCCACTGCTTAAGCCTGTCTAGGTCTCTCTGTATGACATCCCATCCCTTGCATGTATTGACCACACCATGCAGCTCGGTATCATCTGCAAATGTGCTGAGGGTGCAGTCAATAGCACTGGTATTAAGTGGCATTGGTCACAGTACTGACCCCTAAGAGACACCACTCCTCACTGACCTTCACGCAAAGATTGAGCCACTGACAACCACTATCTGGGTATGATCTTGCAACTAGTTCTTTGTCCCTTGAAGAATCTACCTGTTAAATCCATATCTTTCCAATTTGGAGAGAAGGATGTTATGTGGGGACCATGTGAAAGGCCTTGCTAAAGTCCAGAGAGATGACATCAGTAGCTCTTTCCTTGTCCACTGACACAGTTACCTGATCATAAAAAGTTGCAAGCTTGGTCAAGGCTGACATGCTCTTGGTGAAACCATGCTGGCTCTCCCATATCACCTCCCTGTCTTCCTTTTACCTTAGCGTAGCTTCCAGGAGGATCTGCTCCATGATGTTTCTCAGCACAGAAATGAGGCTAATAGGTCAGTAGTTCCCTAGTTTATCCTTTCCACTCGTCTTAAATATAGTTGTGAAATTTCACAGAATCACAGAATCACAGAATTGTAGGGGTTGGAAGGGACCTCTAGAGATCATCGAGACCAACCCCCCTGCCAAAGCAGGTTCCGTACACCAGGTCGCACAGGTAGGTGTCCAGGCGAGACTTGAATATCTCCAGAGAAGGAGACTCCACAACCTCCCTGGGCAGCCTGTTCCAGTGCTCCGTCACTCTCAAATTTCCTTTTTTTTCCCACTCACTGGGGATTTAAACTGGTCCCCATGACTTTTCAAATATTGAGAGTGGCTTGGCAATTACATCAGCCAATTCCCTTAGGATCTGGGTTGCATCTCATCAGGACCCATAGGCTTATGGACGTTTAAGTTCCTCAAATGCACGTGAATCTGATCTTTGCTTATGGTAGGAGGGCACATTGCTCCCTAGTCCCCACCTTCTGATCAGTCTGTTCGATAGCCGTGTGAAAAGCAGCTGCCAGCAACAACTGTGGCAACAATGTTGTACAGTACCTCAGCCTTCTTCTTGTCCATTGTTATCAGCCTGCCTGCATTTTTCACTAGGGAGGATATGCCGTCCTAGACTTTCTTTTTCCAGTTGACATTCCCGTAGAAGCCTTTCTTATCCTTCTTTATGCCACTTCCAATTGAGTCTTGGCTTTTCTGATCCCATCCCTACAATGCTTAGCAGAATCCCTATAGTCCTCCCAGGGTGTCTTCTTTTGCCTTTGCATTTTCTTCCTGCATTCCAGTTTGATCAGCAGTTTCAGTTGATCCCACTTCAGCTGTATCAGTTTCCAGTTTGACCCCAGTTTAGCCATGCCAGTTTCTTGCTTTCCTTTCATGACTTCCAACACCTTCGGATGGAGAGCTCTTGTTACCCAAGGAAAGCTTCCTTAAATATCTGCAATCTCAGCTCAACTCACTTGTCTTTGAGGGCAGATTCTCAGGGAGTTTTTTTTCTAACTCCCTGAAGAGCTGGAAATTGGCTTTCCAAGCTGCTAGCATCTTAATTTGCTCTTTGCCTAACAGATATGCCTCCACCATTGCATGGTCACTACAGCTCATGCAGCCACCAATCCTGATTTCACCAGTCAGTTCACTAGCGTTGATGAGCAACAGCTCCAGCATACCATCACGTGGAGCTGTCTATTACCTGGCTTGGGAAGTTATCCTGAACACATCCCAGGAGCCTCCTCGATAGTCTGCAGCTCTAAAGCAATTGCTAAACAGCTTGTATTTCATTAATATTAAATCTTAGCACACCTCACTGAAAGTCCATTTGCTTTTGAAATTTTGCCCTCACCTTTTCTTATTATATCATTTATTAAAAAAATATTAAAATATAGTAAATTATATATAAATATTATTCTGGATAGGAATTGAATACAGGCACAAAATACTCAGTGCACTGACTAGCTGTGGGAAGCAGGCTTAAAAGCCCATTCAGGTATTTTTGTTAACTCTTAGAAATTGTTAACTCTTAGAAATTGTTCGTATCATTTTACCCCAGTAAACAACAAAGCTCCAAAATGCTTAGTAGAATAACTATTCTTTTGCCTACAATAGTTTTCTTTACATACAAAGTTTTTTTTAATACCTTCAAGTTTATCATCGTTTTTGTCATCTAATAAAAAGTAATAAAAAATAATCATCCATCACTTAAATTGCCTAAATTCGTAATAAGTTTCTGATTGATGCAGCAGAATATATTTCTATATCAAAAGCTAAATATATTAGCTGTGTTAATGAAATTGTATGACTCATATTATATAATGCAATTTATTCTATAAAATAATAAAAAACTTTAAAATATAATTAGAAATTAAACCATTGATATTTTACCATCAAGTAAATTTGTTTAATTATACAGAACATTCTTACTCTAAATGGTCACTCAGGAGGAAATTCAGTGCCCTGTCAAAGTTCAGGTCTTGGATGCTAACATGCATTTAACATTACCACATAAGGAATAGGCTGGATGATTGCAGTCAATGTTTTGATGCCTGAGTGGAGACCATTGATAAGTGGTGTGCTTTGTGGGTCTGTAATGGAAGCAGCAATATTTAACATTTTTATTAACAAAATTCAAGAAAGATTTGGGATTGCCTGGAATTAGATCAATTTTCTCTCATACCATAGACTAATCCATGTTTTGGTTATGCTGGATTTCTTGTCTTTAAGGATTTTCTTCAATCGTAATAATGGAATACATAGCAAGGAATATATACAGAATCTTAGAATCATAGAATCTCAAGGTTGGAAAAGACCTATAACATCATCTAGTCCAACCGTCTTCTCACTACCACTGCTACCACAAGCTACTAAACTGAATCTTGCAGCTCCTTGTCCAGATGCCCCTTGAACACATCCAGGGACGGTGATTCCATGACCTTCCTGGGCAGGCCATTCCAGTGCCTGATCACTCTCTGAGAGAAAAAGTTTTTCCTTATGTCTAACCTAAACCTCCTCTGATACAACTTGTGGCCATTTCCCCGGGTCCTGTTCATTGCCAGAGAGAAAAGGCCAAACCCCTCTTCACCCCAGCCTCCCTTCAGAAAGTTGTAGAGTGCAATGAGGTCTCCCCTGAGCCTCCTCTTCTCCAGACTAAACAATCCCAACTCCCTCAACCGCTCCTCATAAGACTTGTGCTGCAGATCCCTCACCAGTTTTATTGCCCTTCTCTGGACGTATTCCAGGGCCTCAACATTTTTCCTGTAGTGAGGGGCCCAAAACTGAACACAATACTCGAGGTGTGGCCTCACAAGTGCTGAGTACAGGGGGATGATGACCTCCCTGCTCCTGCTGGCCACACTATTTCTAATGCAGGCCAGGATGCCGTTGGCCCTCTTGGCCACCTGGGCACACTGTCGGCTCATGTTCAGCTGAGCATCAGCCAGCACCCCCAGGTCTCTTTCTTCTTTGCAATCATCTAGCCACTCATCCCCAAGCCTATAACACTGCTTGGGGTTATTGCAGCCAAAGTGCAGGACTCAGCACTTGGACTTGTTGAACCTCATCCCATTCATCTCAGCCCAGCGATCCAGCTTATCTAGATCCCTCTGTAGGCCTCCCTAACCGCAGGTAGATCCACACCACCTCCCAGCTTGGTGTCATCTGCAAACTTACTGAGGGTGCAATCAATCCCCTATCTAGGTCGTCAATAAAGATATTAAACAAGATGAGCCCCAGTACCGACCCCTGGGAGACACCACTTGAAACGGGTCGCTAGCTGGGCTTAATTCCATTAACCATTAACCGTTGGGCACGGCCCTCTAGCCAGTTCCTTATCCAAAGAAGTGTATATCTGTCCAGACCACAGGCAGCCAGTTTCCCCAGTAGAAGCCTGTGAGAGAGACCGTGTCAAAGGCTTTGCTGAAGTCTAGGTAGACTACATCAATAGCTCTTCCCTCATCTACCAGACTGGTCACCCAGTCGTAGAAGGAAATGAGATTGGTCAAGCACCTGTGCTGGCTGGTCCTGATCCCCTGGACACCACGCACATGCCGTGCGATCTTACCCAAGACGATTTGCTGCATTACTTTCCCCAGTATCGAGGTCAGGCTAACAGGCCTATAGTTGCCCGGATCCTCCTTACAGCCCTTCTTGAAGATGGGAGTCACATCAGCAAGCCTCCAATCCTTCGGGACCTCTCCAGTTAACCAGGAGCACTGATAGATGGCCAAGAGGGGCTCGGCAATCACCCCTGCCAGCTCCCTCAGCACCTGAGGGTGTAGCCCATCCGGTCCCATGGACTTGTGACAGTCCAGATGGAGGAGAAGCTCTCTGACTGTCTCCACCTGAATCGTTGGGGGTATATTCTGAGTAGGGTTCCGGACTTCCAGATCAGAGCATAAAATACCCAGTGGATGACTGGTCTGGCTATTAAACGCAGTTGTAAAGAATGCATTGAGGACCTCAGCCTTCTCCTTGTTCTCAATAATAGCAAGGAATATATATAAACGTATATATATCTGTGGCTTACATGTCTGTAGGAAGAGTACATATTCATTATCTTTAAAATAATTCTAGTACCACTTTTTTATTTTTATTTTTTAGATACTATAAATGGTTTTTGTGGTGAAATAGGGAAGTATTCCAATTTCAGTGTCCTACAGTTACTTGCTGTTCAGGTCTTACATACTTTATACAGATACTAAATATCCTCATGGAAATAATGAAGAAGAAATTTTTTTAAGACCCTTTATGTACCCAGTCTGAGAATAGATTAAGGCTTGAAAAACACTTTTCAGTTGGGACATACATCTAGCCAAGCACTGAGTCACTTACTGTATCTATCATCTGACATTAATGATAATCAAGAAGAAATTAAAAACATATTACGAAGACCGACTTCTTAACAAGTTTGTATTAATAACAGTCTCCAAAGAACACAGATTACATAGTGCATGAATTTATTGCGGAATATATTTTCCTCCCACCATTCATGACTCACAACATACAGATCACACTCTCTCCCCACAGAAAAATTCTATCACCATTCACGGCCCCCATTCTAAACTCATGACAACTTTCATGTATGCCTTAGATATGAAATTATTCTTTGTAACTATTACGTACCCAACTGTCAAAACAGTTATTCTTGTATTTAGTTTTAACATTTTTTGTTTCAGTTTCAGACCAAAAAGATCAGGTACATCCAAAAATATTTCTACACTTTCCACTAGAATAATATCTTCAATAACAGAGATAATCTAAAACCTTCCTTTCCTTCAACAGTTATGCTGATACATTTTCATTATCTGTATGTGAACATGTGGGTGCCTGCTTATATTTCTCAGTCTGAAAATGCTATCGGATATTTTGTAGTCGTTTTTCTCCTCTGTTCAGTCAAAGCACAAGTCATTCTAATCTGCATATAATTCATGCCAAAAGTACTTAGAAATGATTTTTTTGGTAAGTCAGTTACACAAGAACATGGAATGTGGGTAAGTTTATCATGGATACATTGTATCTGAGACATTTTCTGCAGTAATTTTAATCATGAAGTAGACATGCACAATGCTGAGATAATGGAAATATTGACATCCGTAATTATGATTTTCTACTCACCTGTGGATTATCTCTTCTCTCTCTCTCTTTTCTTTTTAATTGCTGACAGTAAAAGTTTCTAAAAAAAATAAATTAATAATACCAAAAAATATTTAACATTTAAATAAATGCATATTATTTGATCATTAAATCATTGTATACCAATCATTTGTTTCTATCTTCTGCCCTCGGAAGCTATGAAAAATCTAAATAGGTCACTCCAGTGTTACTCAGTGAAGACTTATTTTATCTTCCATTCTCAACCTGCAGCAAGATATCTCGAACTTCTTCTGTCTGTATTGTTTAAGAAATGTGACAAAGTGTGTGCTGGGTTTTACAGGGCTGACGATTGTATTCAAAGGTGAAAAACGTGAATCTAAGATTTCCACGGATTTCTCATTTTTTTATTCCCTCATACAATGGGGCTTGACATTTTATGTTAGTCATAACACTTGTTTGATAAGAAAATTAAGATTTAAATCACATAGAAATTATCAACAGATCTCATTAGTTCCCTTAAGCCAATATTTTATTCCATTTTCAATAATCAGGAATCTGAGCTACATAAAAATGTGCAGTCTGATTTCAGAAGACAACATTTATGCTTTTTATGGATTGATATTGTGTAAGAGAAATTTCAGACTGCCATGAGAAAGGCTCAATTCCTCCAAGACTACATATATTTAACCAATAATTTTGAGACTATGTGTATGTATATCTTCATAATCATAACTGCTATAATGAATTCACAGTACTTTACATTATTCCATTTCTAAAATTAGCTCTGTTAAATAATATTAATATGAAAGATAACCTGGGTATACTCTGTTGTTTTTTTTCTAATGCTTCCTCAATCTTTTAGAATAGTTCTCTGCATAGTATCTGCTACGTAAACTTCAAAATTATTCTAGAAATTTAAAATTTAAGCATTTGAAAATAATATCCAAGTTTTGGCACTCAGTGGCACAGAGAGAAGAGGAAGAATAGTTTTCTATGAGGTATTTAATCTGCATATAGATAAGCTTCTTCACTCTATAACTCATAGATATCAATCATTCATGCTCATCAGCGTCTCATACATATTCATTAGAACAGAGTGTTATGAATGATTAAAACTGCTAAAAAATGACAATACTCTGTTTTGTTTTTATCTCAGATCTCTGTGTCTTGAAAACTCCGCTGAATATTTCCATCTCATAGTCTGTCAACACTTTCCACTATCTACAAAGAACCAAAACTCCATCTGAGTTTGCATGGGTTTACAGTTTGCATCCAAACCATTAAGAACTTTTTAGGCTATTATAACAGAATCTTGAAGACTTTCTATCCTCTTAGCTAAGATTTTTACAATGTCTCAGAATGATTTTCAAAAATAATAATTAAAAAGAAGCGCATTTAAAGTGTTAGCATTTGAGTACCAGGAGGAATGTTGCTTTGTGGAAAAGCGAAGGTACATATTCATATTTCCTGTAAGTGTGTTATCTGATTTTGTAGCTGTCCAAATTCTTTCTGAGCGTCCATTTGGACTTGCACGCTCTGTAACACTGGATTTGGTACACACAAAAACTAGCCCCTATCTATCATAAACTCTTACGTATTATCAACTTTGAATTATCTTTTCTTCTCTGTGTCTGTGTGGAACATGAAACCTCATTGGCTTTACTAGAATTACAGCTAAGAAAGACAAGTGAAAAACACACGTGAATTACATTTGTAAAGCATTCAAAATATATTGTCAATCTAAGCTTGATCTTTGAAGATTAAAAGCATTTGTTTAGTACCCGGATTTTCTCTGCAACACTCTCTTTTTTCAAAAGATCTTGATGCTTTTGTTGTCATCTGAAAACAGTAAGCAACTCAACTTTTGGCCTGAAGGCAAATGTTTTAGAGAATCTGTCAGCTCTAAATGTTCCCAAGCAAAAGAATAGAAAATTCTGATTAAATTGGACTGATGAGTAGGTTTTCATTATTTCACCTAAGTGAATGAAGAATGAGGAATACATCAATGAGTGCTTGGTATTTCCTTGAGGAAAAAAAAAAAATAATTCTAGCTTTTGACATTGGATTCCCATTTTAATGACCATTTTTCATCTAACAATAGTGACAGGTTGCTCAGTGAGCTTAAAGAGTCTGTCCTTCACTAAATTGAACCCCTGGTCAGGAGCACATTTTTTGATAACCCAGAATTAAATTGAAAAAAATATGCCTTACTATAATTTCTACTGAATGAAAATGGAGCATAAATGGAAAAAAATATGAGAGGTCTAAAGAATATTGTGGAAGAGAGTGAATTTGTCAAGGAAAAGTCCTCTGATAGTATCAGGCTGTCATTTATACTTTCTACTGTGCCTAAGAAATACTAGTCAGGGCTTATCCAACCTTGCAGTTTAAAAGTGTATTCTCATATCTAATTTTCCTTGGCTACAATTTAAGGCCATAGTTTCTTGAAATATCAGTTGACCACATGAAGTAGAATTTGTGACCTACAACTAAAAGCTTCAGTTTACTCTCACTAGACTTAAGAAGTTATATTTCTTCAGGCCTTCCTTAGGCCTATTGTGACAGGCTTGTAATAACTTTTCTCACTGTCCTTACAACCTTCCTGGAAGGCTGACACCTTGAACTGGTCACAATATTCCAATTCCTTCTTTACTTCTGAAGAACTACATTTTAGGACTATTTTGCAAGTTTTACATATATGGAACCATTCTGTATATCTTAGTATCTTGTTTGTCTTCCTCATAACAGTACATTCTCTCATATTACCTCTCATGCAAAATTTGAATGTAATTTTCTGGAAAACTGTTAAGTCAGTCATACTATGTCTTGAATTTATGTAAACTTGTATATTAAGTGTAGGAAACTGAATCTTATTCAAATTATATTTTCTATATTATTTTTCCAAATTATAGAAATGATGTCTAGTCCTCTTTGCCACTAGAGCAGAGTTTACTTTCATCTGTAGATTTAACATACATTCTACTGATTCATAAAAAAACTTTTGTGACATTTTGACTGATATCAAATTTAGAATAAAGAAATTCTACCTTTGGTGTCCTCCCAGTTTGTCAGACCAAAATGATGGTAACTATTCTGGACTTATCTTTCAAATGTGTGCTTATTTTAAGTAATAGCTTCAAATAGTCCTCTAAAATGCATGTGGAATCATAAGCTATTTTCAAAAGCACTACTGTGGAAACCTTATCTCTGACTAAATTATCAATATATGAGACATTATTGTTCTGTCTTATCCACAGAAGCTTTTAACCTCTTATAAAAAGAAACAAAATTACTCTGAAATGATTTGTCCTTTCACATATCTCTTTGTTTCCTTCTAGATATCTTTAAACTATTTTTTTTCACCACTGACAAAGTTAAATTTTAGGGTTATAGATCTACAGTGTTCCTCTTCTTAAGGTTAAGTTCCACATCTGTGCTTTTCCAAATACGTGAATCTTTAGCTCTTGTCACCATATTCTCTAAGATAAAGCAAAAAGCTATAAGGTTATCTCAACCTCTTCGTCTCCCTGAGTACTTTAAATCAAATTTCTCAGAGTATGTCAGATATCAAAAATTGTATACAAACAGTTTTTAACCTTTTTCTTTAGTCTAGTCTAATAGTCTAATATTCTGTTTTAATATAGGACATTAATTATACGTGCCCACATTAACATAACATTTTTATAATGAGGATTGAAGCAAAATGGAGTTCAATATTTCTGCTTATTTGCTTATATCTCAGAATTATGTGCATCCTTCTATTTGCACAACACTATAAATTTGTGCTTATTCTATCTACGTTATATTTGAGGGAATAGTGTATCATCAGCTGGTATAGTTCAATTTGTTCACAATGTTTTAAACACAAATTAGAAACAAAAGATATAATTTTGTTGCAGAATTTGGAGCCCAAAACATATCAGTAGCTAATTCCATGATTTAGGAGCTCGAAGCCTACTAGAGCAGATGGGTGAACTTTAATGGGATTTGAAACACAAATCGTAACACAGTTGAATCTGAGTATTTCTTCTTGAGGAGAAATTTCAGTCCTCATCAATTTTTTATCCATTCCCTTCAGTTAAACCCAGTCAAGTCTTTCTATATAAAGGTACTCAAAAGGTCTATTTAGTTGCTTCTTATACTTTGCCTGGCTAAAACAAAATTATTCAGAACATATAAAATACGTGTCTGTAATTGGTTGGCTGCATTGCTAGAATGAGTAATCCACAGAATGAATCCATATTTTCAGAAAATTTCCTATTTATTTCAGGAACTTGTGAATTTTGTCTGCTCCACTCCAGAAGTGAGATACATCATAAAAATGCAAGTCATTGGAGTTTTGGGCACCAGGCTCTCTATTCTTAAGGAAAAGCATTGAAAGTCACACCTCATTTTCTCAGAAAATATTTGAAATGCTATGGTATTGAGTAGTTATAGTGACACACATCTCCTGTGAATTTATGTCTCCTTGAGATTCCTAGGCTAAGTGAATAACAGCATTTGATAGCCTTTTTGTTAGCTCTGAATCAATAAAATATTTCTATTTGTGCCCTTGCTCTGTGAATCTAGTTCTGTATTTTACTAAATGACTCTAGTCAATTTGCTAAGATTAGTCTAGAATAATACAGGATAATTTGGAATTAAATTCAGATTCCTTGCAGAAAGATGCTCTAATTTCTAACTCGATTGTGCAAAATTTCAATTAAAATTGATTTAAACAAAACAAAAACAAAAAAGTAATCATAAATAGAATTTTTGACAGTGTTAAAGACTGATGAGTATTTAATTTGAGGAAAAAATAATTAAAAAACCCCTAAAACAATTAAAATAATATTAGAAGTAGAAGAGATGGTGATGGATGAAGAGAGGTAAGGAGGAAAAAAAAAACACAGTCTGCTCTAGACAAATACTAACATGTGACAAAGGTCACCAAACTTTATGCAACTCAGTGCCAGGAAATGATAAGATTAATCAATGATCACTTAATTAGAGGTGAATAAATCAAGCAATTAATTGTATAAACACAATTAATTAAGTTAGAAAATCATGTAGGTGCAGAGTCAGTTATGTTGTAAAACTCATTATAAGTAAAATACACAGGCAACGGAGAAGAGTTAAAGAGGCAAAGTTTAAGGATTAATAATTAGTTGAGCAAATAAAATCAATAAGTGGACTATCAACTGAGCAGAGAATCAGCTCAGCAGCATGAAAAGTAATTGCATTACTAAAGAAGACATCAATGAATCAATCAATTCTTCAGGGAGTGATGTGATCAGCAAATAATGAGAAGCAGTCCAGTCATTTATGGTAGGCAGTCAACTAAGCATGAGAACAGTTATCTGGAGAAGGTTTAGCAGGTGTTCTAGGTATTAGCAGCAGCAACGCTTTAGTGTTAAATAGATTTCAGAAATATGTTTTCTTTATTGCATTTGCCACTACATTGTACCATGTGTATGTTATATTTTATTTGTGGAAATAATTGCCATTTTAGAGGAAAAGCTGTAAATAAAACTCGAATACTAATAGCTCTTTGCTATTACAACATCCCTTATTTTGAAAGTAATATATTTACCTCACTATGAAGTTAAAATGCCAGTTTTACTTAGTTGATAAAATCAATGACAGAATTCTTTTTTTTTTTTTTTAAGAATATTTCCTTTTAAAGGAGCCTTCCTTTCCTTTAGGTTTTCAACACTTTTTATTAAAAAATCAGATTTACTACTTGCATTATGTTAGTAGTAAACAAATGTCTTTTATAGTTATATTTGTGCATATGAAAATCATAGTAAAAGATTTTATGTAACTAATAAGGCTATGGTTGTTTTTACATAAGTACAATTATTTCAATTTTTTTTTAATGTTAACTAATTTTTACAAGGCTGGCCCTATCAATAGAGGAAAATAAGTTGCATCTTTTAATTGAACTATTCTGGCTTTATGTAAAAGGTATGTAAGATTTTGAAGTAAACTAATTACACCGCATTTTTTATGATTGCTAAGCAGTAATTCAAAAATTTCCAGTGGTACAGATCTGTGTGAAGACCTTGTAGCAAATATTAATTGCAAAAATATTTCTATATTTTCATTTGAAAAGTAAGTTTGGAATTGAGCTACCTTCTAAGGAAGTAAAGAACTACAGCACTGCTATTCTGGCTTCAGCTGGGACAGAGCATTTCTTTCCTACGTAGTGTTTGGTAAGATGCTATGTTTCGGCCTTAACAGAAAAATTATGTTGATAGCACACTGATGTTTTTAGTCATAGCTGAGCAGCGCTGTATGGAGCCAAGGACATTTCAGTTTCTCAGTATACTGTCCTGCCAGTCAGGGGGACAGAGGACACAAGGGGATCAGCGGGGACAGAACCAAGGCAGCTGACTATACTGGCCAAAGGGATATTCCATACTATATGGCATAAAGGGAAAAAAAAAAAAAAAAAAAAAAAAAAAAAAAGGAAAGAAAGAAAGAAAAAAAAAAACCACGAAAAAAAAATCAAAGCAAACAAACAGAAAAAAAAAAAAAAACACTTGAGAAACAGTGGGGAGTTGACTGGGGAGATCTTTGCTTGGGGACTGGCCGGACATCAGTCAGCAGATGGTGAGCTATTGGATTGTGCATCACTTCTTTTGTGTACATATACACTTAAGTTTTTTTTTTTTCATTCTCTCCTCCATTTTGCTGGGAGAAGGGGGTAGCTAGGGAATGACTGTGTGATAATTAGCATCCTGCTAGGTTAAAACATGGCAGTTATTATGTATTGCAGTTCACATAATTTCAAAGCTTGGAAATGCTATTAATAGTGAATTAAGTCCAGGAGGATGTACCAAAAGTTTAGATTTAGAAATATTGCAAGATTGTAATATGGCTCAAAAAAAAGCTTTGCAAAATTGCAAAATTTAGAGCAAACAGCAGCATTTGTGAATAGGAATGTTGAGCTAAAGAACTCAAACTGTATAATTTTTGCCTTGCAATGATACCTCAATCGGCTGCAGGTCAAAATATGTATAAGAAAATCTTCTGACTTTACATGGGACTGTAGAACTATAGACTATAGAATTTCGTTTGAAAAGTTTTTTTTATTGACTCTAAAATGTTAAAAAACTTCACGTTTAAACTTTCTCTGTAATCAAAACAGGTTTTATGTATCAAGAAAATTGTAACTCTTTGAGCTGCTTATGATACGGATGAGTTTCTAGGACAGTCCACCCTTCAACTCTGACCTCCCAAAATGCAAAAAAACAGAATCACAGAATCATAGAATATCCCAAGTTGGAAGGGACCCATTAGGACCATTGAGTCTAATTCCTGGTTCTACACAGAACCTCACAAAAATCAGATCATAACTCTGAATGTGGTGTCCAGATGTTTCTTGAACTCTGGCAAGTTGCTACCATTACCACTGCCCTGGGGAGGCTGTTTCAGTGTCCCACCACACTATGGTGAAGAACATTTTCCTAATATCCAACATGAACTTTGTCTACAAGGTAATCCAGAGGTTACTTTCCAGAAATGTTGTTTCATCGTAATTATTAAATAGTATATTCTAAAAAGTAATAAGTATCTGCAGAGAAGTGACTGAATACAAAACTGTCATATGCATGCTTATGTAAAAATATGTATGTGTATGCCTATGGAAAACCTTTGGAATATATCAGTTTTTCAAAAGAGCTAAAAGATTATGTAAATCAGTGCTGCAGATGTCTGAATAACAATAGCTCAAAGTTGTGATATGAATCATGGGAAATGTAATTCAAAGCTTCACTATAAGCCACAGAGAATGTACCTAATTTTTTGAATATTTTAGGTGTCTGTGGGTAACTCCAGTTATAATGATTTTTAGAAGTTCTGAGAGAATTACAGCTGCATCAGCTGGTGTTTGGGATATTAAATTCTAATTTTCATTCCACAATATTATTAATTATGAATCATAAACAGCTTGAAAATTACATGCAATATGTTTCAGTATATTGTTTCTCCAATTAAGGATTGAAACAATAATAAAGAAGTAAAAATTAAGTGGAAACCACCTGAATCCCCTCTAAGTTTCACATGTCACTCTTCTTTGCTGTCAGCAAGTCTTGCGTGTCATGCACTGCAGGAATTATTTCTATATTTTAGACTAAATGTGGAACATCATAGGTTTTAACGTCTGCTGATTCCAAACGAACAGCTATAATACAGAAGAATACATATAAAACTCTGCTTTATACTTAACATATATAATTCAGCATAGCTATTACTTTGCTTCTGAAAAAAGAATATTTCTTAAAATCATTGGCATTTGTAACTTCGTATCTGATCATTCTGCCGGTTACCAGCTCCACCTTTTGGGTCTGTCATTCAGTTACTGAGGTGGGTTAATAATCACTTTAGTCCACGACAGTGCTTTCAAGTTTTGTGTTTGGAATAATTTATGAAATTTTAAAAGACAGTGAAAGTATAAATTTGGTCTAAAAATATTATTTTTATATGCATTTAATATTATCAAGAAAAAAAAAAAAGTAAAGAATGATGCATTGAAAGATATAACATGAATTAAAGAATTTGGAAGGGAAGATTGGTCTCGATGGAATCACTGTTATGTATGTATGTAAAAATATGTGTGTAGCTAGGTATTTAAACACCATCAATTTACTTTCTCAAGTAAAGACACTATGCAACCAAAGAGCAATTTTATCACCGAAAGCCAGATTCTCAGCTTGCATAAGATGCCCTAAGTAACTTCTTCTCTTCAGCTTTCTAACAACTTTCTACCAGTGTGTACCATTAGGTTCAATTAACACTTAGACACTGTCTACCTCTGTATTTATTTAATGACTGTATATATCGTGGTCTTTGTATGTGATATTATATAAAATTACATGTATCATTTTCTAGTTGCAACATCTGGTTGATTGAGCTAGATAAAAAAAATATAAAAAATAAATGTCTATAAACACAAACATAAATCTGTATACAAATGAAAAAATCAAGAATGGAAAGCTTCATACTAATCATATTAACTTTTTTTTTTTCTTATGTAACAGAAAGTGTACACTAACTAGCTTAATTATTTAGTTTTTTCCATCTTCATTCTGATATTAAAGTAGTTAAAAATGACTTATTATTTTGGATTGGATGTCATACTTCGCGTTAAATGGAAACCAACCAGTTGGAGAGGTTAAATTGATTTGATTAATGCTTTGAGATGTATTAATTATTTTGTTTCCAGACTGGATTCTGTCAGAGTATTTGGACACCATTCTACACTATATGTTAAAATATGAATATTTGAAGTTGCTGTGCACTAGTACTAAGAAAGAGAACTTTTCTTGTGTATATAAATCTAAAAAGTTAAATCTAAAAGTATAAGATATTTACTTATTTAACACAGTTTACAAGTATACTGTAAAGGAGTCTTTGCTCTTAGAAGTATGCATTTGTGTACTTTAAAATATACCAAAAAACCTTATGAAATGATCATTCAATTTGTCACTGAGGACTTTATGCTTATTCAGTTTCCTGTGATGCATCACAATTCTCAGTTTTCTTTTTTTCTTTTTGTCCGTGTCATACAAAATTATTTAAACATGTCCTTCTTTCCCCTCTTGTGCATAGTTTTGTAATAAGACTGAAGTGTAGTTATGGACTTACCTCAATTATGAGAAAAATACCTTTCAACACGTAATTATTTCACATTTAAAGTTCATTGACTTGGATCGTGTCCCAAAGACCTTAAATTCTATTTCTTGTGTAAATAGTGCAGCTACACTCTAGAATGTATTAGTTATAGATTTGTAGAAGGAACCATCAGGGCAAGTCATTACATTTTGTTACACAAAATGCAGGAAATTTATCATAACATTAGGATATGCAAACATCAGTGTTAAACATCAAAATTTCTCTTACAGTCCTGCAGAAGTCTCTGTCAAAAGTCATATTCTTCTGATTGTTTCCAAAGAAATCAATGCAGTGCAAATAATGAACATCAAATTTAAAAAGCTGCTGCTAACATTTTAAATTAGATAGTGTAACTGAGACAAGCCAGAGTGTAAAATCTAAGGAGATCGTGGATAAACATTCTTCCTTGGCATAACATTGAATATCTGGGGGTGATGTGAGATGTGAGATGCAAATATGTTCCACAGAATGGTCAAATGCTCTCCTACCTCAATTTAACAAAAACTATTTCTGTTGCAATAGGAAATCTATTTGGATGACTGAAGAAGTAAGTTATTGAAACATAAAATACAATTGGAGATGTGAAGAAGAATGAGAGCTCCAGTTATTTTCTTAAAATCAAAATAATAAAACAAACAAAAAAGACATCACAAGACAAACGATGTAAGAAAAACTAACTCCTTAAAACACAGTTACATGGGTTTTAATTGGAGAAGATGGAAGAGATTGAGACATTAAGAAAACTAAATTGTAAGAGGCTTATATCACTCCTTCCACTGATGTTACTGATTTTAATTGTCCACATAAAACATTTTGTTAAATAAAAAATATCTGAGGAGTTGTGTAAACAGATGTTGAAGTCAAATTTAAGAAAATTTCCTGTTGAAAAATGCATCTACTAACAAGGAGCTCTTTCTATTCTGCTGTATTTCTTTGCTGAAAATGATAGATTTAAGAAAGAATAATCATTAAATAATGTGTTGCTTTTTATTGTCAAATCCACCAACATTTTAAGTGGAGAAGAGTAAAGTGTAATTCAGTCACAACTAACAACATAAAAGGTACTATGATTTTCTCCTCTGGCCATTTATCCAGTGTTTACACAAAACATTTTTTACATTAAAATGTAAATTCTTTTTCTCCACTTAATAATATTTGATTTCAAAACAGAGCAAAATTTAAATTTTATTTCTTCATTTATCCAAATAGGGATATACCAAGAGCCCTCCAAATTTCAAATAATAACTACATCATTTTAATTTGATGGCACTGCTCTTGACATGTCATGTGACAGTTTCTTTAAGCTGAAAGTGGGCATAATTAAAAAAGAAATAAACAAAAAAATAGTACTGATTTTAGATACTGAAGCATAGCATACTTTCTGCTACCTGCCATTGATCTAGCAGAGGTTTATCATGAAAGTATTTGATTTTCACTAAGTCAGAAATAAATGCTCTTTTTCAAATTATTTAATTACATATCTCTGATAGCATGATAACGTTTTATTTTAAAATATTTAACTAGAAAAGTCAATAGAAGATGTTCAGTCTTGATAGAGTAGTTGTGTACAGCGCAGTCTAATATTTAAAAACTTCTCAACTACTTAGTGTTCTTTTTATTTTCCTGCTTTAAATTTTATCCATACAAAATATTTATTCTGTCATTACTGTTGTGCCCTGTTAAATTTAACAATACTGTATAAAACAATCTTCAAGAAGAATATGAAGATATATTATTTATGTCTATATGTGAGTGAGAGGGGAGAGAAAACCACATCAGCGTAGTCCTCAATTACAAGAAAGCTACTGTAAAGTAAGGAAAATCTCTTTACATTCATATTGAATAGAAGTAGCATTCTCTGGCTATAATTGCATAGATAGGAAAAGCATGCCTTCATAAAACAAAGTAAAGCATTGTTCTCTGTTTTAAATAGCTGTTTGAGAAGATGGGAAATTACTCAAAATCTTCAAGAATACATTGGGTAAATGAGTCAAGAATTATAGCTGACATGAAGATGAGATACATGGACACTGTAGGTGCTTAAAATAATTTCAAATCTATTAATCTGCAGTTCTGAATGCTGCTGTAACATAGACTGTACCTAAAGAACATATGGACAACTACAGAAATAAAAATCACATTATGCATTATATGTACGCATGGGCCATAAATGATGTATTATTTCAGTTGAAATATAATCTAACAGCTCTGATCTCTGACTAAAATAACTTACACTGAAGCATAATTTTATATGGACAGAAATCATTCTCTGAAAGTAATCAGTAACATGAGCCACAAAAATCCACCTTCGAAGTCTGAGAACACTTCTTCTGACCACTGAAGTATAAGTGAGTCTCCAAGTACTGCATATAGCAGTGAACTAAAAGCCATTAGGTTAACTTAATCAACTTCTTGCTATCAGGCATTCAGAGATAATATACGTGCATGTGAAGAAATTTGAACCCTTTTAATTGAGGGGATGCCACTTCCCCAAGTCAGAATCATTTCAGAACACAGTCTCTGAGCATAGGAGAGCAGACAAGATGTGCCTCATTCAGTTACTCCTGACTTCGTCAATTCTTTACTGCAAAGCAGTTCTAGGATGCTATCAAAAGACATCCAGTGGGGTCCAAGGCACAGACTGTGCCACCGAGATGTTATTCCCTGCACATCAAACAACACACCCAATTAAGATTCACAAAGGAAGATCTAGGAAGAACAATCTCTTTTCTGTAAATAAGACTGTGGTATAATAAAAAAAGATGATTACTAGAGTATAGACATTGGACTTAAAAGCCTTTAGAATAAAACTTTTATTAGAGTACTAGTGGCAGAAAGGCAGTAAAAGAACTGACTAGTCCATAAAAATACATCAGATTTTTTCTTGGCTATATAAAAACCATCTATTTTATAATTGCATAGACTTTTAAGGCAAGAAAATATTGTCCTGCTTGCATTTAGTTCCACTCCATTCCAGTTGTAACTGGTTATGAGTTTTTGTAGCATGACTTAAACAGATATTTATATAATATTGCATTGTATTGTATTACACTGCATTCTATTTCAGTGCAGTGAAAATTCATTAGACTGTACACAGGAATGTTCTCTGACTAATTAATATCTAATTACTACTTTTTTTTTTCCCAACAAATACTGGAAGAAGTTTTGCCCAAAAATAGATTAATGAATATATAGCTTTTCAGCAGCACCTGAAAGACTATACAGAGGGTGCAGGTGCAGACCGGTAATTTCTTTAATATCTCATATTTGAGCATTAGATGGACTAAAAAAAATGAGAGATAAGCAGACACATAACATTTAATTATTCTTTATGTCACTATGGTACAAACCCTTGATCTCAAGCAAAGCTGTGACACTTGAATTTGACTCTTATTTCCCCTTTGATACATTATTTTTTAACAGAATGACTTGCTTTTTCTCCTTGGTGAGGTGGGGAAAATACGAAGCATAAAATTCAGACATGGAAACATTTCAAAAGACTTTGAACTAATATATGGCTGGAGAAAAGTAATAGCCTGACTTTTGACCCTGCAAGATGAAATCCATTCTTTACCACTTTCTTTCTGCAGTAAAAACTTGGCAAAAATGTACTTCATTGTATTCTCAATGTTACTATCTTTCTTCTTTTTCTAACTTTCAAGATTTTGACCAGATCCATTTCATGCACTTGAGTTTCGTTTTTACATGCCAGACAGGACTATGTAGTAAAGCATATATCTATTCTTGTTCAATTAGTTGGAGAGCACATGATTGCTATACTACTGTTTAGTTTTATTGTACAGCAGATGCTGCACTGCAGTTCTGATATATGCTGCAAAATGTTCCTCATTTTTCTTACTGTTGTCTATTCATCCAAGATTTAAACTAAAAAAAAAAAAAAAAAAAAAAGGCACAAAACCAAATAAATGGAGGCCTGGAATCCACATTCGTATCCATGATTGAGAATTCATATTTAGGTAATATACTAATTTTTTCTTCTTTAAGTAACATAGAAAAAGCTTACCTGATACATTTGTGTTTGCAAAATCAGGTTAATACTCAGGCACAATCACAAAGTAAGAACTGGCATTGCTTAAAGTTCAAAAAGAAGTGGCCAGGTTTAGACTTCATTTGGCTGGTGTGAGGTGAAACAATGGATCAAGCATGACAAAGTTTTTTGAAGGCAGATTAAACACTAGGCATTGGTGTACACAAATACAAAGAGAAAATAAGGGCTTTGTGAAGAAAGATGCAATTCCATTCCAAAATGCATTTAGACTGTTCTTTTAATATCCTTTTAATGCAGTCATATTGTTCACAATCATTGAAGTTGCAGTATGACAACATTGGCTTAGTTGCATCTGATTTAATAAAAAGCATAGACTAGCATTTGCAGGCTATCTCACTTTACCCTTCCTCGCTGATCAGTGCTGTTCACAGAAGCAGGGCCAGGAACTTGAATTTAATCAGAAATTTTGGAAAGGAGTGAAAGGGAGGGAAAGAAAAGAAAGTTAAAAGAACAGAAAAAGGATTTTTTTTGCAATGTGCTTTACAGTCTTTTGCCTACACATTTGTTTCATACCCAGCTATCATGTAGTAATTAGTTTAAATGCTTTAAAATAATTCATACAGAAATATCAATTCAGCTGTGATCTGTACATGACTTAGAGGAAAGTAATTAAGTACAGCACCCAAGTTACAATTTCCAAAGCTAAAATAAGTAATTCTGACTCTTGATTTGATGAGTGTGGAATCAACCAGTTTGGGTCTCATATCAGTTTGGTCTCAGGCAAAGCAAAATATCATATCCTATATATATATATATATTTTCTTTAATAATAAAAGAAAATTAGGTCACATAAACCTGGATGATGAGATAGAGTCCATCCTCAGCAAGTTTGCTGATGATACAAAGCTGGGAGGAGTGGCTGACACACCTGAAAGCTATGCTACCATTCAACAAGACCTGGTGAGATTGGAGAATTGGGCCAAGAAGAACCTGATGAGGTTTAACAAGAGCAAGTGTAGAGTCTTGTACTGGGGAGGAACAACCACACGAATCAAGTTAGGGGAAAACCTTTGAAGAGAAGCTCTGCAGAGAAAGCCCTGGGGATCCTGGTGGACAGTAGGTTGGCCATGAACCAGCAGTGTGCCCTTGTGGCCAGGAATTCCAATGGTATCATGGGGTACATTTAAAAGAGCCTGGCCAGCAGGTTGAAGAAAGTGATCTTTCCCCTCTATTCTCCCCTGGTGAAGTCACACATCTGGAGTGCTGTGTCCAGTTCTGGGCTCCCCAGTTCAAAAAAACCAGAAATCTCCTTGAAGGAGTCCAGCTGAGGGCCACAAAGATGTTAAATGACCTGGAGCTCTTAATTTCCCATGTGAGGACCGGCTGATTTATCTGGGTATATTCAGCCTGGGGAAAAGAAGACTGAGGGGAGATCCTATAAATGTTCATAAATATCTGAAGGGAGATGGGAAGTAAATGGATGAGGCCAGGCTTTTAGTACTATGTAGTGATAGGAGTGGTGGCCTAGATCTTGAACATAGGAAATTCCATACTAACATGAGGAACAACTTCTTTATGGTAAAGGTGATGGAGCACTGGAACTGCCCAGGGAAATTGTGGAGTCTCCTTCTATGGAGATATTCAAGACTCATCTGGACACCTACTTGTGTGACCTATTGTAGGGTATCTGCTTTGTTAGAGGGGTTGAACTTGATATCTTGCAGTCCCTTCCAACCCACGCAGTTCTTTGATTCTGTGATTTTCTGCAAGATGGAATTATTATTATTCTCTACTTTCTCTGTGTGGATTTGATGAATAACTACAATAAAGACCATGTTAGATCAATTTTCTAGATTATCTAGCTAATAATTAAATTATCTAGATAAGCTGAATCATTGGGCTGAGGTGAATGGGATGAGGTTCAACAAGGCCAAGTGCTGAGTCCTGCACTTTGGCCACAATAACCTCATGCAGTGCTATAGTCTTGGGGACGAGCAGCTGGATGTCTACGAAGAGGAAAGGGACCTGGGGGTGCTGGCTGATGCTCAGCTGAACATGAGCCGACAGTGTGCCCAGGTGGCCAAGAGGGCCAACGGTATCCTGGCCTGCATTAGAAATAGTGTGGCCAGCAGGAGCAGGGAGGTGATCATCCCCCTGTACTCAGCACTTGTGAGGCCGCACCTCGAGTATTGTGTTCAGTTTTGGTCCCCTCACCACAAGAAAGACATTGAGGCCCTGGAATGTGTCCAGAGAAGGGCAATAAAACTGGTGAGGGGTCTGGAGTACAGATCTTATGAGGAGCAGCTGAGGGAGCTGGGATTGTTTAGTCTGGAGAAGAGGAGGCTCAGGGGAGACCTCATTGCACTCTACAACTTCCTGAAGAGAGGTAGTGATGAGGAGAGGTTTGGTCTCTTCTCCCAGACAACAAAAAGGACCCGGGGAAATGGCCACAAGTTGTATCAGAGGAGGTTTAGGTTAGACATAAGGAAGAACTTTTTCTCTCAGAGAGTGATCAGGCACTGGAATGGCCTGCCCAGGGAGGTGGTGGAGTCACCATCCCTGGCAGTGTTCAAGAGGCATCTGGATGAGGAGCTGCGAGATATGGTTTAGTGCTTGTGGTAGCAGTGGTAATGGGAGGACAGTTGGACTAGATGATCTTGCAGGTCGTTTCCAACCTTACGATTCTATGATTTTATGACTCTATGAATTTCCTCAATATTCCTTTGAAGTACTAATTGAGTTTTAACTGTTGTGCACTTGAAATCAGAAGATGAAGTCGGGAGAAATCATGTAGAAGACTACCTGTACAGACAGCCTTGATTTTATACAATATTAAGAAAAGACTCCTGAGTATTATAACAGCTCTAACTGAAGCTCAGAAATACTAACTTCCTATTGCAATTATTACAAGATGACCATATGCTTTCAAGTGATTTCTGATAGCTGAGCATAAAAGGATTCCTTGAACTTTTTCAGTTATTTTCTATTTACCAGAAGCTTAAAGAAGTCTTTAGTAAACCTTGAAATCAAGTACTTTTGAGTAATTCCTGGGAACTGTTTAGTTGACAATGACATAGACTTTTTACTTCTGCAAAAATTCAAAATCATTATTAAATATGGAAAGTAGTGAAGTATTGTCACACAGTTTTTATACTAACAACAAATATATGAAGAATTCCAAACATCCTCTTGCAATTATAGCAAAAAGAATTTGCTTCTGTATGCTTGGTCTGTATTCTTCCAAATTATTCCTTTGATCTTCTGAAGACAGTTTAAAATTGTCATTATATTTCATTAGCTTAAATTAATATGTATTTTTCATTTATATATTCTGTCTTCATAATAAATCACATCCTGAGAATGAAAAAAAAAAAAAGAAAAAATAAAGCAAATATTTTGCTTGTTTAACTGATTGTTCTTTCTCACAGGCTGCTGTGTACTGGTACTTGCAACATTAGGTGAAGAGAGTGATTTTTGCTTCCATTCCAAGTGGATCTCCACTTTATCACAAACTGCAAACAAACTTTAGGAACGTATGCTCACTGAAAGTTATTTTTCCTCTGCCTTTTGCTGTTGGAGTTATCAAAAGGATAATGATGTAGCCCTCCATTTTAATTTGTCTTTTATCTTATTATTTAAATCTGAAGTGATTTTCATGTGAATACTAAAGTCAGACACTTGTGCCTTTGTTATCTGTTTCAATGGCACCTGACATTCTTGATACAAAAGTATTTTATCATGGCTTTTATAGTGACTAATTATTTCAGACTTCAATTTCAAGTATATTTTCATCTAGATGTAAATTCCCTCTCTTTTTGTCTTGGAAATAGAGGGTTTTATTTGACTGTATTCTATATGTCATTGGAGATTCTGCTAATCAGCATTGCACTTGATCCCTCCTCCCTTTGATAATATTGACACCAATGGAAATAGTATTCTCCAAAGCCAATATTTTTGTTGAAATGAAAAATGACAGAAAACTCAGATATTGCTTATGGTTCTACTTGTGTTTGGGTTTGATATTATTCATGGTCTCTGACTGTCAAGGAGAATCAAGAAGCAGAAATATTTTGTCCTTATTACTTTAATTCATGAAGTACTTGTTCAAAATTTGCCCATAATTCTCAGTGACACTTTTGTAATTAAGCACTATTAAAAATATTTCTTACAGTAATCTCTCACGATGTTTCATATTCATCTTTTAGAAAAAAAATCATATCTGGTCTATTTTTTTTTCAGTGGCCTGTAGCAGATATCCATATGGTATAGAAAGTTTGATCTTTTCCTCTCTAGGATAAGTCAAATATGAAAATAAATAACTATAATGTACCATAAATTTAAATGTAAAATACTACTGTTGGCTGTTTTAGTTGAAATAGGACAGAAGTCCCAGAACACACACTGAGGAAATCTACCATGAAGGCTATTCTGTATAGGGAAAAGTGCTGATGCTTCAAAATTTGTTTGATTACCAATCCTACTGCTAATTAGGGGGACCAAAGTTTAGCCTGGCTAAGTCAGAAGTAATCTTCAATCATATTTCTACCCATTAGAACAGAGACAGAGGTCATCAGAAAACAAACAAACTCCTTAATCTCTGGAAAAGGAAAATTCAAAATGCATTGATAATTCCAAATGTGACCTGTAACCACTTATTACTCTGCTGTCCAGTAAAGACCACAGCCAGAGTGATCTGTCTCTGCTGATTTCTACACATACTAAGATACACTAGTGGCAGTGTCTTAATTCTGAGAAGTGTCTTTTTGATTAAAACCAAATAGAAAGATGTAGAAACAGGAACACTAGTCTCTTCCTTATGTGTTCCAGAATCAGCAACTTAATATCTCAATAATAAGCAATAAAGGACATTTATTTGCAATATATCAATTGGCTTATCCATCTCCTTTTTATTTCTAGAACCATCTATTTATAGTTTATACGTTGTTGTTTCTGCTTGTTTGGGCTAGGCAACAGATTTTGATCCAAACAAAATTATAGAGTTTTTGTTAGAGTCCTGCTTAGGGATATATTTTTTTCCTCATGCATTAGTTTTGTTTATTTTGAGTCATTCACAACAAAGGCATTTCCTCTCTCTCTAAAATAAAGGTCAGATTTTGAATTCAGAGTCCCAAATATTTTTAGATCCCTTTATAATATGTATTATATATTGATTTGGCTGAACATGTTTCAAAATCTTTCTCAAATCTTGAAATTCAGCAAAGCATACTATATCTTAAAGACTGCAGATTTGAATAAATAACAAGTAATGGGAAAGAATGTATCTTTCTTACACCATATACAATAAAACATTTGAGAGAAATAGTAAATAAAGTAAGAAGCTGGTGGGAAAGACAGTAAGTTTGTAACTTACATTTACCTTTCTCACAGCAGTTATCAGTCTATGAAACAGTTATTCTCCAATAAACTTTTTGCCTGCCTTGGTACATTTTTCCTCTTACAATAAGTCATGCAACATGACATGGTTGGCATGGACGCATGATACAAAGTTATCATTTAAGGACACAAATTTAGGATTAATATTTGAACTATAAAAACATGAATGCTCTTTTCATCAATATGATGACTAAATAGAAATCTAAATATCTTCAGATCTTTCATTTTATTTAATACTTTGTCAAATCTTTCTGCTGCTCTCAGCTTTTAGCTAGAATTTCTTGTTCCTCAGTATTCCTGGTCATCATTTTCCTGCAAAAGCTAATTTCTGGCTAGTTTGCTATACAAGACTCCATCTAAAAGTCTCACGTTGCATTTGGCACATTTCTCATAGAATGCTCACTCTGATTGCTGATACAGTGAACAAACTAAACAAGATACAGACATCTTGTTTCCACTTACAAGATTTTATTTTATTACTATTATTTTTTTTAATACTGATGATGCATCTATACTTTAAGCTCTTTCTGTTTACTTCATCTGCTTAGAGATAGGCAGAGAGACACCAGGTCTATGTGTCTCCAGGGGCACAACGCCAGATGCTTGAATGATCTCCAGATTATAACCTTTTTTTTTAATCCCTCACCTCATTCAGCAGACCTTTTCCTTCATGTCTGCTCTCTACTAAAGAGTACACAGACAGGCAGTGATTCAGCTGAAGACAGCTTCTCCCAGCTTAGCTCCACTCAGTCTCCCTCTATTTATACTGGCCAAAACCCATCCTCGTCAGCAGATAGTTTCTGTTTCACAGTTACTTTTAAATATCTAGTTAATGAAAATTCTGATGTGTAACATAAAGTACATTTATGTTACACTATGTGTATCTTTTCCTAGAGATGTATCAAAATTTAGATTTGTACTTTTCATTTTATCCAATCTTGAAAATGTTTTCTTGGAAGTGCCAGTATTGCCAATAATATAGCAGACACAGTTAACCTCTGAGGCTGTCATGTTGTTTACCATTGTTTAAATATAACACCATAGCAATTACCATTACACCAGGCACTCAGACTTGTAAGAGCAGTGGAAGTGCAGGGCTGAACACTCGTGGTGATTTGGCAGGATTCTTTCAATGAGGGTTGTTAAGTCTGGAATTCATTTCATTTTATGCCCTTGATGACTACAGAAATATAATAAACTTCCTCTCTTTCCTTTTTTTAACAGATTTTTTATGCTCTTTATTTATTGTGTTACAAAACAGTTCACACTGAATGAGTGACCACTTTAAAGTGAATGTGTACAGGTCTATGAGTCTGCACAACATGTATCCCAGGGTCCTGAAGGAGCTGGCTGATTTCCTTGCCAAGCCACTCTTCAACATACTTTAAAAATCATGGCTGTCAGGTGAACTACCCAGTGACAGGAAAAAGGGAAACATCACTTCCATTTTTAAGAAACGGAGAAAGGAAGACTCAAGGAACTACAGGTCAGTGGGCCTCACATCTGTGTCTGGAGTGTTCATGGGGCAGATCCTCCTGGAAGCTATTAGTTAAAGCACATGCAAGATGAGGAGGTAATTTGAGACAGCCAGCATGGCTTCATCAGGGACAGATTATGCCTGACCGAAGTAGTGGCCTTCTATGATGAAGTGAAATCACTGATGTCAAGGGCAACTGATATCATCTACCTGGACTTCTCCAAGGCCCTTGGCATGGTCCAGGACTACATCCTTATCTCTAAATTTAAGAGAAATGGATTTGAAAAGTGGAATATTCAGATAAAGAATCTGTTAGGTGGTTACAGACAGAGAGTTGTGGTCAACAGATCTATGTCCAGATGGAAGCCAGTCACAAGTGGTATCCCCCAGGGATCAATCCTGGGATAAGTGCTTTTCAATATCTTAATCAATTACAAAGATAATGGGATCTAGTGCACCTTTAGCAAATTTGCCGAAGACACTGAGCTGATTGGTGCAGTTGACACAACAGAAGGAAGGGATGCCATCTAGAGGGATCTGGACAATTTTGAAAAATGGGCCCATGAGAACTTAATTAGGTTCAACAAGGCCAAATGCAAGGTGTTGCACTTGGGTTGGGGTAATCCAAGATATGAGTACAGATTGGGAAAATAACTCATTGAAACAAGTCTTTTAGTGTTTCTGTGATTTTGTGAAAATGTCTTGAGGGTCCTAGTAGGTGAAGAGCTGGTCAAGAAGCCAATAGTGTATACTTGCAGCCTGGATATCTAATTTTACCTTGGGCTGCATCTAAAAGAGGGGTGGCAGAAGGGCGAGGGAGGTGATTGTCCCTCTCAGCTCTGTCCTCGTGAGGCACCATCTGGACTACTGTGTCCAGGTCTGGGGTTTCCAACACAAGACAGACATAGAGCTGCTGGAGCAGATCCAGAGGAGGATCACAAGGCTGATCACCAACGTTGGAAAAAATCTGCAAGATCATCCTGTCCATCTGTCCACCTATCACCAATATTTCCCATGAATCCATGTCCCTCAGTACAACATCTAAACGTTTCTTCAGCACCTCCAGAATCTGTGACTTCATTACCTTCCTGGGCAGCCCATTCCAGCACATGTCTACTCTTTCGGAAAAGAAGTATTTCCTAAAGTCCAACCTGAATCTCCACTGGTGCAACCTGAGGCCATTCCCTCTAATCCTATTGCTAGTTACATGGGAGAAGAGGCTGTCCCTCACCTCTCCACAACCTCTCCTCAGGTAGTTGTAGAGAGATAAGGTCTCCCCTGAGCCTTCTCTTCTCCAAACTAAATAAACCCATCCTTCAGCTATTTCTCATAAGGTTTGTTCTCCAGACCCCTCACAGCTTCGTTCCCCTTCCCTGGACATGTTCTAGGGCCTCAATATCTTTCTTGTAGTGAGGGGCCCAAAACTGAACACAGTATTCGAGGTGCAGCCAACACCAGTGCTGAGTACAGAGGGATGATTAGTTCCCTGCTCCTGCTGGGAACACTGGCTCATGTTCAAAATCCTCAGTTCCATTTCCTCTATAGATTCTTCTAGCCACTCTGCCCCAAGCCTATAGCATTACTTGGTGCTGTTGTGGCCAGTGTGCTGAATCCAGTACTTGATTTTGCTGAACTTCATCCCACTTGCCTCAGTCCAGCTATCCAGTCTGTCCAGATTTCTCTGTAGGGCCTTTCTACTCCTAGGCATTTCCTATCAACTTGGTATCATCTGCAAACTTACTGAGGGTGCACACAATGCCCTCATTCAGGTTGTCAATAAAGATATTAAACAGGACAGGCCCCAATACAGACCCCTGGAGAGCACCACTTGTGATCGGTCACCAGCTGGATTTAATTCCGTTCACTACCACTCTGTGGCCCCAGCTCTTCATCTAGTTCTTTATTCAGCAAAGCGTGTACCTGTCCAAGTCACAGGCTGCCAAGATGTCCAGGAGAATACTGTGGGAGAATGTCAAAGGTTTTGCTGAAGTCTAGGTAGACTATGTCAACAGCCTTTCTTTCTTCCACAAGGCAGGTCACATGATCATAGGAGATCAGGTTGATCAATCAGGACCTGGCTTTCATGAATGAATGCTGGCTAGGCCTGATCCCCCAAGTGTCTTGCACATACCTCAATATGATCTGCTCCATAACCTTATCTGGCACCATGGTCAGGCCCATTGTTCCCCAGGCCCTCTTTATAAACATTCTTGTAGATGGGAGTCACATGATAATCCTCCAATCCTCTGGGACCTCTCCATTTGATCAGGAATGCAAACAGATAATGGAAAGTGACTTGGCTATCACCACTGCCAGCTTCCTTGGAACCTTCGGGTGAATCCCATCTGAACCCAGGGACTTAATGGAGTCCAGGTGGGGTAGTAGATTGGTTAATGTTTTCACCTGAATTGTGGGGGGTTTATTATGATCCCCATCCTAGACTTTCAGATCAGGCAATAGAGTATTCCAAGGATATCTGCTCTAACTTTTAAAGACAGACAGACATAAAGAAGATGAACCTCAGCCTTTTCCTTATCCTCACTGGTCACATTCCCTGCTGCATCCAACAAAGGATGGGGATTCTATGGAGATTCTCGTTAGCCCTCCTCTTACTGTTAATATAGTTGTAAAAATATTTTTTTTCTCCTTTATTCCAACAGCCAAGTTGAGCTCAAGCTGGGCTTCTGGCTTTCTAATTTTCTCCCTGCATGTCCTAACAACATCTACGTGCTTTCCCTGAGTTGCACATCCCTTCTTCCACAGAAGGTAGATTTTCTTTTTCTCCTGGAGCCTCAGGAAAACTTGTTCATCCACACTGGTCTTCTTCCCCACTGAATCATCTTGTGGCACAGGGGGATAGCCTGCTTCTGCACCTTTAAGATCTCTTTCTTGAGGAGTGATCAGCCTTCCTGAACCACTTTACCCTTCAGAACTGAATCCCAAGGGATCCTCCCTACCAACATCGTTAACAGCCCAAAATCCACCCTCAGGAAATCCAAGGTACCAGTGTTTTTTTGCTGTTCCCTTTTCTGAATTCATAAAGAATCAAGAATTCTACCATTTTCCTGTCATTCTGTCTATGACAGCTCCTGACATCCACATTTCCCACCAGTCCTTCTATGTGAACAGCAGGTTTAGTGGGACACTTGGTAGGCTCTCTTACCAGCTGTATCAGGAAGTTATCTTCCATACACTCAAGAATTCTCCTAGACTTCTTATTCTGTGCTGTAATGTATTTCCAGCATATACCAAAGAAGTTGATGTCCCCTATGAGAACAAGGGCTATCAATTGCACAATTTCTGCCTGCTGCTCGTCAAACATCTCATCTGTCTCTTCATCCTGGTCTGTAACAGATCCCAACAAGAACGTCCACACTGTTGGCCCTCCATCTAATCATTACCTATAGAGACTCAAATTTATATTCCCAGCCCCACGCTCAACAACATCAAAATATTCTCTAACACAGAGAGCAATGCCACCTCTCATTCCTTGCCTATCCCTTCTGAGGGGCTTATTGCCCTCCATTCCAGCACTGCAGCAACAGGAGTGATCTCACTACATTTCCATAATGGAAACTAAGTCATACTACACAATGGATTTCAGCTCTTCCATCTTGCTGCCCATGCCGTATAGGTTGGCATAAATGCACTTCATCTATGCCCCATGTCCCCATTCTTTTCCCCCACAGACCTGATTTTATCCTCTTTCCTTTTCATATCTACTTGAAAGCCCTCTCAATGAGTTCTGCTAGATCCTGGGCTAGGATTTTTTTCTCCCTTTGAGACAGGTGAGCCCCATCAGCAGACATCAGGCCAGGCACCTGATGTTAGGTATTGGGAAGAAATTCTTTACTCAGAGGGTGGAGAGGAGCTGACACAGCTGTCCAGAGAAGCTGCAGGTACCCCTTCCCTGTTGGTACTCAAGGCTGAGTTGGATGGGGCCCTGGGCAGTCTGGTCTGGTAGGGAGCAGCCCTGCCCATGTCAGGGAGTGGGAGCTGGATGGTTTTTAAGGTTTCTTCTAAGCTTAGCTATTCTGTAATTCTCTAAGTTAGCTTTATTTTGTTATTACTGTTGTTTTGTATTCTTTTATTTCTGTTACTTTAAGATAGGGGAAAAAATAGAAAAAACACAGTAAAGTAAATGGTCTTCTAAATGCGTCCATGTTTTGTAAGCTTCATCTATTGAAATTGAAATGAAAAGCCACAACGGTTTGTGAATTCTTCCCCCAGGAGAATATTAAATGGAAAAAATTATATAATTTCATAATGTTTTTAGTAATGCTGATGAAATGTTGCTTTGCCTCAAAGCTGCTTTTTCTTGTTTTTTTTTTTTTTCTTTTTTCATTTCTTTTCTTTTCTTACTCAATCCAGACTACAAAGTTTATTGTCAGAGACATATTTTATTTTAACTGACCATTTTAAATTGATGAAAATAGTTAAAATAGCACCAAGTCTTAACACTCTGTAATATCTGCTGGAAAGTATTAACAAAGTGGGAATCCTGTAAGGGTTTTAAAATGCTTCAAGAACAGACTAGTACATGGCAAACATCAACAAAATCCCAGCCAGTTCTGACTAGAATATTCTTGTACATATGTCACAAAATACTTTGGAGGCAACAAAAACAATCATAAAAAAAAAAAATCTACTTTTTATTGGAGATAAAATAACTTTTTCACATAAAAGAATATGAAATCCAGTGAACTGAACACCTTCAAAGCCACTGGCATAATGCATTCAAATATTTAATGTGGTAGACTAAAATCTATTTCAAACAGAAGACAGACTCTTGTATGTCCAATAAAAGTAAAACGTATTTCAATAAAGAGATTGTCTTTGAACTGATAGAAATATCCTCCAGACCTAAAATCATAGAATGAGCTCTAGGAAATTGTAAGGAATAAAAGAAAATAAAAGCGCTGATCTCATTCCAGACTCCCCATCATTCAGTTCAGGGAGACACAGCACAGAAACTGCTTCAGTGCCTTAGCTCATTAGAGAGAGTTTAACTCCTTAGCTATTGCCTTTTTTTCTTTTTCTTTTTTTTTTTTTTTAACCTGTAATTCTCATTTAAGTTTTCTTTGAAATGAGAAAATTCTAAAGAAATGGGAGGTGTTCCTCAGCATCTAGAGACACAAGTTTATCTGGGAGCAAAAGGAAACCTCAGAAGGGAAATTACAAGCTAATCATTTACACCCACTTACCTGAACTAGCTGTTAGTTTATTGACTAGAGACTTGAAATTTAATCCTGGAATGTAAGATTTAACAAAATATTTTTATTTCTTGAAATCTGTTAATTGTCTGTGCTTCATTGTTCTGCTAATGCTAATCTGAGATGCAACAGCAGCAATTTGCACACTGCTCAACATTTTTTTTTCTAATTATGACTACTTTTTCTTTAATGGATCTACACAAATTCTAAAATATAATCCATGCTAATTCTAGTAGGATTCTATGCGCAAGTACTTCTTCCAAATTATTATACAACATCTACAATCATAGAACCACAGAATGGCTGGGGCTGGAAAGAACATTAAAGATCATCTTGTTCCATTTCCCTGCAATGGGCAGGGTTGCCACCCACCAAATCAGGCAGCCCAGGGTCCCATCTACAAAAAAGAAAATAAGGAGAAAGTAAACCTTTAGCTTTTCATATACTTCCACATGCCTAGATAGCTGACAGATCACAGTTTTTCAGAGGAGTTATGTTTTTGGGTGTGGTCATTTCCTTTATAAAGTCTCACATAATGCTTTATTTTGAATTTTGGATTGTGTGTGATGATAACATATTTACGTCTTAGTTGTTGCCAAGCTTGGGTACAGGTCAAGGATTTTTGGCTTCCCAGTTTTGCCCTTCCAATGAGAAGTCTGGAAGTGCATTTGACAAGATGGGAGAGGACCGGACCTCAGGACAGGTGACACAGACTAACCAAAGGGAAATCCCATGCCATGGTGTTGTGTTGAAGCTGAGGGTAAAAAAAGTGGAAAAGTGTGGGCATTCAGATTGATGGTGTTTGTCTTCTCAAGGCATCATTCACATGATGGGCACTGCTTTCCTAGGAGTGGCTGAATATCTGCCTGCCGATGGGAAGCAGTGAGTGGATTCTTTGTTTTGCTTTGCTTGTGCACTCACATTTTCTTTACCAATAAATTGTCTATACCTCATCCCCAAGTTCTCCCCTCAGTCCTTCTGGAGGGAGCTGTCTAGCAGATTAAACCACAGGAGTTTAAAAAAGTATTACACAAATATATGGACTTTATATCTTCGATATCTTTCAGCTGCAACAGTCTAAACATAATCACAAGCACAGGAAATTACTGACCATTGCTGCTATAATGAAAATTGTACTAGCAGAACTCTCATTTATTATGCTCTTACCTAAACATCTCCTCCTCCTTGCTGGTATCAGAGAAAATCTCGTGGGATGGATGTGGCTGTCTGGCCCATTTGCCAAGTATTGGAGTCAGTACAAAGCTGTGTGTGTTTGAAACACACTATTAATGTATAAATTTGTTTAAAAACCAAGAACAAACAATGCAACAGGAAAACATAGAATGCAGATTTTGAAAGGCAACAAAACCTACAGTGTTGCAAAAAGTTCTGGTACTTTTTATAATTTCTTGGGTAACTTATATTTCCCAAGGGTAGAAAGTATAATTATTCTAGGCAAAGAGAGCTTTAATTAGATAAGAACTCATTTTAAACAGGAATTAGTTACACATACTATTGTTGGTTGCTTAAATTACGGGGAAGAATAAAATACCATCAAGTAATATAAATAAGTATAACAATAAGCAATTTGTAGTGAAATATATATTCACTTGTGATTTATTTTTTTTATTTGGCACGCGGATGTACATATCAAGATCTTAGTTTCTGTCTCAGAAACTTCTCAGAATTACACACATCCAATGGCAAAAGTCAAAATAAAAATAGTTTCAAAGAACGTCAAACTTTCCTTGAGCTTCTTGGCAGCACTTGGGTCCTGTTCTGCAACAAGTTCCATCATAGAAGCTCCCTGCAGCTTTTCTTCCACTACTACCTGTTTCAGATTGGCTCTGAGAAAATCCCAAACACAAAGAGCTAGCCTAGAGATCAAGCACCTATTGCAGTGGGGGGGGGGGGGGGGGGGGGGAAAGACTGCTTTTCAATTTAAATTCTTTGAAAAAGTTCAGCCTTTCCTGTACCCATGGGCATAGGCATTAATTCAGTGTGTAAATTAACCTTAACAGCACCCTTGGTTATATGCATCAGCAGATCTCATTTTTTTAAATTTCCAAAGGGTTTTTTCATTCTTCTGTGTTATGCAGGAGGCTTGAAGTGTGCAAATATTTTCAGTGGCCCTTTTTTATCAACATGGAGGAGACCTATACAACCTTGAGCCAAACTTACAGAATGCCTAAGATCATCTCTCTTCTTAGAGCTGCTAAGAAACAAGGCAAACATTGGAAGCAACAATCTAAACTAGTCTGTATATTCTAAAAGATTTGAGGGCACATCTGTTCAAAAAGACTCTGAAAAAAAAAGTGTTTCATAGTTATGATTACAATAATAATTATAGTTATGTTTATAAAAACTTGAACAGCAAGAAAGTGTCCATCAAAAAATGGGTCATCCTAACTGCAGGTGCAGCTTGCACTGATGAGGCATAGTATTTTTGGACAAATGCATTGATGAAGGTCTGTTATTTTATTAAAGAATATTTTCTTGTGTAATTTAGTTAACTTTAGTTAGTAAGTTCCCATAAAACGTAAATACTGCATTTCCACATATTCTGATAATATGGGCATGTTTCTTTATGCATAAAAAGAATTCTAATATCTAGGAAAGAGAACTACTTATTTTTAACATCCATGCAAACTAAACATATGTATTTATGCAAAGTTTTATGAAATGTATTTTGCTTTTGAGATACAGGAGATTTTGTCACTGAAATTGAAGTTCTGGATGATCAATCTAAACTTCTTGTGTTTTATCTTTTTATTATATAAATTATTGTAAGAATATTTTAACCACATCAATTAATTGTCCATGACATAATTCTTTCTGACTGCACAAATCCTTTAGTCAGATGTATCCCCCTACTTTAGAATTAGCTCTTACTGCCATATGCAAGTTGCCCCAAAAGTAATGCCTCTAAATTATTTCCATGTAAACTAAAGCAGAAAAAAAGAGCAAAATAACGCTATTTGATAGAGCAGACTCTCAGCTACAAAGCGCTACTTTTCAGCATAGACATCACCATTAGCTGTGCACTTCTGCCAGTGATGAACAAAAGCCTGTATACTGTGCTCATAAAAATCTGCATTGCCATCTGGAATGTGGCTTGTTTCTCATGTCACAGTGCAACTGCTAAAAAATACCACCTACCACTTCACTCTGCTCACATCCACTGTTTGATCTCCATAAATGTTCATCAAACATTGCTGAATGTCTATGGGTGCCATTTCCCCCCTTCCCCCCCCTTCCCCCCCACTCCCTCACAGGAATGGAGGAATTCAATGACATACCTTTGATTCATCTGCACTTCCATGTCATACACATTCTGTGAGAGCGCCCCTCTGTCGCACAGCAACATGTAACAGAATATTGGTAGGAAGATTCAACCTCTACTGCCATACCACCAACATCTGCTTCTGATGTTTTGGGCCAACATAGCAAAACAGAAGCAGCCCCCATAGCTCAATTTTGAATTTTCTTTACTAAGTTTAAATCTGTCAAATAAGAGGCATTGCGAATTCAGAAAACCATGTTGTTCTTCTTGAATAAATGTGTTTGTCATAATCACTTTTTGTAAAAGAGCAGCTCTTATATATCTTATTTAATCTACCTCAACTCATGCACAATTTAATTTGCTTATGTCAAATTAAGTTCCAAAAACTAATTTCTTTACTTCTGCAAATGTTTAAAAAAAAAAAAAAAAAATGATGTCAACAATACCTTTCAGATATATATAGAAAAACTGGCAGCATTGCTGACGAAAATAAATAAGTTGGAGTAGTTAAGTTAAGTCTGAAATGTTACCTCAGGGGTAGTTGTATAAACAGTCTGGAATCCTTACTGGCTTCTGAATGAAACTGTTTTTTTATTGCTGAAAGCAATGCACCCTGCGCCCGTTACCAAACTGAAATGGTATGAGGTTTTGGTTTTATTAAAAAATATATATATATACTGGTTATGGTCATACTGCTTTGAAGTGATTTTCTACTTAAAACTCACATACAAAGTTTTTGAAACTGGTTGAATGAGAACTACTTTTATAGGCATATGTTATTGTTGTTCAATGTTCTGTTGCAATTAGGGAATGGAAATTCAGTTTCCAGATGACTCTAGGTCCCAAGCATTTTGGAACCAGAAAACAGCAATTTGAGATCGGACATTCTCTGGCCATTACAGCAATTTTCCTCTAGGGAATAATTTTATGTTGAGTAAGTACAAATCTTGGCATCTTTTCTGGTCTGAGCAAATGTTTACCTTCCTAATCAACTGGAAAGCAAACTTGAATAATTATTTTATTATTGTTATTATTATTTTCAAGGTTTCCCACATCTTTGTTGAGGGTTTGTTGTAGTACCTTACTCTCTGTGTTTTACCGGTAAGTGACCTGCTTAATCAGATTTTAAACAAAAGAGTTATAGAGAAAAAAGCATGATTGCAGCTTTTATTTTTATTCTTATTTTAATGTTTCATATGTATTTAGGGCTGTCTAAATACGTAGCAACATGTACAACTATCATTTTAGTAACATGTTTTATATAATGAATACATTGTCATTTTGAGTGTAAACAGCACAGATTGCTTATCAGCTTACTTTCTGTGGCCTTTCTTGGCTCCAACTGTATTCAGATTTCACTCAATCCATCTCAAATATTCCATGAATCATACTCCTTTTGCTAACAGTAGAGCTAGAAACTTTTGGAAGAAAAAGAAAATCCTACTGTGAAATAGACCCTTCATTTCTGAAGGTAGAGGCACACAGTGTTTCTTGAATTAGACTGAAAATATAGACCACAACTCATTTTATGAAACTTACATCATGGATAATTTCAAATTTAGTGTCTGAGTACAACACATCCTTCTATTGTTCAAAGAAGAAAGTGGATGTTTGCAAATAATCATTTCCAAAAGAATTTGAGCCACACTTATGCCTGGAAAAATAACTAAAGCAGTCATTTCTTTTGGTAAATTAAAATGGCCGTCAGTTTTAATTTAATATAAGCCAAGTCAGATATCGACTGTTCCATTGTTATTAATATGTTAATTTAATTGCCTTACAACAGGTTACAGAGTGAATTTTTGGTTGCAGATTCAATTCCTGTGGGAAGTCTGGCTGTCTTGTCTGTGTTACTGACTCCTACGGTGCTTTAGCTGTTAATTTTTAATATGGTTTATTACCTATTTCTGCTCAGAATATACTGTTTGGTTATGCCAAAGATTTTAAAGAAAATATGGCTTTTAATTTTAATGTATATCTTTCTTCAAACACATAGAAGGAATTCATATTTTGATTTTTTTATTTATTTTTATTATTATTATTTTTAATAAGTTTGACAGGAAGAAGGACAAGGCTTCTAAGGCAAATGGCCCACAGGGAAGGATGACAATCCTGCTGTCCAGCTCTTCCTCAGTTTATGCAGATAGCCTTGTATCTTATAATGCTTTTGCAAGCATTTGGTGTTTATCTATCAGCAACTCCATCCCCATCCTCCTTTTTGTCTCTTCTTCTAGAAACCCAGATTGCCAAGCTTGCCAAACTGACCCCTAGATGTGCCACAGGTTTGAGTAGAAAATCACCAGCACAGAACTCTAAGCATAACACTATATTTCCTAAAATAAAATACAATTTCTCTATGCAATTTTACTTCCTAAACACTTATTTTTATTTTATTTAATCTTCTTTTCATTGTAGTTTTGAATTAGAAGTCATATTTTCCTTTGGTTCTACAGTGCTCTGGTGCAGATTGCTGTTCATTTGGACAGTGATCCTTAGTGAAACTAGTCTGCTTTTATATTTCAGGAGGCCAAAGGCTTGAAACTGTCCATCCATTGCATATTTCCGAAGTGCCTCAAGCTATCACTTTCCTTAGACTTTGAAAACACGTTGTCTCCTCAATGCCTTAAGTGTACAAGAACTGACATACGAACTGCAAGTTTCCCTATCAGGAATTGCTGAAGTAGCTTCTCAATGTAATTGTCAGCATCAACAAAGGGGCACTGTCACAGGTCATATTATCAGATGGTATGAGAATGAGAGTGATGGTAAAGTCTCTTGTACCTACAATGTGCAATGTTGCCTTAGATGTATATTTTCTATCATGACTTGATCAGCACCCATGACAGAAAAAGAACATTCAGCATTTTCAAAAATCCATTCTTGGCATAATTAGTTCCTTGTAAATGTTATGGCACAGAAAAAAAAAAATAATAGTAATCCATTAAATTATGATGATAGGAAACATTAATTGAAGGAAATTATTTCTAAATCTCTTTATGATTAAAGGAAATAAAAATTGACAAGATCGTGGAGAGAACATTTTATCAGTTATTCAATTAAACCTTAAAAAAGGAATGCCAAATCATGCCCAAAGCTGGGATTTCTGATGAGATTTCTAAACATTTCACAGAAAAGGACTGTGGACCCAGGCCAAATGAATATCATAAGAAGCCACAAGTCAATGTGCTATAAAACACTGCTGCATGATTCTGAAAATTAACTATTTTTGAAACAGTATGTAAGCATTTATATTTTTTTCCTCAAATTTCCAGACATTTCTTTTTCCCCTTTCTTTTTCTTCTGTGTTTTCCGTGGTAAATGGAGATAATGAAAAAGCTAGCTCACATTTATAAAATAAACTTTTGTTAAAAAGGGCAATTTCAGTAGTCTGAACAACAGGACAAATCCTTTGCAGGTTTTGTTCCTGAATATCTGGCATTATGAATATAAAAGCTCTTCAGCTTACTCCATCCTTTTTTTTTTTTCCCATGTGGATTCTTCTTTCATTTTCATTCTCAGTGTAGAGTAACTCAGGTGGCGCTTGTATTGCTAGCTTTGTACTCTTGGGATAGAGGATAAGGTTATTTTCCTTCATCAAATTCATCTTCTGTTAAGACTTAGAGGTACTTCAGTTTGATTTTGGACAATACTTCCAGAAAAAGGAATAGTGTATTCCATCAAAAAGGTGAAAAAATTATTACATTGGGCTTTAGGTTAAGTAGTAAAACTCTATATCTTAAATCTTATGCTTAAACAATGAAGAGAATACCAATTTCCTTATTTTTTTTGTTGTTAGTGAAAAACATTAAGATTTTCTGATTCACGTGGAAGGAAACAGTGACCTTCTCTCCATTGAGCACATCCTTTTAAGAGTTTTTTGGTTTGGTTTGGTTGGGTTGGGTATTTTTTTGGGTTTTTTGTTTTTGTTTTTTGTTTTTGTTTTTGTTTTTGTTTGGTTCCTCGAGCCTTGTTCTGTGTATGAGAAAGTAAAATAAAATATATATATATATATTATGGTTTTTCCAGATCTGCTGGAATCCTCCTTGTCTTGTCTGAGACAATTTTCCAGAGGTATTTCTACACAGATGTCCACAAAAATTATTTTGTTTTGAATTTTTCTCAGTTAAAAAAGGCAGTATAAAGTAAAAGTGTTCCTACCTGGAGAATACTTTATGGAGGGAATAGTTCAAACAGAACATTTTTTTTCTACTATAACTAAATTTGTCTTATTAAAGATTGTTTTTAGCTCATTACTGACTAATTCTTATTGAGAAGAAAATAAAATTATATGTAAGTTCAGTTTTCTAAACCTAAATGACTATCTTCTATAGAATAAATTAAGTTTATCTACTCAGAATAATGGTTTAAATTTTTTAAGTTGTAACGGAAAGTTTTACCCTGTAGGTTCTTTCAAAAATACCTCCTGATCATTTGGAATTTGGCCACAGGAAGAAGAAAAGTGCGTATGGATTGTTCTAAAATTTTTCAGACTCATAATCATAGTACATCAAGATGAGAGACAGAGTTTTTTGGTTTTTTGTTTGTTTGTTTGTTTGTTTGTTTTTAATATACCAAATACAATGCAAGTATTATTTATATTTTAGGTATGGTTCACGGATGTTTATCACCACACATACATTACTATGTTGAAATGCATATCATTTGACAGCAAAAAGCTGTATTCCTGCTCCTGACAAGTTTTCCTTGTAGCTTACTTACTTATCATTTATTAATATTTTCTTTCCAATCTGTTCACCCAAAATATTCTGAAGGCTTTCTTTCAGATTGATTATCCTAACACTTAGAAATGATCCACATTCTCATTTTCTGAAGTCTAAAAGTAGTAATACAGTGAAATTTGGTTTAAAACTATGTTACAAAAGCTCCTCCAAGTATGAAGCAAGAACTGAGCATCTTTCTTCCTTTGCCTAATGATTGACATATTAATCATCAGGTTGAGCCTGATTGAAAATATTAAAATTTTTGCTTTTCCTTTAAAAAGCAAGCAAATATATGATGTTGATTCTCCAAAAATTGTAGTATCTAGTAGGTAAAAAACATTTTAACTGAAAGCCCCCACATTCTCCTGAGTTATTATCTTTTCAGGTTTGTGATTTTAACATTGTGTACTTACTTCTTTGTTGTTGTTGTTGATTGTAGGATTTGGTCTTGTTTTTGTGCTTTTTGCTCAAAAAGCATGTAACTTTCAGTTTAATTACTCTGACAGATTTTATAACATATCCTTACTGATTACAAAGATTCAAATTGAAGTATTTCTTGTGTGAAACTTGATGAAGACCTGCTGGTCTTTGGACCTATTTATCTTCACTGTCCACTGAATTTTCTTGATCCATTTCATTCTCTTTTCTGAATAACTTCAGTTTCTAACCATAGAGTTACTATTTAAGAAAATCTATGAAAATCCACCTAGTCTCCAAAATCCTATCCTGAATTTATAAATTGAACTTTTTTTTTTTTTTTTTCTCTGCTTGGAATTCTGCATATTCTTCTCAAAAGAATTCTGGCTAGCTCTGAAGTTAGTAGTGATTTTTGCTATTTCTGTTTCTTTCATAGAATCATAGAATGGCTTGGGTTAAAAGAGACCTCAGCTATCATCAGATTCCAATCCTCCCGCTGCAGGCAGACTTGTCAACTTCTAGATCAAGTGCTAGACAAGGTTGCCCAGGGCCCCATCCAATCTGGCATTAAACATCTTCAGGGACAGGCTTTCCACAGCCTCTCTCAGCCTATTCCAAACTCACCACCTTCTCAGTGAAAAATTCCCTGACATCAAATCTCAGTCTTCCCTCTTTAGATTCAAACCATATCCCCTTGACCTATTACTATCTACCCATGTAAAAAGTTGACTTTCTTTCTGTTTATATTCTCCCCTTAAATACTGGAAAGCCATAATGAAGTCAACCCTCAGTCTCCCCTTCTTCCTAATTGTACTTCCACGAAGTACATGCATGAATAAAAATCTTCAAAGGATAAAAAACCTGTGAATATTATACTGTTCTTCAGTTCTCAAGAAATATTAGATCAATGCTGACATGCGGTGACTTCCCGTAATACTGATCTATTCTAATTTCCTAAAATATGCTCAAGACTTCATGGATCATAAACAATTATTTTTCTCAGTTCATCTAGATTTCATTTTCTTTTTTTAGTGGTAACTGGAGTCTTTCTAAGAAGAGGAAATTATTTAGTAATCTTCACTTAGAATGCTCCAGGTAGGAATAGTTCTTTAATGATGGCTCAGGAGCAATGACTTTAATCCTACAAAACATTGCTAAACCTCTGGTGTAGCTCTTGTGAGCTTGAGAGAAAGGGAAGAAGAAGAAAGAGTGTATGATAACAAATATATATGTCTATATTATATATCTGCCTATCTGCACACTAAATATTTCATCTATGTGATATGTATAACACATGACACATTATAAAAGAATGATCTTAAAACATTCATAATGTATTTCTGCTCAACTTACATATCTGCCTAAAGAAACAGCTTTCAGTCTCATTAGTAGTTTATGCCCAAAAAAAATCAGGAAGGGAAAATAAGCAAGGATTCCTATTGTGTATACCAGACTCCCTTGAGAATCTCCAACTCATAATTGAAACATAGCTAGTAGAACCCATCTGGCAGATGGGAGGATCATCTGGTTCTTTGAAACTGTGCTCAGTACGTTAGTAGGAGCATTGTTTTTCAATTTTTTTCCACTATCTTGGGTATTCCCTCTTTTTATTTTTGTCTTACTAGTGCAGCCAAGTGAAATGTACTTTAATATTAGACTAGGAAGGATCAAAAGCCTAAACAGGGACAAAGACTTTTTTTTTTTAATGTATTATTTATGTTTCAGCAAAGAATGTGAAGCTGAAATAGATTACTTACTGAACAGTACTAATCTACGGCAGAATATCCCCTTCAATAATTCTCAAGCAGCTGGTTAAAAACAAAAGATGGTGCACAAAGAGCAGTGCAGAGTTTTGCTCCAATAATCTCCCATCTGAAAGCCTATAGAAATAATTAACATGCTCAGAACAAATGCCAGTTGGCTGTATTTTGCAAACAGGTTTTAAAATGCTAAAAGTATATACCCTAAGACACCAGCAGCACACTTTTAAAGCATCATGTAGAGTTAAAATAAGTTCCGATTTTTTTTATTTTTTTTCAATTGAGTAGTTTGATCATACATTCAGCTTAAGAACACTTTTTTCTAGTAAAGACGCTGGCCTAAAATTTTCCCCCTATAATTTGAAAAGCGTAAACACTCATTTCAAGACTAATTGAGAACTATTGTTCTTCTTTTGGATCTGGTGTTTCTCCTTTTTGATTTCATTTTGTTTGGTTTGGTTTTTGTTTTATTGTTGTTGTTCATTGTTTTTATTTTCTGTTTTTCAGTTCAATTTGGTAAATGGAAACTTAATCTTAATTAAATAATAAAGAAGTTAAATTAATTTTTTTGAAAGAGACATTTGCAAAAAATTTGTATACTTTCTGTTGAGGAAGTTCCTCAGGCTGGAGAAAGCTGGAGGAAAAAAAAAAAAAAAAAAAAAAAAAAAAAGGATAGACACAATAATAAAGTAGTTTGACTCCACAGCTGACTTCACAGTGAAACATTATCAACACGGGAAATACATTATAGCAATATGTATACATTTCCTGACATAAAATTGTTGGCATTCTTAGAAACAAGCTAAAGACTGAATACAACAGGGAAACTGATTCATACAATGAATGGATCTTCTTATCCTAAAGAAAACTAAAAGATGCATGGTGAACCTCAACACTTGACCAAAGATTTTGAAGAACTGAACTTGTCCCCAGAGGTCAAAGGAAAAATAAATTGTATGAGATTTTAAGAATAAATTGTGAAAAAATCTAAATTTTATTGAGAAAAAGGATTTCTGATGAGAGGACCAGATGAACTGAATGCTGAAATGTACTCTCAGGAAAAATAATTTCGAAGAATTGGAGCTAGGTTAGGTCATCGGTACCATACGCATTTATTTGGGAGTAAATCTGCTCATGTTCTTAAGTATTCTCATTTCAATATATTAGTCTGGAGAATATTTTATAGTTCTGTAACTCCTATATATATAAATAGAGGAGTGCTTTTCAGCAATTGTTCAGTTGAAATATATTTAAGCAAGCAAAATAAGGTAACTATAATAACAAGTATCTCCTAATCAAATGTGATAACATTCTTACATGCTTTTTTCCCCCCCTACAGAAGACTATAATATATATAATATACTATATATATAAATATATAATATGCTATATAATATATAGTATAATATATTCAACCTCTAGTTTTCCACTTCTATTGTCTTTCAGGTCAGGCTAGAAAACTGAATAGAAAGGTCAGAATTAAATGAAAACAAAATATTATCTTCTTTTACTCACTGAAGAAAATAAAAAGAAGGCTGACTGAAATACTAATTAATTTTACTATTGTATAATAATCTTTTACCTGAATCCTATGAAAAAAGAGAAAAGAAGCAAAACAACAACAACAACAAAAATAGATTGGTGTAAATTTATTTGTGTCATACCACTTGTTTTAATTTAATTAAAATAATATGGTTAGATAAAATGATCTTATAAAGGGAGATCCTCAGTTCTGATAGAAATAGGAACACCAAGTTACATCAGTACCACCAAAAGTGTATCAACTCTTTGAAAGGGTTGATAATTGCAGGATAAGGGGAAATGGTTTTAATTTGAGGGAGAGGAGATTTAGGTTGGATGTGAGGGGGAAGTTCTGTACAGAGGGAGAGGTGAGGTGCTGGAACAGGCTGCCCAGAGAGTTGTAGATGCCCCGTCCCTGGAAGTTTTCAAGGCCAGATTGGATAGGGCCCTCGGCAGCCTGGTTTATTATTGAATGTGGAGGTTGGTGGCTCTGCCTGTGGTGGGGGGGTTGGAGATTCATGATCCTTGAGGTCCCTTCCAGCCCTGGCCATTCCGTGGTTCTGTGACTCTGTGAAAGGAGAGATCCTGGTTTTTTGTTTGATTTTTTTTCACCCTGCATATAATGTCTTAAATAATAGCCCTATCCTAAAAAATATTTTAAATCAATAATTGACATTTTTCCTATCATATGGAGCTTTGTATGACTAGCATGAAGGGCAAAGTGTTTTCCAGGACTCAGAAGGATGGCTTGATATGAAGGCAGCCATACCTTGTTGGATTATATTTAAAATACTTGCCAGGAATTCTTGATAAGGAAATATCTCCCCAGAACTACTTCTGTGTTAAGAGAAATTAGATAAATATTTCCAAAAGAGAGTTTATACACAGACTTTAGGTTTAAATGGACTAGGCACAAGGAATTGGGAATGAAATGGTAAGATCATAAATTTTAAGTTTAGAAGTACTCCTGGAAAATTGGCTGGAACCCATTGTAGATGCCTATTTGACTTTGTAAAACCTAATGTGATTCCAGGAGTCAGTAATTCTCCAATGTCTAGAGCTTCTTAAAACTATTCTGAAACTGATAATGATGGAGTCTCTTTGGAGACTCCAAACTGCTAAAATAAAGTCAGTTAAATCAACACATACTTCTTATACAGGTGCTGTAAAGAAAATTTTAAATGGAAAGAAAGGAAAAAAATGGCACTAGTCAATTATTTTTTAAATTCTAATTAGTATGATTGTTTTTCTATGATGAGCAGGAGAAGAAAAGTTCTAAGTGAAATTTCTACAGGTAGACAAGAAAATATATTGAAAATTGCATTAATCATAATAAATTTAGACATTGCTCTATGTCAAAGAAGAAGAGCTCAGATCCGAAGGAACATATGCTAGTCTGAAGATAACCATTTCCCTTGAAACAAATTTCCAGTAATTTAAGCCTTGTTAAATATTCCTCTGTTCCCAAGTCTTCTGGAAAACAAGTTAATATATTTACACAAAGATTTCTGAAGTGACAGAAGTCCTCAATATACAGAATTTCCTCACTCTTATAAATGATAAAAACTTAGTCCTTAAACTTGTGTCTGAGTGCTCCTTGACCTAGAGCTTTTCCCTTATACACTGGTTGATCTGATAGTTATATTTGGAGCATGCATCTGACAAATAGCTCTCATTTGGACTGCAAAGCCTATGTGTGCTGTCATGTTGAAACATTCCTAATATACCTTTGCAAACAATTACCTTACTCTTGATATTTTTTTTTTCACTACTGAAATAGAGCAGAAATGAAATGCCATCCATAAGCACATGCCTTATATGTAAGACCAAGGAAAAATGCTTTATATGGACATTGCAATTATTTATGTGCAGATGGTGTTCAAGACTGATATCGTTATGGTAATTAATTCTGTTGTCTCTGACTTTGCCAAGCTGAACTAAAGTGTATTCAGACCTGCTGGAAGGTTTGCATGGTAATCTTCCACAAGTTAGCACAGCAAGAATGACTGTGGCATTTGGGGTGCTGTTGTTCAGCTTTTTTCCTGAGGACATACCAACTTCTAGCAAATTCATTGAAAGCACTTAAAATCACCTTTAAGCAGGAATTATCATGGATTTCAATAAATTTGCAGATGGCTGGGAAATTTTAAGCCTTTGTACTTCTGAAACTTGAAATCAAGGTTTTTCCAGTAACATTCATTTTGTCAGATGTACAAAAATGAAGGCGTACCAGAACTAGAGAATCAGTGGAGGATGTGTCTTCTGATTAAAAACTATTATTAAAAGGAAAAAATAAGGAAGTGTGAAGTAGGGAAAACTGCACAGTGAATTTCTACTTATTTTTGTGAAAATTTCATGGTTACCTTATATATGTATGTTATACTTAACATATGTTAAGTACATGTGCTATAACGGTACCTGGGTTGCAGTTGTTGAGCTTTTTTCCTGAAGATACATCAACTCGCAGTCAGGTTAGTTGATTGAATGCACTTTACATTCAGGAAGGATTTAGGTAGGACATCCGGCCTCCAAAAGAACTCTTAGTCTTGGAGTGCTATTCCCTGGTGCACTCTTCTTATATTTCAGGATACAAAGCCATTTCTCTAACCAGATATCAAATTAGACTATCAAGAACTTAATGTTTAGTACCTTGGTCTATTTGTGATACAGAAGATGATGGAGTCCTGCTGACACCTGTTGATTACTAAAATGGAATGAGGCCATGATTTAATTTGCCATTAAGAAAAAAACAGACTTGCAACGTACATATTCCTTCAGTATGAATATTCATGCATTCAATGTGCATATTCAGGTGAGAGTTCCTGAAACACTTGGCCTGTCAATTTCTTCTTCTTAGCCTATCATGAAAAATAAGGAAGCATTCATTCCTTTTATGGCCTGGAGTATATCTATGCTGTGATACAAAAGCAGAAGATAAAAAAGGAGCTTCAGATAATTGTGCTAGTACTTGTTGTTGGAAGGAGATAGAAAATCAAGAACAGCTGGTACGCAATACCCTGGTTACTATCTGTAAAATATGTGTAAAACATACTTGAGAATTGTCCCCATTCTAAATTAAAAAGACATTAATGCACATTAACATTCATTAGTCCGAAAGACTAGGAACTAAAATCAAAATGTCTTATACTGAAGGGTAAATTTCTTAACTTTTAAACTAGAGAGTCATTCTTTCTCCTCCTTCTTAAAATTGTCCCATGATACTTGTGCAGAAGGGCTTGAGAGTTCCTTGATGATTAAGAAATTTTCCCAAGAGAGGACAAGTATATATCTATATCTATTTACACAAAAAGGATTAAGGTCAGCATTCACAACATTCTGGATGAGTGCTTTTAATCTCAGAAAATAGAGCCATCTCACTGTGATATTTTTGAAAGAAAGCAGGACTCTCCACCTCTTGCCAAAATCAAAATTCCAGATTTCAGATGAAGACTGTAAATCATTATTGAAACATTACATCCTCAGACACATCATGAAGTGAGACACTTCTTTCTTAATGGACAGACTTCATTTGAAACAAATTATTCTCAGAGCTTTTGCACAGCAGGTGACATATTTTATTTCTGCAGTTGTTTCTTAGGCAGGTACAGCTACAGCTAGGTTTTAATGGGCATATTAGGAAATAAAAATAAAAAAAGAAACAAACAAATAAATGAAAACAAAAGCAAAAATAACAACAAACAAGCATCCAAACAAAACCAAATAAAATGTACAACTCTTTATAGAAAAGAGAACAGAGGAGAAAAATATTATTAATTTGCAATAAAAAGGGAGTCTTACTTTAGAAATATAGATTTCATAATTACAGGCTATAAGGATTGCAATATTATTCTTGTTGAGCATATTGAATGTTACTTTTTCAGATAAGTTTTTTCTTCTGTATTTTAAATGGTTTAATTTGTTTAAAGTTACTTAGACCTTGCAATATGTTACTCAAGTTAAAAAAAAAAAAAAAAATCGAATTCAGAAAACTTGAATTCCAGTTTCTAGAAGACATTTGCTTGGAAAGAAAATGGCATCCTGGGCTCCACCAGAAGAGGGGTTGCCAGCAAGGACAGGGAGGTGATTGTCCCTCTCTACTCTGCTTTGTGAAACCCCATCTGGAGTACTGTATCCAGGTCCGAAGTCCAATGCTAGAAAGACAGGGAGCTGTTGGAGAGAATCCTGAGAAGGGCCACAAAGATGACCAGGGGACTGGAGCAGCTCCCCTACGAAGACAGGCTGAGGGAGCTGGGCTTGCTCAGCCTGAAGAAAAGAAGGCTGCATGGTGACCTCATTGCAGGCTTTCAGGACCTAAAGGGAGCCTACAGACAGGAGGGGAGTCTACTCTTTGAAAGGGTAAATAGCAGCAGGACAAAGGGAAATGGTTTTAAGTTGAAGGAGGAAAGATTTAAGTTGGATGTCAGGGGGAAGTTCTTTACAGAGAAAGTGGTGAGGTGCAGGAACAGGCTGCCCAGAGAGGCTGTGGATGTCCCCTTCCTAGAGGTGTTCAAGGCCTCTAGGATTGGATGGGGCCCTGGGCAGCCTGATCTAATATTAAATGTGGAGGTTGGTGGCCCTGTGTGTGGTGGGGGGGTTGGAGATTCATGATCCTTGAAGTCCCTTCGAACCATGGCCGTTCTGTGATTCTGTGGTTCTGTGATTTGAAAATCTTCAGTATGTGGGGCAAATGTGAGGGAAAATAAATAAAGGAAGTCAAGATATTTTAATATGTATATCACAGAGCTGATACTTGAGAATTCCTTTGGCTGTCAATGGAAGTATCAGAACAGATCTTACATTTTGTTCTGGGCAAAAATAAAATTCTGTAAATAATTGCCTATCTCTCGGTTGTAAACAGTACTATGCTGCCTGTTGGGAAGCATATGTTCAACACAGTACAGAGATTTATTAATGCAGCTCCAGTGTCAGAGATTTGGCTGCTACCCCAGAATCAACTGACAGCAGTGTCTGGACTCTGTATATTTAATATATCCTCTGCACACACTCAAAGGAGTCTGTGATTTGATGTGATTTGAGAGAAGGAGCTAGTACAAACCCCAGTGCCCAGCCTATCTACAGTAAGGGAAAAACAAGTTATAGTGCACATCTGGAACAGTGAGATTCATTCTTTTAAAGGGAATGCCACAGAAAGGTAGAAGATATTGAAGTTTTATCTAACTTGCAAGTTCCAGTTTTCTGGTGTTCATCATCAACTTAAATATTTCTACCCATTCCATGCAGCTTTCATATATTTTTGCATTTTGCTGGTATCAACTATTCTATTTATTTTGCTTAATTGTATCTTGCTTGGTTTGATATTCACAATATTTCCTATTGCAAACATTTAAAAAATACCAAATATTAGAAAGACATACAGAATTCAATTTTTCTTCATGGGGGTTTCATGTTTGTTTGTTTATTTTTTTCATTATAAATAGCAGTTTCAGAATGTGAGCTCAGTTTTTTCCCAGACAATTAGTGGATTATTTTCACAAAGAGACAAAATGAATATCTTCAGCTACTTTATGAATGGTTTTGGCTCATCTCATAGTTTACTGATATTCATTGCTGGTAAAACCTAGGTTAAAGGAAAATATAATCCTTGTGCATATTTTCTCAATCACTTAGAACTGATAAATTCTAAGACTTTAGTTTTGCTGTTCTGTTTTATTTACTCTGATACATTAAAAATCTAACACAAATGGGATTTTTGACACCAATTATTTGTGTCTGGAAACCAATGGCTCCCTAATATTGTCTCCAAAATAATATCCTAATAGAAATCATACACAGTTCTTTAAGGTCAAATGAGAAGATAGTCTGTTCTGCTCTTGCTTATGTTATAATCATAAAAGGAAGATAGAGAAAAATTTTTTGCAAAGAAAAAATCCTATCAATTCTAAAAGAATTATCTATAAAGACCTCTTCTGAAATAATTGCTATATCTATTCCATCTGATATGATAAGGAGGGTTTTCCTGACTCTAATGGAATCATTTTTCAACTAAAGATGTTCTGCTTGATATGAGAAATGAATATTTGTTGTAGCCTTTCTTTCACTTGAATTTATCTCAGATATTCTGAAAGATGTGAAGAAAATAACTAGGCATCCCCACTCAAAGAGCTAAGCTATCTTGTAAATCAGTGTAACTAAAGCAGCATGCTGTCCTAGGAACAGCCAGGAGCTGTGGAACTATAACATGAAAGAGTTCACTGCCTTTGGGTTAAGCAGAACTTTTTCGTCCTGTGTTGGTATATGGATGTCAACTAATACAGTTAATCATGTATCTGATATGATAAAAGCCTGTGCTATGAATGAGCTTGTGTTTTGATCCTTATAGGATATCATGGAGATTGTTCAGCTGCTATTTTTCTTTTCTTTGAAGTTTTTTATTATAAATTTATTTTATTATAAATTGAGTGCTATTTATACCAGAGGGTATGATTTACATTAGAATTAGCTCCCAATCTCTCTTGGAAGTACCACAACACCCTAATGTTCTACTTTCCAGGGAGCAGGAGCACAGTTGACTCCTCTAAATGACCTAGAAGATTTTATTATAGCAGAGATTCCTTCACCATTCCTTCCAGTGGTGATAGAAGCAGTGATATTCTGTGTCATTGGGAAGTAGATGTAGGACAGGCTATTTGACAGTAGTTGTTCTTTAACAAACAGTTTCCATTTTGTGAGGAAAGATGGCAATGATTCCTACAGATTTATGTCACTTTACGATGCACCTCTTACATCACTTTAACTCACGGTGCAACAGAGGTACATGAAATTTAGTGATAACGGATTGTTTACTCCTTCCTTTCCACATGCTGACTGTTGCTTCTTTTCATTTTACTTCTAATGAAAGCTTTAGGGGGAGAATTAAAATATAATGGGAAAAGTTAAGTAGAAAAATGTATTAAACAACATGCATACACTGATATATCATATGAACCTAAATGATAATCCTCATCCAACGTGGAGTTAGCACAGAATCACAGAAGTGTAGGGGCTGGAAGAGACCACTAGAGATCATAGAGTCCAACCCTTCCTGCCAAAGCAAGCTCCCTAAACCAGGTTGAATAGGTATGTGTCCAGGCAAGTCTTGAATGTCTCCAGAGAAGGAGGCTCCATAATCTCTCTGTGCAGCCTGTTCCAGTGCTCTATCACCCTCACTGTGAAGTTCTCATGCACATTTGTGCAGAACTTCCTATGCTTCAGTTTGTGGTCATTTCCCCTTAAAGAAAGAAAAGAAAAAGAAGAAAAGGAAAGGAAAGAGAAAGGAAAGGAAAGGAAAGGAAAGGAAAGGAAAGGAAAGGAAAGGAAAGGAAAGGAAAAAGGAAAGAAGGAAAGGAAAGGAAAGGAAAGAAGAAAGGAAAGGAAAGGAAGGAAAGGAAAGGAAAGGAAAGGAAAGGAAAGGAAAGGAAAGAAAGGAAAGGAAAGGAAAGGAAAGGAAGAAGGAAAGGAAAGGAAGGAAGGAAGGAAGGGAAGGAAGGAAGGGAAGGGAAGGAAGGAAAAGGAAGGAAAGGAAGGGAAGACAGGAAAAATATGAGATAATGATTGTAAATTTCCACTAGTACATGTACAAATCAGTGTCAAAGGGTGGCAAGGAAATGATAAAGATCTGTTTATGCAAAGATCATCTCTGTTTGGATCTGGATGACATCAAAATCTGACAGTTTCCCTTTGTTTGTTGGAGCATAACATCATCTTACAGAAACAAAGTGCTGCCTTTACAGAGACTTGGACTTATAGCATGTGAAGCTTGTGTGTAAAATAAAGATGAAGAAAATCTTGCAAATATGGAAGACTCTCCATAGTATTTCAATACTCTGTTTGAATTTTAAGCTCCAATACTAATATATTCTGGAGCCAAAACAATTCAGGCTTTGTGGAATCTGCTGAAGAGTTCTGAGCTCTGCCAAAACATTTTGGATAGATCAATCTAAATATCACTGAATTTTATTACCTAATAGGAATGGAATTTAACAAGTTTGTGTTAGGGAGCAGCAGATGACATAGAGGTTCTTAGATCATGACCATTCAAGCTGGTATGCTCACAATGTATGTGAAGATAGAAGAGCTCAGCATTAGAAACTTCAGAGGGCTTTGTTTGCATGGCCCTATACTTGAGCTACTAAGTGCTGGCTCACAAATCTCGTCATCTTGCTCCTCAGAGCTTCCAGTTTTACAGATAGCACAGAAGGGCTCAGACATCCCTGCTGTCATGGTGCAGAAATAACTTCAAAAACATGGAAGAAGGAGAAAAGACAGATCCCAATTCATGTATAGTTGCAAAGAACAACTGTATAAATTTGCATCCAGAAATAAATAGGAAGTTACTACATTCTTTGGAATTGATAATGTAAAGGCTCCATATAATTATTAGTTGAGAAAACAAACGAAAAAATGCATAGAGTTGTGTCCACTTTTCAAAGATTAACACGGCATCAAGTAGGATACAAAAACCGTAAATATTATCAAGTAAAGGTTGCAATGGCTATAGATATTGAAACTTTGTGAAAATATTTAAGTTAGCTTTTTATCTAAGTAAAGATGATTGGAAACAAAACTGGGGAGACAGCTAGGCATAAAGAATGGTACCTTAGATGTATGTTTAACAGATTTTTGTAATTTTTGAATGATGTACACTGCTTTGCCTTCCTTTAAATTTGATATAGGTTCCTGTTAGTGGACTTCATGACTGCACATGAACAAAAGTCTCACTTTGACATTCACTATTAAGTATATATATACTAAAGAAAAAACAATCTCAGATTTTCATTATGACTTTGGAGGCTGGGCAAGCAGAAAATAAATAATTGGAATAGATGAGTTGATGGGTTTTCTTGTTTGTTTTCAAAGATGACAATTTTGTTCATCAGTTTATGAATTGCTAGCTTTTCAAGTTATTAAAAGGTCAAGACAATTTACTGCAAAATATGCAATACAGGATTTTGACTTTCTTCCACTTTTGCTCAGTGTTAGCAAGAAGAAGATAGCTGTGTCAACTTCTATCTATGAAAACAAATCTGAGTGTAAAAATATATCTATGTGGTTGTTTCCTTATCATTTTAAATATCAACTGTCACAACACACCTTAAAGTATATGTCATGCTTTGGAGAAATGTTCTAGGATAGTGAAAGCATAACAATGTGCAGTCTGTGATGGTTACAGCTTATTTTTAGACAAATGACCTATCAGTAATGACCTCTACTCAGGAACATTTCCTAGGATATTAATAACTAGGAGGAATAAATGACCTGTAGAATAGCCTTGGGCCACCGACTGTCCCAGCTGGCCATTAATCCCCCAGAACTGCTGCAGGCCTTATCATTACAGCTTAATTAATGTAATAATATGATGCATAAATGCTGAACTGCATTTTATTTTTGTATAATTAACCTTTTGGGAATATTTTATGAATGGAGAAAGGTAATATATGTTTTCTAGGTAGATGCTGCATTATTACTTTTATTCACAGTAAACAAATAAATTATGGAAAGCTCTTTATGTGTTTGCACATTTCACACTTCTGAGAGCTATCAGAAGTGAAGGGCAAGGGCATGATTAGAAAGACTCATTATACACTGGTTCTATTCTTTGTGAATGTGTTTCAGTACTGAGACCAAGCAGCCTATGCATTCTCAACAGAGCAGGCAATACTGAATTTTGCTGCTTCTGCCTCTGGACAGCTAAAGCGCTCAGAACAAAAACAGAGCTGAGGTTTGCTCTGATCTGGAATCTGGGAAAATATCCCCGGATTCTCAAGCTTACTTCTCCCATAGCCACTTGGGAATGGATTACTAGGACATTGTCGTGGATATCCGCAGTGATTGCCATCAGAGGTGGTGAAATCTGCTACTGATGTTGCCTGAGCACAGCAGGTGCTCCTTATTCTTGTTTCTTCAATGGCAACAGCAGGGTTGAGGATGGCTCTCCAGAGCTTTTGAAGGAACTGAGATACACACTTAAAAACAACCTTCATAAATATTAATTTATTGACAGCACTGCTGCACAATATAGTTGTAGATCCAACAATATAGTTAAGATCCAACTTAAACTTGTTGGATCATAAACTTGGTCCTGCAGCTTCTAAAGCTCATTAGAGTTGTAGTCATTCATCTTAATTAGGAAGTATCTGATTGCCTTACTAGCTAGATTTTGAAAATTTTATCATTTGGTTATATCCAGCTTTTTACTAGTTAAGTTGCATTTATTCGAAGGATGGCCAAAGATATTTCCTTTCTAGGTGACCATTAAACTAATATTTATGCTCCTGGAGGGATTTAAATAGTATTTTGTCTGTTTTATACCTCCTAGTTTTAGGTGAATAACGAGTTGCATTTTGAGCATCCATCTGCCTGTCAAAGTACAAATATACAGATTTAAGTATAAATCTCATGCACTGTTTACATATAATTATATTTTTACCACTATTAAGTAAGAAGCCCCTCTCTCATTAAAAAAAAAAAAAAGTTCACAGCTTGAAACAAAAAATTCTCAGCAACAAATTATTTTTTCATATCCTGTAAAAGATTTTCAAGCAGACAGAAATTGATTAGAAGAAACCTTTCTGCCACAAAAATCATTGATTGTGAGTTTAATTTATGTTTATCAGATTATTTTTATTTAGGAAAACAAATCTAAAAAAAAAAAACAATCTGAAAATGTTGCTTTGTCAAGTACAAAAAAAGGACAACATATTCAGTAGGGTCAATGGAAGGGAAGGAAGAAAACTATTAAATGCTTTTGCTTTGATCTGATTTATCTTGTAATATTCTGACTAATTCTGCCTGTTTACTAAATAAAGTGATATGCATTAGTCTGGCATTTGTATTCCATGGTGCAAAAATTGCATAAGAACTTGCAACTGTAAAATATGTGTGCTAATATATGTGTTATTTGTCACTAACACTTGTACTCTGAGTAACAGTCTTAAGTAAATCACACTTATTCTTTCATTAGATGCTGTGAAGTAGAAAATGATCACCTTGAAATGAGTAAAAGCTGATCTATAACATCTTGGAAAACCTCTCTTTTTCATTTTTGTTCTTGTAAGAAAATGAGAGTATCTTGCAGTGATTTTGTTTTTCCAATATAGGGACCAGCCAGTTTTTATTCTCTTGTACCCTCCTTGAACAAAGAAACAAACAAAGCCAAATGAAAATAAAACAGATTCCAGTTTTATCCACACAACTGTTGAAGTTGGTTGACCCTAAACTAAGATATGGTTTGATCTATGGAAAAAGAGTGGGAGTATTAAAAATAATCTATTAAACTAATGCCATTACATCTCCATTCTATTTAAATGTTGTGAGGTTACAGTGTCTGTAAGATTTTATGCATATTTGTTTATAACTGCTAAGCTTAAACTACTATACTGAGAGGTTTCTATATCAGCTGTCTGCATCAGGCTGTCTTTTATTGTGTATTTTAAGCTAAAAGAGTATTTCTTAAAATAAAAGCAATGTTTTCTTGATATTAAAAAAAAATAAAATTGTGAAACTCTATGACTTCCTTTATTTTGAGCAAAGGAAAGAAATTAATCAGAACTGAGACAATGATACCTTTCCAGTATGAAGAGTGTGTGTGTGCCACTTGGGAGTTACAAGCTTGGGCCAAATCTATGGAGAGCAGGACCAAAAAATTAGCAAAATAGCACTGTCAAAAAAATGCATTTTTACATTTTTACATATCAAATTGAAACTGCATCACATTTGGCTTCTCTGGTTAGCTTGTTGTAACTTAATGTTACAGGAGAGGGAAGTTTGTCAGGCAAAAGTTTGTCTATGGTGCCAAGTAAAAATCAACACTATGAACAGCGAGTTTCTGTCTTCTGCTTAACCTGCACTTCTGCCTGCTGATGCTCTGGTGAGGGGGAGGAAGTGGATTGGAAATCAGTGAATAGCCTGGAGGGAAAGAGGGAAAGTATAAGGTCAAGGAACAAAAAGCAGATGTTAGGATGTTGGAAAATAGGACCCTTGAGGAACAGGAGACAAAAAGGTTAGGTAAGAGCTATGAAATTGGAATAAAAACTGCTTTATCTCCTCACTGTGCCCCAGCATTGTTTCTCTCTAGTGTCAAGAGGAGAAAAAAAAAAAAAAAAAAGAAAGAAAAAAAAAGAGAGAATGATAGAAAGGAAAAAATAGAAGAAAGTTTCCATGCTAGATGAATTCATAAATTACTTTCTCTTAAATTGAGCGTTTTAGCTGTCATCATTTCTTACCATTTTCTTTATGCTTGTTAAAGCCACTGTTTTGCTCTTGTGCTTAGTTTTGTTTGAATGCAGCCTCTCACTGGCAGCTCTGAGGAACCATCTCTGAGGAATGCAGCACATTGGAGAACATTTTAGGCATATGTTACCAAATACATGAACTAGATAGGTTAATTTCAAAGTGAGTGACCTAGCTTAATCAGTCTGACAGAGAAAACTGTGGCAAGAAAAATGTACGAAAAATTTATCCGTGGTGTTTTTCCTCAGAGGTGCTCATTTGAAAAAAAAAAAAAAATACATATATACATATACATATATATATACATATATATCATGATCTCTCTTTTATTGTCAGTGGTGTTTTCCTGGAAGTGATTATTATGGTCTCTTCTTGTTGCTATATTGACATGTCTTATCTGCATCACTGCAAGTTGCAGTTTGGAGTAAATAGAGGATGGAGAGAAATGGAACTACGATTAAAAAAAAATAAAAAATAAAAAATAAAAAATAAAGAGAAGGATAAACATGGGGAAATCATAAACTTTATGAAAATGTTTGGACATATCCTTTGATATTCCAATTGGAACAGTAAGAAAATAATCTGTATAAAATAATTATAAAATTACTGTAAATTTCTTCAATATGCTTGCTGATGGTTTTGCTATGACATCAGGAGAAATCTCTCAAAAGTATAAATATTAAGACAGAAAGGAACTTGCTTTTGAACCCTGATTTACACATAGTACAAATCCTCTGGAGATGATTCCATTATTTCAATCAGAAGAGAGTGATGAATTTCTGTGTTAAATTAGTAAGTTTCAAATTCCATTTTGTAACTGTTGATTAGTTAGTGAATGCTTACAGAAAAAAGTACCTACAACATTACAGACTCCTTCCTCTCTACTCAGCATTGGAACACTGTCTGTTCTGAGCTTCCCAGTACAAGAGAGGCACAGACACACTGGAGAGAGTCCATTGAAGGGCCACAAAGGTGAGGGAGGGACTGATGTCCCTCTGCTATGAGGAGAAGCTGAGAGAGCTGGGACTGTTCCAGGAGAAGAGAAAACTTGAAGAGATCTCATCAATATCTATAAATACCTATAGGCGAGGGTGTAAAGAGAACCCAGGCCCTTGTCAGTGGTGCCCAGTGACAGGACAAGAGGCCATAGGCACAAACTGGAGCACAGGACATTCCCCGTCTGAGCAGGCAACACTCCTGTGTTGTGTAAGTGATGGAGCACTGGTACAGGCTGCCTAGAGGCTGTGGAGTCTCCTCCTTGGAGATCTTCAGATACTTTTTGGGTATTCTGCTTTAAGTGGCCCTGTTTAAGCAGGGAGGTTGAACCAGGTGGACCCAGAGGTCCCCTCCACCCTTAACCACTCTGTGATAACTGGAGATTACAGATTGAAACAACCTGAATAATCCATTCTAATTTGCTTGTGCAATATTATAGCAAACATTGTTTCCTTTTGCAATTTTGTAGAATTTCAGAATAAGATATGAAGTAAGCTGCTGTTCAGAGTGCTGACTGTTATTTTCATTGCTTCAAGAGATTTCCTGTGTTTGTCTAGAAAGTTTTGATCCCATCAATCTCCATCCTGTTTAATATCTTTATCGATGATCTGGATGAGAGGATTGAGTGCACCCTCAGAAAGTTTGCAGATGACATCAAGTTGGGAGAAAGTGTCGATCTCTCTGAGGGTAGAAAAGCCTTACAGAGGGATCTGAACAGGCTGGATACTTGGACTGAGGCCAGCGGGATGAATTTCAACAAGACTAAGTGGCAGGTCCTGCACTTTGGTCAAAACAACTCCCTGCAGAGCTGCAGGCTTAGGGTAAAATTGCAGAGGAAAAGAACCTGGGGGTGTTGGTTGATGCTCAGCTGAACATAAGCCAGCAGTGTGCCCAGATGGCCAAAAAGGCTAATGGCTTCCTGGCTTGTATCAGAAATAATGTAGCTAACAGGACCAAGGAGGTAAGTGTTCCCCTGTACTCATCTCTGGTGGGGCTGCACTTTGAGTACTGCATTCAGCTTTGGGCCCCTAAATACAAGCAAGACATCAAGGCCCTGGACTGTGTCCAGAGAAGGGCAGTGAAGATGGTGAGAGGTCTGGAGCACAAGTCACATGAGGAGAGGCTAAGGAAACTGTGATAGATCAATCTGGGGAAGAACAGGCTTAAAAGAGATCTTATTGCCCTTACAACTACCTGAAAAGAGGTTTTGGTGAGGTGGGTGACAGTCTCTTCTCCCATGTAACTATTGATAGAACAAGAGGAAATGGCTTCAAGACATTCCAAGGAAAGCTTAGGTTAGATATTAGGAAAAACTACTGCAAAAGAGTGGTTAGGCCCTGAAACAGGCTGCCCAGGGAGGTGGTTGAGTCTCCATCCTTAGGGATGTTCAAAAAATGTGGAAATGTGATACTAAGGAAAATATTTTAGTGGGTAACATTGGTCATATGTGGACAGTTGGAATGGATGATCATAGAGGACTTTTCCAACCTTAATGACTCTACAATTCTATGATTTTATGATATAAATAAATCACTTACAGAGAATTGTCAGAAAAAAAGAAAAAAGGAAGAAAAAAAAAACCTCTGAGCAATTCTCTGCAATTTCTTTGTTACTTTTAACATGGTGCATGTCTCTTATGATTCTAATGAGATCTCAGCTAACTGGAACTTGGTTAGTTTTCTGCTTATATTGAAAAACTATGTGGATGGGGTGCAGAGCTTACTTGCAACAATTTTCTGCCTTCTTGGCTGCTAGAGGTAATTCCATGTCTGTAAGACTGGCATGGGTCAGTATCGGCAATTGAACTCATTTTGGTATATGATGAGCTCTTTTTTGTATTTGTCTGCTGCTGCTGTCATATGAATAGCTTGCAAAGGATCTAGAGATGGAGACTTTTTTTTTTTTTTTTTTTTTTTTTTGTGTGGTAAAAAATTCTAAACCAGAAGTCCCATGTTTGTTGAAAATTAGAAAATACATCTATCAATTTCCATGTTTTCTGGAAAAGCAAAGTATCAGAAATACATTAACTGCATAAATGTTCTCTGAAGCATTTGTTGCAGCATGACTCTCATGTTAAATGGATGAATATTTTTGTTCTTACATCTATTACCTTTCAGTAGTACCATTCAGAAAGCTCACTTGAGTGAACTTATTTTTCTGGGAATACATCAATCCTATGAATCAAAATGACACTTTTTATGTGTGCCAAGGATATCCATTGTATTTATCTGTATATGAAATATATTTACCATTTGAATTACAACAGCTCCGTATATTTATCTGTTACTTCTTAAAACCTCATAAGCAAATCAAAGTTTTTATACTGTATTTGAATTGTTGATTTTAAAATAGCCTTGTAATGGTTACTCAGGTGGAATTCTGAATCGTCCACAATAGTTAAATGAATCACTAGTGTACTCAGGGCCAACTCCAGGCATATGCAGAAGAAGCAGTTGCTTAGGTAGCAAACTACAACGGACAGCTTAATTATACTCCCCTAGCTATGCCATGTTGCTGGAAAGCCACTCTGATTGGCTAAAATTGGTGAAAAGATCAGGGTACATGGGCTAGAAGTTACTGCTGTGTGGAACTGGGGAAAAGGAAAAAGGCAGTAAGTCTGATGTGAAATTCTGCTGTCCTAGTTCAGCCCTACCTCATCTCCCCGTGGTTTATTGTTAAAGAAACAGCCTTACCTCCCTGGGCTTAGAATGGCAACATTCACTTTTGACTATGTGGTGAGAGGTCTTGAGCTGGTTCCAGAAGCTGTTATGTTAGCAGAACAGAAAGCAATTTAACTGCCATTATAAGAAACCTATTTACATGACCTTTATAAATGTCCATTGTATTTTTCCACTTTCCCAGATGACTGAATGCCATGTCTGATGTGATGAAAAATTCAGAGAGTTTAAAACTTTTGAATTTCTCTTGTTCATTCCTATATTACCAAGTTTGACAATGTCTTTTGAGAGGTACATCCAGTCTTAATTAAATACTTCAAATTAGAGAGAATCCATCATATTATTTGAAAAGCTCTTCCAGTCTTAATTATTACTAGTGTTAATAATGTATAACTTAACATCAATAAATTTTGAGCTTCGGGTTCCAACTATTTGATCATCTTATACCTCATGCTATTAATTTTAAAATCCTCCAATATAACTTCTCTGTATAGTGATCTACAGACTGATCAACCTGTATCCTAATTTTAGCACTCCAAAATTTAAATAGAGCTTTCACTTCAACATGGGTCAGCTAAGAACTATCTGATGCCCTGAAGCACTATTCAAGCTCATTTTGAATGTATTAGCTTAGGTTTTAGAAGAAGTTGTTTCATTAATACAGCATGTTATCTATTCCAGTCAGCTAAGGTTGTTACAGCTACCATGTGACGCTACACTGTGTTGTACAGACATAACCAATCTCTCTGGCAACATTTACAGCTGAAAGATAATGACAGCAAAGGCACTCAGAATAAGAAAGTACAGATGGAGAAGACATTTTAATTATCAGGCGAAACTGTAATAAAAGTGGAACCTTCCCAAAATTTAGCTTTTAGGAAAATCTGGGTTAAATCCAAAAGAACTGAATACTAACTCCAAAGGAAAAATAAGCAAACAAACAAACAAACAAACAAACAAACATAATTCATTGTATTACATATAATCCAGACTAAGTAAATGAAATTCACTGGTCTATTGTTAGGACCTTAGTACTTCTGCATCACTTTTTTCACATGAATTAAAAGAGGCCAGTGACAACATGTTCAACAGTTAGCAAATTAAATATTAAAATTGACCTGCTTGTAAATGTTTTAAAATGTAACTTTGACAAATACTAGCAATAATGAGCTCTTACTTTAAAAGTCTTGATAGTTTCAAAATTTCTAGGTTCCCTGTTCTCAAATTGTTACAGTTTTATAAGATGGTTTAAATATTTGGGATTTATAAACTTATTCTCATTCAGAAAAAAAAAAAAAAAAAAAAAAAAAAAAAAAAAAAACATGAGAATTAGGTATGGAAGGATTCAGTCAGCTTCACAAGGGCTGTTAAAGTAGTCTCAAAAACAAGTGCTTTTTGTTAATTCTTGCTTCCAGATATGTACCATTTCAGGTGAACTAAACTAAGGAAAACTATAAAGCTGGGACATAATCTTCATTTTGCCAGCTGAGATGTTGTGATTTTGTGTTTGTCAGTTGCGATAAACCCTTATCCTGGGAAAAAAAAAAAAGAGGAGATGGGTATAAACAACTGCACATGAAAAAGGCAGTAGATTATTCCTTTCCAAGTAGCCCTCATTACTGTTGGTTTTAAAGCACTTGTAGAGCCACATCTCTCTATTTAGTAGTACTTCCTAGTAGTTGTATTAAATCTAATAAGACTGTGAAAAGTAAGATACACCACTAAGTTGGATGAATGTGGCCTTCACTGACAGCTAATCATTTAGGAATATTTAGGTAGAATGGGTTAAGTATTATGTAAATTCAAACCACTGTGCTGCAAACTGTGATGTTCCACTTTAACCTGAAAGTTTACCCATTCCACTGCGATAAAGAGTGAACTAATACATGCTGCTCTGGCCCACACTCTTTTTAATGCAGTAATTTTTGTTCAAGTAAGTGCAGTGTTTGAATTCTTTGTCATCTAAATCATCCACATGGCTGTCTTAAATATTGTTCGGTTTATAAAAAGCAAAACCAGAAGATACTATTAATCACTACTGCCAACCTCAGCATACCCATATGGGCTGTAATCTGAAGCTTTGCAGTTTTTTTAATGCTTCTAAAACTGCTAAATATAAGCTTGTACATTAGTATAATGAATAGAACTACAACAAATATGCTTAGTTAAGATTTGTAGTTGCATTCTTTCACTATAATGACTAATTTAGTATCTCCTTAATCATATAATTTGGAGACAAATGTGTAGATCATTATAGTTTTTATTTTCAGTCTTATGATTTAATTGCTACCCTGTAGGTTCTGCTTGTCCAGCACAAACATTTTTCAAATATATTCCTCATGGGATGGGCCATATATTTAAAAATCTCTTTAAGCTAATTTTTTGGTGCTAACAAATAAGCATACTACATTCTGCTAGTGGAAGGTGATCAGTGAAGGGGTACTGTTATTTAGGCCCAGATCGAAGGCTTACAAAGACAGGAGAAAGAAAAAAAAGCTATGTGCATCACTGAATTTTCAGCAGTGACTGACAATATGAGGATTGCAAAGTTACAGCTGATATACCTCTGCTAAAATAAAAAATCTTGGATTTGTTATATCAAAACCAAAGGATAGGTAGATCCCCATGCATTGATTCTGCATGCGTGCATGCGTGACCTCTATTTGTAACCCATGTGTAAAACATCATAGCAATATTATATAAAACTTATTTGTCTCACTAAATTCTGTTAAGATCTCTGCACTAGAGAAACATATTTGATCATTCACATGTCTGGTAAATATATCACGTTGCTTCAAAGTTTAATGCCGAGCAAAGTGTGCTTTTATTTTATTTTATTTTGTTTGTTTGAGGGGGTGGCAAGAATTTATTTAATTTTAAGACTTTCTGAAATGTCCAGACACTGGGGCAAGGAAAAGACAAGTCCTTCCTCTTTTAGTCTTTTGGTTCTGTTATCGTTAATTTGCCAACCTACTCTATTTAAATAAGTCATCATTTAAGGATTACAAAACAGCCAAAATACAATCAGCAAGCCTTGAATACTCCAATGATTCCATAAATACAACATTGTTGGCAATAATTTCTACAGTTGATGACAAGTTTCCATGCTGAAAAATGTGCACCAGTTTAGCTCTGCACAGATGTTGTTCCAGTGAATGTGATGTCCTTAAAATTTTGCACTGCATTGTGCTGATCTGCCGTTGGGAATCATCCTGAGATCTCACTGTTGTATACAGTGTCATTCTTCACATATTTAAACCACTTCCACTAAAGACAGTTTGATAAAAAACATCGCTAAAGTAAGTATAAACAGTTTCATTTACTTCATACGCAGTGTCTGAGATAGTTATGAATGGGCTTAAAATTACTCCTCTAAACAGCTGGCATTTGTAAAATGCAGTTTCACAATCTACTTAAGCTGGCCTAAAACAGCGCAGCTCTGTTGTGTCTGTATGAGCAATAATGTAGCAACGAGGCTGCCAACCCCTGGAACACAAACGGGCTGGCAGGAGCACACGGCTGGGACAGAGAAAGAGTGCAGAACTTTTGGCAGTAGCACCGTCCTGCATCTCTCTGCTGACAGTGACACCAGGCTGGAGTGACGCTCTGTCTTGCAGTGCTGGAGAATTCCAACTGGAAGAAGATGCTGCAATACGGAAAAACAACAAACCCACCGCCACCATCAAAAATGGTATCTTTCCTTCTTTCTGTTCTGCTTGTTAATAATTAGCATAGCTATGTTATTTTTTAGTTTTAATAAAATTAGGATATTCATGGGCTTATTTATTTATTTGTTTGTTTGTTTATTGCATTTTTTTGTTGTTGCTTTTGCTTAGTTACAACTGTTAAGTAAATATGAAAAGCTGGACATCAGCCAACAGTGGGCACTTGCATCCTGAACTGCATCAAAAGAGGGGTGGCCAGAATGAGGAGGGAGGTGATTATTCTCCCTGTTCTTCCTTCATGAGGTCCCATCTGGACCCAGGCCTGAGGCATTCAGCACAGAAAGGGTGTGGAACTGTTGGAGCAGATCCAAAGGGCCACAGAGATGATGAGAGGGCTGGAGCATCTCTACTATGAAGAAAGGTTGACGGAGTAGGGCTTGTTTAGCTTAACCAAGGCTCCAGGGAGATCTCACTGTGGCCTTCCAGTATTTGAAAGGAGCTTGTATGCTGGAGGGGGACCAGATTTTTACATGGTCTGATAGTGATAGAACAAGGAGGATACAACAGAGATAGGACAAGGACTAATAACAGAACTAATAGAGAGGAGATTTCAGTTAGATGTTCGGAGAAGTTTTTTACTCAGAGGGTGGTGAGGCACTGGCACAAGCTGTCCAGAGAAGCTGTGAATCTGTTCCTCAGAGTCACTCGAGATCAGGTTGGATGGGTCCCTGGACAGCCTGATCTGGTAGGTGGCACCCCTGCCCATGGCAGTAGGGTTGGAACTGGATAGTCTTAAAAGTTCCCTCCAATCTAAGACATTATCTGACTCAATGACTCTATGAAATGCATTTTAATATAAATAGAAATAAAAATGACCTGTTAGAACAGTACTACCACATGCTGTTTTGCTCCTTTTTTTGTGTGTGTGTAATCTACAGTCTGTTTCCCCTTTACTCACTCAAATCCCAAAACATTGGAATTTAGATGTGTTTAGAGTTCTACTCCTTTCTAATACAGTTAATACATTTATGCGTGTATGTTTCTCTGTGTGATTATATTAATGAAAATTAACATGATTTTTGCTTTAAATTTAGGAATTTATGTACTTTTGCTACTTGAGGAATTAGGTAGAAGTTTTAAGAGTCCACCTTTACCACACATTTTATTATCTCATTCAGATCCTACCAAAACTACTTGGCTCTTTTCATGTATATACATCAAATTTTCATATTTGATAGCAGCATCTCATTCATTTATAAGCTTTTGTATTGTTATTCTGCCCTTTGACAATGCCAAATATTTAGTTGCAATCCAGTCAATTATCCTACTCTTCATTCATCTGTTAGCACTTGGCCTGGAGTCAGGCAAGATAGCAGCACTAGCATTTTCGAGATCACTCAGATGATTGGTTGTAGTATCCATGCAGAATGCAATCCCTGAATCAGTACACTAGAGCATATCTCCAACAATGATCCTATGTCATATCTAAAACTAGAAATGACAGTAAGGTCACTTCCCCATGTGCCAAAACCGATTTTCTTGGTAGATATTTGATTTTTTTTTCATGATAAGAATGACAGTCATTCTTCATAGATGAAGAATATTTGAAATTTCATGAATATATTTTAAAGAATATACTGCAATTTGATGCCAGATGCTCAGTGTTTCCACTAAACAACAACAACAAACAAGTGATTTGCTTTCACAATTAACAATCGTTCTAAATGTGACCCTGATTTTACTGGTCACTCCTCAAAAGGTACTATGCAACCAGCTATAACAGAATGCCTTTTCAGGCTCATTTCATGGAAAAGAAGGTTACAACTCATGGTCACTATTCGTAATTACCTTAAACCAGTTCCTCTGAAGTTTAATCCACTCAATTGTTTCTCTTGGATTCATGAGTTGCTGCTTTGTGGTTCTTTTTTTTTTTTTTTTCCCCCCTATCTTTCAGTTGTAATGTAGTGATTATGCGTGTCTGCTGTCTATTGGAAATTGCTAACAGAAAAAAAATGACTAAATATTAGTTGCAACACATTTGTTATTTTCTCATAATATTTCTCTGTCCGTCATTATTTTACCCTCAAAGCACTTGCCCAAAAAGCTAGAAGGTTCTCAGTTGAACATTCCCACAAAGCACTGAGTGTCTACGGGAGGCTCTTCATTTACGGCTGCTCCCAAGCCTTCAAGGACATCCTGTAAAACTAAGGAACAACACAGTGAAAGCTGAACTTTGAAAATGGAAGCAGTAAAGCTTCTATTCAAAAACTGTAACAGATACGATGCAAGATAACACGGGAACAAAGGAAAAACGGTTTTGATGTTTCCACTTGTAGTGTGTCTCAATGTTTCTACTAACTTAAAAAGAAAAGCAGACTCTGTTGCTAATTTAATTTTACCTTTCGTCTCCTCCTGTAATAAGTTCCTCAGTAGTTAGCATGAAATGGCAGAATGTTTGCTGTTTCAAGTCCAGGAAAATATATGCTGATCTTTGGTCATTATGTAAATTCCTTCTGATGGAAAGATAAGATCCAGGCAATAATCGGTAGTTTTTCCTCCTAAGCAAAGGTCATGTCTAAAGGATTAGGATGATGCCAGATGTATTTTATAACCATTGTGCGTAATTTAATAATGCAATCTTTCTAAGATGGTCTCTGTGGCACAAGGAAACAGAATCGGTATTCATTTCAAAACAGAAAACACAGTTGCACTTTTAAGTACTCCTTAATTTGCCTAATTTATAGCTAAGACTTTGCAGAAAGAAAAGTTAAGAATCCAGGTTCGGAAGAAGTTCTTGGGTTAACGAAAGCACACATCCTTTGAAGTACGGTTTATAAACCCAGAAATTGGTAACATATTAAACATATCACTTATCCTAGAAAGTACAACCTACCCGAGCAGGGCTGGCACGGCACCGGGCGGATGACACAGCCCGAAGGCTCGGCAGGCCGCCACCAGCAGCGCGAGCAGCTCTGCGAGCCCGACAGCGGCGTTATCGCTCCGAAGCGCGGACACCAAGGAGCGCTGCCCAGCAGAATCGGCGGGCCCCGCACCGCGAGTTGTGGAGCAAAGGTTTTCTACGTGCCATTACGGTTTTATGCCGTACTTCAGAAGCCTTCTGCTCAAGCTGAAGGAGAGCCATTTTAGTGTCTAGCGTAAAATAAACCGCCTGTGCCGGGAGGTACTTGTAAAACGCGGGACCCCTCCAACAGGCGGATGCTGCGCATCTCCGTGCTTCCTGAGGCACTTTTACGCATTTATTTCTTCCTCATAAAGTTGCGAGCTGCGCATCAGACGGATCCCCCCGCCCTCCTACCCACCTGCTCCCCCATCCCGATCCCTTCCTCCCCGCGGACTCGGGGGAGCCGCCCGGCCCCGCCTCCCCCTACCATCCGCCGCTCCCGGGCCCAGCCCCCCCGCTCGGGCCCCGGCCCTGCCCCCGGGCGCGCCCGCCGCGCTCCGCTCCGCTCCGCCGGCAGCCCGCTGCCGAGGCGTAGGGGCGGCGGTGGCATCGCGGTGGCGCGGGGCTGGGCTGGGCGCGGCGGCCGCCTCACGCAGTCGCAGGGAAGAGAGCGGCCGGGAGCGCCCGCGGAGCCGGGGGTGCACTCGCCGCCGAGGGCCGGCGGATTCCTACTCCGCGGGAGGGCTCCGCCGAGCGCGCCGCCTTCCAGCCGCAGTGACATCCCCGCCGCTACGCTCGTTCGCCGGCAGCTCGCCGCTCCCCGCAGCGCTCCGCGAGCCACCGGAGGAGGGTCAGCCCCGAAGTTGCGGCCAGTCCGGGTGAAAAGTAGCGGCGTGGCGGAACGGGCCGCGGTCGAGCCGAGAGGGAACGGTGCAACGGCTCGCCACCCCCGGTGCGGTGGCTGGCTCGGCGCCTCGGCCCCCGCCCGCACGAACAGCGCCGCGGGTAAGTCGGGCTGAAGCCGCGCGGGGGCAGACGCGAGGAGCCGGGCCGAACGGGGCGCCCGTACCCGCCGCCCAAACTTGCTCAAGTTGTGCGGCCCCGGGGCGGCGGCGCGGCCCGGCCGGCGCCGGGCGCCCTCTGCTGGCCACGGTGTGGCGCAGCGGGAGGCCGCGGGGTTGTGGTATGCAGAGGCGACCGGCTCCCGGCGGGCATCCCGGCCCCGTAGTGATTTGTTGGGGATGCGAGCTCCGCTGGCTTTTAGTGGTGTGTTCTCGGTGTCGTTTATTGGGTAGCTTGTGGCACCGTGACAGGAAAATGTGCCCTGAGTCTTGGGAGTCGCGCAGGGAAAGGTGGAATAACGAGAGTTGAGGTCACCAGTGTGAATTTCCATTTTGACAAAGATAAATGTGAAATTTTGATTTTTAATTAAATTTCTTTGAGAAAAGAGAAAAAAATGCATTAACCCTCAACTTTCCCAAAAACATTATCAGTTCCCCGTGACTAAATAGCCTGTGTTCTGACACCTGCACAGCTTCAGAGAACTTCTGTTTGTGTTTCCACAGAAAGAACCAACATGCAAAAAGGAAGGAAAACCAAAACTGCTCTTTTAGCAGAAAAGCATTGGCTTTCAGCTCCTTTCATATGGTTTTGTTTTGCTTCGTAATGGGAGGAGCAGGATTCTCTGAATCACTGAGGCAGAATTTGGGCAGCATTGGCTGAAGATGAGATTAAAGAAGACTTGAGTATATGTCGATACTCCCTGACTGTTAATTCAGACAAACTTTTTACCAACGGAGGGGAATAGTGGTTAAAAGCACCACGGACTCATTTAAAGGAGCTGATGAATGATTTCTGCCTTTTTTTTTTTTTTTTTTCCCTTCCCACTCTCCCACGAGTCCTAAGACAAAGGTGATAAAGAATGTGTATACAAACTGAGATAAGGGGAAGGCTGAAGAAAGTAGATTCCATTTTTGAGTCTTTTTCAAGTGCTGTAGATTCCCTAAATAATTAAATTTGCCACATTGTTTTGAATAAATTATATATATTTTTTGTGATCAGTGGGGTTTTTTTGTTGTTGTTGTTTTTTTCTGTTTTCTTTTTTTGGTCAGCTCTAGAAGTGGCATTTGACCTGATTGAAAACTTTAACACAGAAAACGTGTGGCTCTGATTCCTGTTTTCAAACTGAGGTTTTCAAGTTACCAAGGGATAACATTCCAGTTTGTTCTTGTGTATTGTCATCCTGTGTTTGTATGCATATCTTGGAGATTTTACTTTTTCCCTGATTTTAGTATACATGCTGCGGTGTTGTATTTGAGAAAAGTGTGAACAGAAGACACCTGAGATTTAATTTCTTGGCAGACTCGTTATTCCAGTGTCATAGTTCACATTACAAGTAATCTGAGTAACTGTTAGAATGTGCAGTAAAACTAAGTCTTTTGTCTTAAGAAAAAAAAAAATGCCTTAAGATGTTCATGTTTATACTGACTGGATCAAAGCTTGATATCTGAATGTTATGTTTTGTTAGGAAATGCATGCCGGGGGAAGAGGAGCTGCTTAATGGATCATGGCTCTGATGCTTACAGGGCATACCTTATTTCTAGCATTAATGATGTTTGCTGTCTTCACTTTTGAAGAATCTGTAAGCAATTACTCTGATTGGGTGACTTTTATGGAAAATATAGATCAGTATGAGAAAGAGAAACTTGGTAGTCTTGGTGCTGAGCAGAAGCTGAAAAAAGCAGTTCTTCATCCAAGCTTGTATTTCGATGCTGAAGATATCCATGTGTTGAGGCAGAAAGCTCACACAAGCCATTCACATATATTCAGAACCATCAGGAGTGCAGTGATGGTTATGTTATCCAACCCATTGTACTACCTACCTCCACCCAAACATGTTGATTTTGCTGCAAAGTGGAATGAGATTTATGGTAACAATCTGCCACCTCTAGCATTTTATTGTTTGCTGTGCCCTGAAGATAAAGCTGCATTGGATTTTACTGTGGAGTATATGGACAGAATGGCTGCTTACAAGAACTGGTTGGTTGAGAGCGCGCCTGGTGATGAAGTCCCACTTGGCCACTCCCTAACAGGATTTGCCACTGCTTATGACTTCCTCTATAATTCACTGGAAAATGTGAGAAGACAAAAATACCTGGAGAAGATAAGGTCTGCAAGCAAGGAAATGTTTGAGTACTCAAAGGTTCGTTCCTGGGGAAAGCAGCTTCTTCACAATCACCAAGCAACCAACATGCTCGCTTTGCTCACTGGAGCTTTAGTGACTGGTGTGGACAATGGATCTCAGGCAAATATTTGGAAACACACTGTTGTTGATGTGATGGAGAAAACAATGTTTCTGCTCAGTCACATTGTAGATGGGTCTCTGGATGAGGGAGTAGCTTATGGGAGTTATACCGCTAAGTCAATAACACAGTATGTTTTCCTGGCACAGCGACACTTTGGTATTAACAACTTGGAAAATAATTGGCTCAAAATGCACTTTTGGTTTTATTATGCCACCCTATTACCAGGCTTTCAAAGGACTGTAGGTGTAGCAGATTCTAATTACAATTGGTTTTATGGTCCTGAGAGCCAGCTGGTTTTCTTGGATAAGTTTGTCCTGAAGAATGGAGCTGGCAACTGGCTGGCACAGCAAATTAGAAAACATAGACCCAAAGATGGACCAATGGTGCCATCCACTGCACAGAGGTGGAGCACTCTGCACACTGAGTTTATATGGTACTCTGCTGAAATCACTCCACAACCACCTCCTGACTACGGCACTGCTAAAATGCATGTGTTTCCTAACTGGGGAGTTGTTACTTATGGGGCTGGATTACCAAGCAGCCAGACAAACACCTTTGTGTCCTTTAAGTCTGGAAAACTTGGTGGACGGGCTGTTTATGACATTGTCCACTTTCAACCATATGCCTGGATTGATGGATGGAGAAGTTTTAATCCTGGACATGAGCATCCTGATCAGAACTCTTTCACTTTTGCTCCCAATGGGCAGGTGTTTGTATCTGAGGCTCTGTATGGACCTAAACTCAGCCACCTGAACAATGTCTTGGTGTTTGCCCCATCTCCTACGAGCCAGTGCAATCAGCCTTGGGAGGGACAGCTTGGTGAATGTGCCCAGTGGCTGAAGTGGATTGGTCATGAGGTTGGAGACTCAACTGGGGAAATTATAACAGCTTCCCAGTCTGGGGACATGATGTTTGTGAGTGGGGAGGCAGTGTCTGCTTATACATCAGCAATGAAATTGAAAAGTGTGTACCGCATTTTGCTGCTCTTAAATTCTCAGACCTTGTTAGTAGTAGACCACATCGAGAAGGAGGCAGACTCTCCTGTTAATTCAGTCAGTGCCTTTTTTCATAATCTTGACATTGATTTTAAATATATACCCTATAAATTTAAGAACAACTACAATGGAGCTATGATGGATGTGTGGGATGCCCACTACAAGATGTTTTGGTTTGATCATCATGGGAGTAGTCCTGTTGCTAGGATACAAGAGGCAGAACAAGCTGCTGAATTCAAAAAGCGATGGACTCAGTTTGTAAATGTTACCTTTCCAATGAAAAGCACTCTTACAAGGATTGTTTACCTTTTCTATGGCCCATATGTCAATGTTTCTAACTGCAGACTCATTGATAATGTAAAGTCTGGATTTCAGATATCACTTAGTGTCAACAGCACAGAAAACACTGTTTCTGTTGTGACTGATCATCAGAATTTAAAGGCCAGGTTTGATTACCTGGGATTTGGTGGTTTTGCCAAAGTTGTTCATGAAAACAAAGTGACTAAGTTTGGTCTAGGTACTGAATCTGTGGAAAAATTGATTAAAAATAATAGGGTAGTTTTGCCATTTGGGTTCAAAGTGAACATAATTGCAGGGTTAATTTTAGGTGTTAGTTTAGTCATACTGGCCTTTCAGTGGCGGTTTTACGTATCCTTTGGTAAAATGTTGCGTTGGATCCTGATACTGGTTATTGCACTGTGGCTTATTGAACTGGTTGATGTATGGAGCATGTGTACTCAGCCAATCTGTGCAAAATGGAGCAGTGACTTGACAAGGCTAGAACACGATGAAGGCAATAAAGCCAAACAATTAGAAGGGACTCCCATTGTTTTTCCAGATGTTATAATTACTTCACTTCCTGCTTCTGGTGCAGAAATTTTAAAACAGCTGTTCTTTAACAGCAGTGACTTCCTATACATGAGGATACCTACGGCCTATCTAGAAATTCCTGAGAGTGAATTTGAAATTGATTCCTTTGTAGATCCATGTGAATGGAAGGCTTCTGATGTTCAGAATGGGCATTTTCATCTTCTCAAGGGGTGGCTCCAGTCTCTAGTTCGAGACACAAAATTACATTTACAAAACATTCAGTTATATGAAGCCAGCAGAAGTAAAATTACTCAGCATTCTGCCGTAAACAAGGACAAAAAGAAAAGATCCAAAAAGAGAGAATCTCTATTGGAGCAAAGAAGTAGGGCAAGAGCGAGTCAAGATAAAGATGCTGAATATATTAGGGAATTGAGGAGACACCTTGTTTATTATCCTAATGCACGACCTGTGCTTAGTTTAAGTAGTGGGAGCTGGACATTAAAGCTTCCCTTCTTTCAGGAAATCCTAGGACCATCATTGAGAGCATTATATGTAGTAAGAGACCCACGGGCATGGATATATTCAATGCTGTACAAAAATAAGCCAAGCCTTTACTCTTTGAAAAAGGTACCACAAAGCTTAGCTGCAATGTTTAAATGGGAAAATGGTAAAGGAAAATGTAGTATCAATGAAAGCTATGCCTTTGAATATGAATCATTAAGAAAAGAATTTACAAATTCTAATTCAAATGCTGTTTCTGTGTTGTCCCATTTATGGCTAGCAAACACAGCAGCAGCACTGAGAATAAATGGAGACTTGCTGCCAACAAATTATCTGATGGTCAAGTTTGAAGATATTGTGAGCTTTCCGCAGAAGACAGCTGAAACAATTTTTGCCTTTCTTGGTATTCCTCTTCCTCCTGCTAGCTTAAACCAAATATTATTTGCCACTTCCACCAGTCTTTTCTATCTTCCCTATGAGGGGGAAATTTCACCAAGTAGCATTCATGCCTGGAAGCGAAACATGCCCAAGAAAGAAATTAGACTGATTGAAGATACTTGTTTTTCTCTAATGGAACACTTAGGATACCCAAAGTTTGTAGAATAAATGCTGCTGGTCAGCAGAAATTTGCACTAGTCATCTCTGACTCCCAATTTGTGGATAAATATTAGAGAAGTTTGTTTATTCTTGTAAAATGTGTACAGTCTGCTACTTTCAGAGAAATTATTTTAAGAAAAATATAGTTGTTCTTGAAGGTGTGATTTTTGTTGTTATTATTATTTTTAAACTTGTAACTGCTTTTGCTGCCTTTGGAAAAGAAAAAAAAAAAATTGAAAAAAAAAAGGCTGTGTGAACCTTTATGGAACTACCAGCTGAGGACTCTATAGCTCAGGGGATAAGTAATAGAATATGGAGCTTTTTACCTCCAGCTCACCAGTTTTACTCCAGCCCAGGTGGTTAGTTCCCAGAAGTATTTGCTATCTGATGTTTGTGTGATGGCTTATATGAAATTAAACTGGTGATATTGGCCCAGCTCCCAGTGATGATAATTAACCCCTTCTGACAGGTTTACTGAGACATTCTGTCTCACTGATCATTATAATGGTGCAAAATAAATGTAAGCTGAGGTGTAAGACTGTTCAGCACCCCTTCAGTGGGTGAAAACAGCCAGAACGTTTGAGTGAATTTAGTTCCCTGTCTGTGGCCTCAGCAGACACGGATATTAAATATAATTGTATGATATGGTTTCTTCAGCTCAGAGATATGGCCCTTGTATTGGGTTTTGTGCTTTGACAAAAGAGAAGACTTTGTTCTCCACTCCTGAGAATACAGTATCTTTCGTGAACCTGAAGTAAACTACCCAGAGAAAAAGAAATAGGACAAAATCTAAGAAGACGAGAAGATATCCTCAGCTATCAGTTAAATGTGTAGTTTGACCTGCCTCAACCTGAATCAATTTTGAGGGTTGTTAGCATCTTGGCACCACATGCTGCTTTATCCTATACTTCTTGCCTAAGAAGTTCCATAAGGATCTTCTTGAGTGAGACTTTTCTATCCTTTTTTGTAATTTCTCTGATGATTCTTGTGCATAATTTCACTGAGGCCAGTGCAAATATTTTATGTCAGTGTCAGTGGTCTGTTGTTAATGTCTGCATAAAATGGAAATCTAAGATTTAAAAGATCTTAAATAAATCTCCAAGTCTGTGTTACTGAGGGGTTTGCTTTTCTGTATGATATGTTTCTGAAGGACAACCAATGTTAATCTCAGGTCTCCCCTCAGAGAATGGAGAAATCTGAAACTCATTTCACTCTCAGCCACCTCACACTTGAGTGATTCGCTGCCGTAAAATATTTCAAAAGTTGCCTGTTAATGTTTGCTGTTTTGTTTTTTGTTTTTTTTTTAATCATGACTAGTGTTTCTTTTACATGGTGCTATAATGCAGTATTGGTTTGGAAACAGATAGGCTTGATTGCATAAATGTTTATTCATCACAACTTGTTTTCTTCTTGAGTCACAGTCTTTGTTTAGCACATCCCCATTAAGAAAAAGTTTAATTTCCTAAGAATTTTTTTTAAAAAAATGTATGCATACAGTAAATGCAGATGTGTAAAACAGATCATCTATTTCCTTTACCACTTGTTTTCTATTACATATGGAATTGTCTTGAAATATGCTTCTGATGGTTTGTGACAACTAGGTTCAGAGCTTTGGGTTATTATACTGAAATATGTATGTAGATATTGTTAATTTGGGTGATAACCATTAGATGAAATCAAAAGTTTAGTGAGTATTTTTGTACAGAATACAGATACCCTTTCTGATTTATAAAATATAAATGTGTTCTTGCCTTTCCTTCCAGGCTTAGTGCTGTGTCCCTGTCTTACCCCACTGTCTTGTTCTGCTCTTACATACATATCATATTCTTTGGAGCATGTAGTGATGTCTCATCATGACCTAGATAAAAGTAATTCTTTCTCTTCCAATCATTTGTATGTTGAAATGGGTCTCTAGCACGATAACCACTGATATTTTAGAATCTCACTAACCTTAACTTAACTGCCATTTACTAGCAGCAGCTGCTGTTTTTTCCCTCCTACAGTTCTGGGCCTCACCCCTGACTAGCTGGATGTCAAGTTAAAGGAAATATTAAACAAGTTTATATACATTGACACGCTAGTGAAACTTTGGTTTCCCACTATCATTTTCTCAAATTGCCTTTTTCTGAAGCCATTTTTAATCATACTTGTAAAAAAAAAAAAAAAAAAAAAAAAAAGTATTATTGTCTGTACCATTTTTGTGCTTGACAGAATAAGTTTCAGCATTTGCCTTCTATTTCCAGGATTTACACTCTAGAATTGGAACAAACAAACAAACAAAAAAATTGTCAAATGTTAAAAGCAGCTGAAGGTAAGAACTAAGGATGACTGTGTATTTGTGAAAGTAAAAAGAAACCTTTAAATCCATTCTTGAAGTGCCATGATAGCCTATAAAGCTACTTATTATTTGTTTTTGAGGAGTTTGGGTGGAGAGGTCTCTCAGGAAGGTCATTCATGCTTCCTTTGGAATACAGGTTATCTCAGGCATTTATGTTCATAATACATGCCATTGCTGTCATTTCTTTATTTTAGGAGTTATTTCTTTACTTTACAGGGTCAAAGAATGCATAATATATTATTCAGATTTGGATGCAGTGTGTGTTCCTTGTACACATTTAATAAGAGAACTGTGTTCTCTATTTTTGGATCTTGTTGTGAGGGCAAATGTATTAAAATAATTATGGTAAAATATGTAGAGGGAAAGGCAGTGTCTTTGATAACAACAGGGTAGGAATACCTCGGGCATATCACCTCTCCAGTTGTTAATAAAAGAATGTATTTATTCAGTTTCAGATGATAAATTACTTAACACTTCACTGAAGTTAGTGCCGGACAGGAGTTAACTCAGCCATGTTGTTGACTGACTATTGAAATTGTGGCCTTGTAACTGCATGAATGGCAACATGAGATTATAAAACATGTGTATGGTAGAAGAGAATACCTACTCAAATCTTGAGACTTTGCAAAATTGAGACTTTGCAAAATAAGTGTCAGTGGCACCATCCATTTTATTTATGAATAAAGTCTAAGTAGTGATACGGTATACTGTGAAGATCTGGTGATAAATAAATAAACTTATTTTAGTTTCTAGTTTTTTAGTTTCTCTATTAAAGGATAAATTTTAATTTTAAATCTGTGCTGATCTCAAGTCAGATTGATCATTAAACAAACTTCTTTCCGTATACAAGCATTCCTGTAGTCTCATGTGGCTTTGTGTATGAAGAACATGAATGCATTTTATAATCTGAAATGATTCTGTGGGTGTACAGTTATCCTTAAAATTCTTTTCAGTCGCTTGCATCCAGAGGAGGAATGGATGCAGACTTTAATCTCATACTTCTCCATATATTATTGCTCCAGAATTTCAGTAACAGTTGAGAATCAATGTCAGACTTCTTTTGAAAAGCATGTCTATTTAAGTATGTTGAATTAATGAGTGTTGTAGTGTTTTCAGTTACAATTCAAAAAGACACTCATGATAATAGTCTCAGTATTTTATCTTTACTTTTACTTTCTCCCTAGTTAAATGGTGATAATTGTTTGTAATGTATTGCAGGTTGAGCTTTCCAGTTAGGAGAGAGCTACAATTTTGACATAAATTAAAAAGGATGACTTTATTTAAATGGGTATCTCGGAATCTCATTTGGAAGCCTAAGGAAAATAAACAACAAGGGATATATTTCAACTGTTTATGTACGTTGTAACTAAGTGACATTGGCCCTGGGACCAATGCACATGGGTCTCGTCTATTCAGAGTTCTATCAAACTGCATATCTGTAGTCTCTGAACACCCTTAAATGCTTTTATTGTCCCAATGAGGCACTTTCCAAGAGCAAAATCCGTGAAGATGTGCCTCAGTTTCATGGTCAGATTGATTTCCTTCTCCCTCTTAGCATGCAACTTGCATTCAGCTCTTCACCAAAATTTATGTTTGAACAGTTAATTTGCAGGATCCAGGGTGGAGTTGCTGGACAAGATCCTCAGTTATATGTAAAATGTACAACACAACTCATTTGTCACTGAAATACTATTCTGATAGTGTTAAAATGCAAAACAAAAATATACTTCAAGTTTCATAAAGTTATTAATAATTACTTTATGGATCTGACTTATTTTTTTAACCATAAAAATTGTTTCACTTGCAGTTTGGACTTCATGATGTGACTGTCTTGGCTCTGCCTGACAGTTATTTCCAGTGTTAGTCTTGGTGGTACTATTTCTTTGACAAGCATCATACATATATAATATGGAATGCAATAGTGTATTTGCTCAATAAAATGGAAGTTCACATTTCACGGTTAAGGATAAAAATATGATACATCCATATTTCTTTAAGTTAAAAAGATTAGGAAGTGGCCCATATGTTAAAGACTATGTGTAGGAATATTCTATAACTAGAATATATGGTATTTATTTTACGGGACTTAGAAGTAATTTATCTCTTTTTGTTTACATAAAATTATTACATCTCTACGATGAGGACATCATAATCATTCCTTTTTTTTTTTTTTTTTTTTTTTTTTTCCTGGACTTCATTTTAAGTTTGGTTCAGAGTAAAACCTTTTTTTAAATCCAAACATAAAGGGACTCTCTTCTGAATTGACATTCTGTCTGAAATTTCTTGTAGTCTCAAATTCCATTTCATTGAATTTCTGTGTGGAATATCATTTAATACAAGATCGAATCTCCAAATTCTAAGCTAAAGCTATTCCGATCTGGACCATAAGTAGAATGGTGCCTTGCTGACCTCAGTGAATGTTTTGATATGACTTCAACAAGGCCAAAATAACTATCCTAAATATTTATTTCTGGAAGGAACTATGCAAAATTTATTTGCTAAATGTCTCTAAATCATTCTTTATTACAAAGACGATATTAGCTGCTTTCAAAATGTAAAGGATGATTTGTGTTTGGATATTTCTATCTTCTGTAAATAAATTTTACCTTCTGGAGAATTATCATCTACCTTGCCTGAATATTTCAAAACATCAGAAATGTAATACTCAAGGCCAGAGTGGATGTGGCCATGCACAATTTGGATCCTACAACAGGAGTGTTGGAACTAGATGATTCAAAGATAAGTGATTCTTTGATTCTATCATTCAAATGATCAAACAAAATTACTTAATATTAGAAGAGAAAATTAAATGCATTAGAGCTAACAATATGCTAGGATTTATATGTAATGTAAGAAGAAGTCTGATTTTATTCACACCTGTCTAAACAGAGGATAATTTCTGAAAGATTTTTCATTTATCTTATAAAACCTAAACATTTAGTTTATTCTTTTTACTGAGGAAGATATTGTTGTGTTTAAAAACATGACCTAATTTAATCAGACGTTACATTAGGTAATTTAACTGTGGGTCTACGTGAGGAGTCTTGCTACTCTAGAATCAACGGAGAATTAGTGTCACCTTCAGAAGGTAATCAGACACTACTTTCTGTAAATCCTCAAAAGCTGTTGGTGATTAAATTCTTTACTTTAGCTGCCTGCTGAAAGATCTCAATTAAAATAGGGTTAATTTAGGTTTAAATGTGTATGATCTTACTTCTAAGTCGATTTCTGCATCTGAGCATTCCTAGTGCATACATTGTCCACAGAAAATTTTATGAAATATCTTACATTTAGGGTATCACAAAGCTTTGTGATACAATCGTAGAATGGTTCAATTCAAGAGTGACCTAATGGAGGTCACCTGATTCAATTCCCCTGCTCAAACAGAGGCACCCAAAGCGGATTGCCCAGGACCATGTCCAAATAGCTTTTGCAGATCTCTAAGGAGACCCCACAACCTTTCTGGGCAACCTGTGCCATTTTTCCATCACTTGCTGATGTTCAGATAATCTCTTGCCTTTTAGGTAATGCCTGTTGCCTCTCATCCTTTCACTGCCTGCAGCTGCAAAAAGTTTGGCTCTGTCTCCCTTAAACCTTCCCTTTAGGTATTTATATATCTTGATCCCCCCTCAGCTTCATCTCTCTTTTCTAAATAATCCCAACTCTCTTAGCCTTTCTTCATAGGAGAGACATTCCAGTCTTTTAATTATCTTCCTGGACCTTTGCTGGACTCTTTCTGGTTTTCTAGCATGTCTGTGTTTCTCTTGTACTGAGGAGCACAGAACTAGTACCTCACATGTGGTCTCACCAGTGCTAAGTTGCGGGGAAGGATAATCTCCCTTAACCTTCTGACTGTGGTCTTTGTAATGCAGCCCGGGATACTATTTGTCTTTGCCACAAGGGTACACTGCTGACTCATATTCGACTTGACGTCCTACAGGACCCCCAGGTACTTCTCCACGGAGCTGCTTTCCAGCTGGGTGATCCCTAGCACATACTGATGCTTGAGGTTATTTCTCCCTAGATGCAGAACTTTTCACTTCCCCATGTTGAACTTCATGAGATTGCTATCATCCCCTTCCTCCTGAAAGTGTCTTTCCAGGTAGCAACCAACCTTCTGGTGTTTCAGCCTCTCATTCCAGATCTGTGTTGTTAGCAAACTTGCTGAGGGCAAATAGCCCACCATTCAGGTCCTTTATGAAGATGTTGAATAAGACTGAGCCTACTGGAGTGCGTTGCTAATTTCTGGTAGCACATGTATTTAATTAAATATATACATAGAGAGAATAATAGTATCATAGAATGGTTTGGATTTTATGAACATTTAAATATCATTTAATTCCAACATCCCTGTCCTTCCATTAGATCATTCTCTAAGTCCCTTGCAACGTGACTTTGAACTCTGCCAGAGATCCACAACTTCTCTGGGCAACCTGTTACAATATCTAACCACCCTTATAGTAAATAATTTATTTCTAGTATCTCATCTAAATTTACCTTCTTTAAGTTTGAAACCGTTACCCTTGGCCTATCACTGCACACCTTGGTGAAGAATCTTCCCTCGTCTTAAGTATTGGAAGGCTGAGATCCCTTCAAAGCCTTTTTCTAGGCTAAACAACTCCAGTTGTCTCAGCCGTTTTTTGTAGGAGGGCTGCTGCACCCTTTGGATCACTTTCATGGTTCTCTGGACTCACTCTGATAGAGAATTTGATCTTCTCTGTGTTGGGTTGGTCTTCATTCTCCCAATCTCTGCCTTGAGATTCTGTGACTTGGAAGGTATAGTAAGGGCAACTGCTGATGAAAACTGAGGCAAAAAGATTGTTCTGTACCTCAGCCTTCTTTATATCAGTAACAGCTAGGTTCCCAGTCTCACTAAACTTCTTTTATCTTCCTATGCTGTCTTATGTACATGTAGAATCATAGAATAGTTTGTGTTGGAAGGGACCTTTTAAGATCATGTAGTTTGAACCCCACTGCTTTAGGCAGAGACACTTCTCACTAGATTAGATTGCTCAAAGCCCCATCCAGTCTGGCCTTGGAACACCTCCAAGGTGGGGGCATCCACAGCCTCACTGGGCAGCCTGTTCCAGTGTCTCACCACCCTCTCAGTAAATAATTTCTTCCTGATATCTAGCCTAAATCTGCCCTCTTCCAGTTTAAAGCCATTTCCCCTCATCCTGTTGCTAAATCCACTTACAAAAAGCCCCTCTCTGGATTTCCTGTAGGCCCCCTTCAGGTACTGGAGGGCTGCTATAAGGTCCACCCAGAGCCTTCTCTTCTCTAGGCTGAAAAGCCTCAACTCTTTCAGGCTGTCCTCACAGAGGAGGTGCTCCAGCCCTCTGATCATCTTCATGGCCCTACTTTGGATCCACTCCAACAGCTTGATGTCCTTCTTGTGTTGGGCACTCCAGAACTGGATACAGTACTCCAAGTGGTGTCTCATGAGAGCAGAGGAGCAGAATCCCCTCCCTCGGCTGCTGGTCATGCATCTCTTGATGCAACCCGGGATGCGATTGGCCTTCTGGACTGCAAGCACACATTGGTGGCTCATGTTGAGTCTTTCATCAGCTGACATCTCCAAAGCCTTCTCCTCAGGGCTGCTCTCAAGCCATTCTCTGCCTAACCTATGTTTGTGCTTGGTAACCTTCTTGTAACTTGTTATGTCCCTAGCCAACTTTAGTTCTATTTCTGCCTACGTGCCTAGGCATGATCCCATGCCTACATTTGTGTGCCATATCCCTATGATCTTCCCAGAATGCATGTCCATGCCTCCACTGACAATGCATTTCCTATTGGTGTTTTCATAGATTCATAGAATATCCCAGTTGAATAGCCTATTTACTACCCTTTATAATTGCAAACTAGGTTGAATTTCTTTCCATCTGCTGAAAGAGTAAGCACACATGAAGGCACCATGACTTTATTGATATACTAAGATGTGCTTTTTTAAGCTGCTGTCACTTGAATGTATGTTGTTGCCTATAAATTGCTCCAGGGTACATGTGCAAATTTTATTTATGAATGATCTTGTTGACTTCAGTGTATTGTAATTTACCTATTTATATTCCTTGCTTCTCTGATAATAGCCACATAATAGTATTGTTGACATATTAAGTGACCGATTGATTGGTAAAAAGCCAACTTATGCAATAAAGAGTGAGCTCTGATATTTGATGTTCACAGATTGGTGAAAGTGCTTGTCAGCAATGTGGTTCATCTGCATTTAGTTCTGGTGTCTGTGCATTACAGGTGACTCATAACATCCTTTCCAGAATCAGCTTTCAGAAGTTTAGAAATCAAAGATACAATATTCAGCAGATAGAATCTGCCACTGCCTTAGTAACTCTTAAATTAATCTGGATTTAATTTTGTTATTTAAATGTGCCAGGAAAATGAACGGAAAAAAAAAAGTTATTCAATTCCCTTTTAAGTGTAAACAAACAAACTAATGACGTTTAGGCACTATTATACTTTAAAGAAAAGGTATCTGTTGGGTCTTTTTTTAGCAGAGCTGCTTTAAATGCATTGTTCAATTATTATTATCCATGCTATATAATGTATCTCGATAAACAAGTATATGACCAATCTACTGCTGTTGGATTTGTGAAGCAGAATCGGATAGATACACAACTTTTAACTGAAAAGAGATGCAGTAACCTCATGAGAAAGGTGGTCTTCCTCAAAACTAGTCACACTGCAGTTACTCTTGTACTTACTGTTTTTTATGTAATGTTTTCAGTGAAGTTTTGGTAACCCAACTTTGTTTTCATTTTTGTTACAGTTACAAGTGTATTATCATTAGTAAGCATGAACACTAAAACAAATGTTCTGTAACTCTAAATGTCTTATAGTCTTCATGTTAAAATAACCATTAACATTACATTTTAGAGAGAAAAAGTTAAGTAACTTTCATAAAATTTGTAGAAAATTCTATAGGAGAATGAAGTTGAATTCAGTTAGCTCACTTCTCTTTGCAGTATGTAGGTTCTATATGCATATCATCAAATTCATAATGTCCTGCTAAGTTTTGGAGAAATGGTGGTAAGCAAACAATGGCTGGAGCTGTCTTACATAGAAAATGTATGCAAGCAAAGCACAGAGAGATTTTAAGGCGATGAAGGCTCTTAGCAAATACTGTGAAATTGCTCTGGATTTAGAACTTAAAACAGGCTCTAATTTTTCTGTTTTAGAAATATGCATTTGTTTATCAAGAGTGAATTTGACAAACTGTTTTATTACTTCTTCTTTCTGTTCCTTTAAATAGAGAAGTCCTGCTTTCAGGCATTTTGTGATGGAATTTATCAAAATTTCTTCAAATTGCAAATTTGAGAATAGCTATGGTTGCAAACTATAGCAATTACTTCAAAATTTATTCTTGCAGCAGAGAAAAAGCAAAATAATGTGACCATTTATTAACAGCATATGTTATATTGATATAAATATGTCATTTATGTTGAAGTTACACCAGATTTTTTTTTTTAAAAACAATGAAAATACTACACTTTCATTAAAAAAAAAATACAGTTTATACTGATACTACTGTTAATTATTTTGATGAATAGTGCAAACTGGTCTTCTGTAGTAGACCATGTCTTCTGCAATATCTCTTGTAACCTTTGGAATTTCTACTGTGATGAGAGTGGCCAACAACTTAATATTTTTCATGCTAAGGCAAAATCTGTTCTGAGCACTTAAAATACCTGCAAAACACAGAAAACAAATTTAATAATGTTTTATTATATTTTTTTCTTACTGATTTTTTGTAGTTAAAAGCAGAATATTCTTATTTTATCTTGACAGCAAAAAATACGCTCTTCTAAATAACCTCACCAGTAAATTAGCTTAGCTTTACTCCTGCAAAATTTGCTTATAGACAGATTTCTGATACTGAAATCAGAATTGGAATTTGGACTGGATGATCTTGTAGGCCTTTTCCAACTTTGGTGTTTCTGTCATTTCTGTGATTTCTGTGAAATAAGAAAGCAGTAGCTGTAAAGTTTAAATTAATTTAATTGACTCAACAGTATTGAAATTAAGTAATCAGGAGCTCAACCAGTCTAAATGTCTTTAGCATGTGGTCTGTATTGGTTACATGTTTTTTTCTTGAGTTACAGATGCTCTTCTTCAAAAATAAATACCTCAAATATATGTCCTTGTTATGCTGATAAATAGAAACATTTCCTGGGTTATAGACATCATAGATCCTACTGAACATGCTAATGGATTTTACATTAGTGCATCATATTAATCGTAATTTCTGGATTCGAATGTTCCTCATATTTTGCATTCAAGCAACAGCAAATACATATATATTAGTTTTAAAACAATATACCATTCAATTTGTACCACCAAATGATTGTAAAGTTACCTAAAATATTTACCTGGGGGACGAGTATATCAGAAATGAATTCTTTTCATATCAAAATGAGAATTCTGACTCTTAAACCAAGGATATCAAAGTACACTGTAACATCTCACCTTGCTGTTATGTGGCTCTCTTCTTTGATGGGGTGCAAATTCCTTATTGGGCTCTGTCTTCTGGCAGTAGGAAAACATGATGATATGCCAGTTTGTATTGTGCCTCAAGAGAAGGATTAGTCAACAGAGTAGACTAGAGCTTTTCATTGGTTGCATTTTAGTATTTACAAAAACGACATTGTAAATAGATTTTTGTGCTCACAGGGCATACTTCAAGCTGTAGAAAGAGTCACCTCTTCCTTCATCAGAAGATTTTGCAGAGATTTTTGTGCCATATCTTTTCCTACTGATAGCACAGCAGAGCAAAAGGAGGAAAAGATATGTGGTAATATGTCCATGCAATGAAATGACCCTGGGGGTATCACCTTTGCTGTGCAGCCACAAATACAAATTATAGGAAACCTTCAGCTTCTTCCTAGAAGATGGAGAAAATCCTTTACACATTGCAGGCTCAGAAATGATAAGTTTTTTATTAAGAAAACAAAAACACAAACAAACAACAACAAAACACCACAACATACAAAAACTTAAAATTAATTTTATTCTCATATGATACGTGAAGTAATTGCCTTGACTGATTGAAATTGCCCAAATGTGGAATAAAGTCCTGTAACAGAAAAGATCATTTCCTGGAATATAAGAAATGCTTTTCAGCTCATCAGGCTACATGTACCTGACACAGCAAAACTTAAAGGCAGGTGAATAAATTGATATATTGGATTTCTGCACAGCATTCACTGCTGGTTCAGAGTAATAAGCTGTGTCTAGGGTCAGCCCCAAAACTAGCTGCTAATTAAGACAATGAGCAAGAGGAATGCTGTTGTGTGGACTCTTAAGGAGGCTGAACTCCACTCCTTTAATTTCCTATGCTGGTGAATGCTATAATTTTCTGTCTTAAACAATTTGATTCTGAACTAATGCAGTATGCCGATGCACTTCCAAAATATGGTTTGTAGAAGTCTTAAGTTCAGGGATGAGAGGTGGGAAGTACATAGTGTCAGTGAAAACACATTGGCAGTTTGAAGTGAACAACAGGAAAGAAAAGGAAAAAAAATAAATAAATAGCCTCTACAGGTCTGGAAATTCCAGCCCTCTGCAAGGAGGCAAAAGTGAAGCATGTTACATCAGCTGTTAATTTTTATAATGATACCACTTCTGTAAATGAGCTACTACATAATGTAGCTATATCTCCAGGTTCCTGTGAAGGAAAACAGCATGACTGGTTCTGTAAAGAACCCTAATTTAATTTTATAATGATATTTTATAACGATATATATATATTTTTTTTTTGCAAAAATGAAAATGACTGATATTTTATGCTTATTTAACAGCAAATTAGATCTCAGAATATTATGAAAGCTACTTTTGGTTTTATTTTTTCTTCTTTTTTTTTTTTTTTTTTTTTTTAATCACGGGTTTCTATTAAGAATAGATGAATAAAACGTACACTTCCATGAGCTACTGAGAAATAATAGGGAAAAGTAAGGAAGATGAGATCTTTGCTAATTCCAAGAAATTAATATTTTAAAATTAGGATGTAGTTTGCTCTGTACTGATATCTCAGTATTACAAAATTAGATTACACCAAAATAAATTAATGTAGCAAACTCCTGTCATGTGTAATCATTTGTTTTCAGGTTTTTTTCATCTAATTTATTTGTTTTTTTTTATTATTATTATTTTCAGTGAATAGACACTGAGAAGCTATATTTCATAGAATCACAGAATCTTTTTAGTTTGAAGAGACTTGTAAAGATCATGTAGTCCAACTCTCCTGCAGTGAACAAGGGCATCTACATCACGTTGCTTAGAGCCTGGTCCAGCCTGACCTTCAATGTCTCCAGGGGTGGAGCTTCTGCCACATCTCTGGGCAACCTGTTCCAGTGCCTCACCACCCGCACTTTAAAATACTTTTTCCTTATATCTAATCTAAATTTCCCTTCTTTTAGTTTGAAACCATTTTCCCTTGTCCTAACACAACAGACCCTGCTGAAGATTCTCTCCCCTTCCTTCTTGTCGCCCCCCTTTAGATATTGAAATGCCACTATCAGGTCTCCCTAAAACCTTCTCTTCTCCAGGCTGGACAGCCTCAGCTCTCTCGACATGTCCTCACAGGGGAGGTGTTCTGTCTTTAGATAATTTTTGTGGCCTTCCTCTAGATGCTTTCCAACTGGATCATGCCTCTGCTGCACTAAGAACTCTACATATGGATGCAGTACTCCAGGTGAGCTCTCACTAGTGCAGAGTAGAGGGGCAGGATCACCTCCTTTGACCTGCTAGCCATACTTCTTTTGATGCAGCACGGGATTTAGTTGTCTCTCTAGGCTGTGAGGCACATTGCTGACTCATGCTTCCTATCACCAGTACCCTCAGGAACTTTTCAACAGAGCTGTGCTCTATCCTTACATCTTTCAGCTTGTACTGATAGTGGGGATTGCCACAACCCAGGTGCAAGACCTTGCAATTCCATTCATTGAACCTCATGAAGTTCACCTGGGCCCACCACTTGAGCCTGTCTAAGTCTTTCTGAATGGCCTACCATCCACGGGCATATTGATTGCACCACATAACTTGGTGTCATTTGCAAATTTGCTGAGGGGACTGTGTCAAAGGCCTTAATTTTCATTTTTTTCTCTCCTTGAAACCCGCGAACAGCACTGACATTTCAACCACACAATAAAATAGGTACTTAGTAGAAGATATGATTGGACATCTGTTTGTTGCTGCAAATGAAAAGTTCTAACTTTGTTTTGCTTTTAAATTAAGTGTAAATAAAACTGAATCAGTAAAGCTGTCCCCCATCATAGAGCCTGGCCTATTGATTAAACCTGTTAATTCAGTTCCTCAGCTAAACTTTACTTTGTTATCATAGCTCAGGGTTGTTGTATTCTCATGAAAGATCTTGAGACAAGCTGTGTATTATCCTTATTGAAGAAGAAAAAGAGCTCTGGTTCTCTCTGCACAGAGCTTTGGTTGAGAGTGTCATTATGGGAACTGCTGAATTGTGGAGTTTTTGTTGTTTGTTTGTTTGTTGTTTATTTGTTTATTTTTTTACATCTGCAGAGTATACCTTAAAAAGCCAGAATCACCTTCTTGTTTAAAAAATGACTCCAAACGTAGGCAGGAAGCGTATTTCCTAAATGTCTGATACTTTATTCCTGTACATTAGCACAGTATCATTGAAGATAGTGAAGCTGAGCAGCTGAGGATTCTACCTGCAGAATAAATGTCGGTGTGGAACAGAGACTTCATCGCGATAACAGGACAGCATAGAATCGGGAAGGTTAGCCAGAAAACAGCTACTGCAAAACAAGCCTGTACAGTGCATTATGCCCCTCTCAACCTTCCCCAACCTCCATCCCTTCTTCCTTTCTGTAGCTGTGAGAAGAACATTGCCCACAGTCCCATTATAACAGGGGAAAGTGATCTCTTTAAAGATTTAACCTCTTCCATTTTCTCTGTTTTGGCTTCTGTTCAGTTAGATAAATAAATAAAAGTTCTCACTTGTGTTGTATAATCAGCCTGCAATCAGGAACACATACTGGCACTTGAGCTACATTCTGCTTTGTTCTGTTACAAGGCAGTGTGGCAATTCCTGTTCTGATAATAAATAAAGAAGGATTTGAATCTGTATTTAAAAGCTGTGCAAAAACTAGCTGGATATCTATTTATGTGATCTGAGTGTTTAGCTGTGAATGTTGAGTAGTACCTATTGGCAGCAGCATAGATCACATAGGTTTAATGTACTGAAAGACAGGCCAAGTCGTTGCTAGGCTTTAGATTTATATCTCTCTTTGAAAATCTGATTCAATTCATAATGATGAGGGATTTTTGTGTAGCATACCTACTGTGGTTTTGTGAGGAAATGACTATTTTAGATCACATCTGTACCTACGTGATGAACCCCATGATAGCATACTCCTGGGGCTGTTTTCTATTCAGGGTGCATTTGCATGAGCTCTGAATGTACAGATCCAGGTTTATCATACGACTACATCATGTACCCAAATCCTAAAACTTGGTACCTAACCCAGATCTGATAATGTTATATCCTGAAAAGCCTTGCCAACAGGATTTTGTTCTACAGAGCATAAGAGAAAGGGATGATACCTACACTGCTTTCAAATAGTAAAACCATAAAGCCCCCAGTGGTTTCAGCTGTCTCATTTAATGATTCTGAATTTCAGCTCAGAATTCAAAATAATATCCCTGGATTCCAAACCCATGCAAGTGAAAACAGAGTAAAGATTTAGAACTGACATCACTGAAGTTGATTACCACTCTATATGTTAAAAAGTAAAGGCAAGGTAGTTGGGAAACTAGCTGTTTATTCTAATTGATTTGCTTCCTTGTTTCTTCTAAAGTGCACAGCAGTTCATGCTACTGGCTGTCTTTACTGCTGCATGAATGCACAATGCTGCTTGTGTTTCTGTATAGGCAAGTAGAATGAATTGGAAGATCTAGTTATATAAGATCAACAGGGAGATTAGTATTTATTTTAAGAAATGTAATACAAAGAATGGAAAAGTAAATCAGGCAAAAAATAACACAAATAAAAAATCCTGAAATTGCAGGAAACTTTCAAGACAGATAAAAGAATGGAGTAATTAACCAAACCTTCAGGGGAACCTTATCTGCTCCAGGGTGGGCAAACTGCAGCACAGCAGAGAATGGTGGCACATGGAGGCTTCCTGCATCAGGGAAACCCCAGGGAAGAGATCCCTCTGATTGCTCAGAGAGAGGCTGACAGGACATGTATGGCTCCAAGTCACTGTCACTGTCTACACATATGGAGGTGGCCCCGGGGAGGGCTGCAGCTAAAGGCAAGCATTAAGGGGAGTGCTGTCACTGCTCCTTCCAGCAGTGGTTGTAACCTGCTCACAAGGAGCTCCAGTCATGGCACCCACTTGGCAGAAAGCAATGTTCTCTCTGTCCTCCATGGCCTATCCAGCCACAAGAATTAATCACAGCTACCCAGACAGAGCTCCCAAAGGAACATGCGGCCATCCAGATCTCAGGCTGCAGAGTGTGCCTGAGCTGTCTGTCAGTGTCTGATGACAACATACACTAAAATGGGAGGAGCTGTTGACTTTCTTTGAGGGCAAAGAGGCCTTGCAAACAGATCTTGGTAAATTAGAGAGCTGTGCAATCACCAATCAAATAAAGTTTAACAAGTGCTTAGTTCTGCACCTGGGATGGGACAACCCTGAAACTGGGAGGTGAGAGGCTGGAGAGCAGCCCCAAGGGAGGGAATCTGGGAGTTTTGGGTGATGGAAGTTGAACATGAGTCAGCAGTGTGCCCTGACAGCTAAAAGGACAACCACAGCCTGGGGTGCATCAGGCCCAGCATTGCCATTGGGTGAAGGGAGGGACTCTCCTGCTCTGTTCTGTGCTGTGCTCCCTAACCTTAAGTATTGCATGCAATTTTGGTGTCACAGTATATGAAAGGCATAAAACCATTAGAGAGTCTAAAGGTAGGCTACAAAGATGGTGAAGGGTCTAGAGAACAACATCTATGCAGAGTGGCTGAGGTCCCTGGATATGCTCAGAGAAGAGGAGAGGGGCAGAGCAGAGAACCTGAGGGAAGGCCTGATGGCAGCTGCAGCTCCTCACAGGGAATAGAGGGCCCCTGAGCTCTGCTTTCTGCGACAGTGACAGGGCCAGAGGGAACAGCATGGAACTGTGTTAGGGGAGGGACAGCTAGGGGTTAGGGACAGGTTCTTCAACAGAAGGTGGTCCAGGGTGGTGCTCTGGAACAGGCTCACCAGGGCAGTGGTCATGGCCCCAAACTGCCAGCGTTCAAGGAGTGTTTGAACAATGCTCTCAGACAAAAGGTTTGAATTTTGGATGATCCTTTCTGGAGTCTGTGGTGGACTCAGTGATTCTTGTGGCTCCCTTCCAACTTGGGATATTCTGTGATTTGCTTGCATAGAACATGTGCTGCTTGCTGATGTGCAAAAGATTTACTCTTCAGTGAGAGCCAAGTTGTTATAAAAAAAAAACACTCTTTCTATATATAAAGGCAAGCAGTTGTTTAAGCATGTAATGTAGCTCTTACTTAAGACAAATACAATTTTCCACTGGATAAAAAGGAAGGAAGAGTCAGTTCAAGGTTAAAAGAAAGTAAAAAGGGCTGTACTTGATGAAGGTGAAGGACTATTTAACTTAGTGTGCTGCTTCCGGTAGTTGCCTTATGTCGACAATTAGAGAAGAATGGGATAGGGTGAAGTAGGATTCTTTGTCTGATCCCTTTACCAGTCTCAAGACTGAGCTAGATGTGAATTTTATCTATTTAGCAAATCTAAGCAGATTTCTTTTCCATTAGATTTTTCAGTCTTCCCTTGAGTCCACATAAAATTTAGGATCTATCATGTCAAAGAGTCCAATAGGGCAGTTATTCCTCACTTTAACTTTTTTGTTTTTTTTTTTTTTTGTTTGTTTTGTTTTGTTTTTTTCACCATGGTTCCTGTCATATCTTTTCCTAGCTGAAAAGTCTTCCTTTATTTAGTCCTTTGCTTTGAAAGTATTGCATTCCTGTAATAATCTTTGCTTCCCTTTTCTGATTTTGTTTTGTTTTGTTTATTATTTGTTTGTTATTATTATTATCATACCTAAGGGGATGAGAGCTATGCATAATATTGAATATGTGGGCAAACACAGATTTTGATGGTAATATTTTGTCTCTCTTTTGTATTCTGAATTAGTTTGCCTTTGGTGGTGGAAGCTGATGTTAATCACATGTCTAATCACATTTTTAAGGTATTTCTACAACTGAAATTTTGTACTTTCTGATTCTCAGAGAGATTTTGAAGTTCACTTTTCTGTTTAGAACAAAAGTGATATAAATGTGATCATGTTAACTGCGTATTTTCAAGTCATAGATAAGTGCTTCAGACATTGCTTTACAAAGCAAGGCTTCTATTTTCAAAAAAGAATGGTCAAAAAAACACAACAATAATACCTAGGAAAATTAAACTTATTTTTTTTCTTAGAATAGAAACTTGCTACTAGACTTCAATTTAATCACAGAGAAGAATGAATGAATCTTCAGGATGAAATAGCCACAGAATATCTAATAAGCTGATACAAGTACTAACAGAGCAGTCTGTCCTTGTTTTGAAAGTTAATGCAATTTAGGATTCAAAGTCAGTTGTATATTTCTGATTTTTTACCAAGCTTATTAATCTGCACAAGATGTTGCTTGTTATATTTGAAAGTAGAATCAACCTGGGATTTTTGCATTGAATTGCACAAAAAGATAAGATAGCAGAAGATTTAATTAACTCTTTATATGCTCAACAGGCTGTTGTCATGCTCTTGGAATGTACAATTTGTTGTGTTTTGAAGAGGTTTACTCTCTCTGCACCCGTCTGCAGTGTAAGAACAGGAACAATGTAAGCAGCAAATAACTTCCTTTTTTCTAAAAGATACATGTCCTTTTGGTTACTCTCAAGAGGATTTGGATTCAGTCAGGGCAAAGAGGAAATACTGAAAAACCCAGAAAAAAATGTGGGATTGGAAAAAACAGAAAAGTCAAGAGAGGTGCTGTGTGGGTAGCACTCTCTCAGCAAACTGTGTAAGTGTGATTCTTTGCTTTATGCTTGGCACTGACCAACTTTTCCCCCCACGCAGATTGAAGTCTAGAGATGTCGGATTTCTACTGTGAAATTGCAGTATATGGATGATGTATGCCTATATCTGAAAGAATTATATCACTCCCAATATGGACCTTCTAGCATGAAAATCTGGAGTAAGGATTGAAAGAGTTATATCACTCCCAATATGGACCTTCTAGCATGAAAGTCTGGAGTAAGGATTGCTATCATAAGTGTCCCTTCACAGTATATTAAGAAGTATATTTTCAGGGTGAAAACAGCAATAAGACAGCCATCTTCCAGGGTGCAATGAGTTTTCTCTGTGATGTACTGAGAGAGAAAGGATGAATTTTTTAGTTACCGGGGATATTGAAAAAAACATCCTGTATCTTCAGAGGTGATAGAAACACTGGAATTGATTTGGGGGAAATTAACTTGGAAAGAATGGACAGAAGGAAAGAGAGAACACATTTAAAGGTCTTAAACTCAGGAGGAGGGAGGGATGCTGAAATGTGATATTTGCCATAAAGTAAAAGCAACATCACATCTGATCTTTGCTTCATGAACACTGGGATATCTTTTTGGAGAGATGTAATGTCCTCTCTTTAATAGAGCTCCAGCCTTTCTAGTTGCTTTCTGCAGCAGTTTGCTGTCCCAGGAAGATCTTAGTGAGCTCAAAGAACATTTGGTACATTATATTATCCATTGTCTTCCTCACTCAATACATACAAAAATCGGTGGATACTTCTGGGTATGTCCCATAGGTTTTGATCTCTCTGCTTCCCAGCACCCTATTTATAAAGGAGCTGATTTTCCTCCATGTTATGCCTTCAAGCTCTTCAGAAGTGGAGGCTGTCAGTAGATGCTCAATTTTTATTGACAGTTCTAGAAGGTAGTATAAAAATCTGAGATAATTTACTTATCTTCAGTAAGAGTAATCTGCTTAGTGTGCTGAAATGCAACATTAGGAAAAAAGTATATAATTTTTACATTCTTCTAACATTTGTGAAATCATATGGTCTTACAGTTGAGAGCTGCTTTCTTCAGTCTTCTGCATTGACTCGTTTCATTCTGTTGCAGTCCCTATTTTGTTCATTTCAGAAAATTTAAATTCCTAAGGAGTTGTATGAATTATTTTTAGGTCTGAAACGGTTGCCATACTGAATTGGGTAGAAAAAAAAAATGTAATGTCTTGCTCTGAGCCAATTTTCTGCATTCATTTTAACTTACGCAGACTCAAAGCAGTGTAAAAGTTAACCCTTTCTCACTGAAAAGTAGCTACTGATTTTCAGCATAGCATACAAACGTGCCTCCTTTTTGGGTGTTCTTTTCACAGTACTTGATACACAATAGCGTGTATCTCTTATGGTCAAATCAGTTGGTGAAAACAGACTTTAATAAAATTTAACATCAGAAATGCTTGTGATATTTTAACAGTGAGTAATAATTACCTTTTGTATTTAATTACATTTTGAAGCACTTGAATCTTCCTTGTCAGAAGAAGGAAGTCTTTGTCATCTGGACTGAGAGACAATTCTGAGAGCTTATGAAACTGTAGCAAATGAGGTTTCTTTTTTCTTTTTCTTTTTCTTTTTTTTCCTTTTTTCTTTTTTCCTCTCCAAAAACAATTTTGAATCAGGGCCAATTGTGTTTGTTTGTTTGTTGTTTGATTGTTTTTGTTTTGTTTTGTTTTTATAATACTGGTACATAATTGTATGTGCAAATGCATGATAGCTTCCTTAACACTCACTAATATTTCAAAGGTAGTCTTTTCCATATGCTCTTAAAAATTGTTCTGGAACATATGGTTTCAAATATTTAAGAAAGACACATTAGTGAGGTACTGTGTTTCCTTTCTGAACTCTTTTAGGAAAGTGTTATAACACTTAATACTACACATAGAGAATCATCATACTAGCTTCAGTTGAATAACTGAATATCTAAGTCAGCATTTCTCAAATGAGGATACTTTTGATTTAAATAGACTTCTTCTCCCATTTACAAGCTTGAAGGAGACAGAATGATCACTACACCATGATATTTTGGTGTATTTATCATTCACTGTCAGTGTTGGAGGATCATTCTTTCTTGTCTGGTCCCATGGACCCGGTACTAAAAGATTTTGATCTATCCTTTGTAGGAACATGAATTCAGTTACTGTAGATCTATTTGATTTTATATTCAACATCGGGGTGATTTGGATAGGAAGTGAAAAATACTGCTGGGAAAGCTTTTGTGTATATTCTTAATGAGGAAAATAAGTGTTTGATTATCTACTTTGCTTAATTGAGTTGGGATTATAATTGCTCAAGTTTTCATTCCTGACTGCTTTGGTAATGGGAATTGTGCTGTGTGTTTAAACTTCCTTTCCTTTATAGGGTGCATTATTCTAGTTTTATGATGGATTAAAATTTTATATTTGCTCATCATGTTGTTTTCATAAGAAATACAAAGATTCTGGAATAAAATCTGCAGGCAGGACTATGAATGGTTAAAAGAAAAGGATATTTATTGCAGAAAAAGGATGTGTATATTGAGAGTAATAAGGCTGGCAACCAAAGTCGGAAGAATGTTTATCCTCTCAAAGGGCAACTGCTACAGTTTAATAGTAGATGGCACACAGAAAAGAACTAGTATAAAAGTTTGCTGGATGCTTTTATTTCCTAGGGGAAAACATAGTAAAATAAAAATAAAAAACGACAGAGAAAGAAAGTGGAAAAAGTGCTTTAAAGGTAACAAAATGTACAACAAGGAAAATAGGAACTGTTCAGTTTAAACTTAAATGAATTCAGTTGACTTGTGACCTTCTAACAAAGGCCAAGTTTGGTACACGGGCTTCCTATTTTGGATAACACATATGTTTGACAAATAGCTGCATCTGGTACTTAGAAATAAAAAACACATGCTGCAGTGAATAGAGGTAGTGAGTTATACTTAAGTAGTGGTACTATGATTGCACTAAAAATGAATAGAGGTATCACAGTGAATCCTATTATGAGATTGTATTGGGAAGTTATGATCTGATGGGCATGAAATGTGTCTATATGTAGAACCAAAAGAAATCTGAAGTTAAAAGCTGAACCTTAACTAAAAAGTTAATTGTTTAGCTGTATCTTTATATAATTGTTCAATATAAAAAATAAAGCACAAATCCAGAGTTAAAAGTCCCCCCAGGTTATAAACTAACCTGTAGGTTCAGGGAAATAGGAGAAACTGTTACTTGAGGAAAAACTATTTTGTGAATGTCTAATAGGCATTGCTGTATCTTCTACTGAAACAGTTACTGGCTGTAATGGCTGCAGATGCTGCATTGGTGGGCAGAACACTTACAGGTTCCATAATTTTTGTTGCAGTGTTTCTTTCCTATTTTTAAAGACATTTGATACTTCCCTTTCCAATGTTAGATATTTCCCCTGTGTATGAATTTTTCAAGTATTCAAAAGAAATAATTCTCCTGCACAGATATTTTCTTCAAACATATTTTACTGTGTTTCTTGGGCACACAAAAGAGTGAAAGAATAATGTCTTTGGCATTTTTATTTTTTTTTTACCTAGAGTTTAGGAAGTTCACCTAGGAAAACCCAGGTAGAATGTGAGAGGTACAAAGGTCAAGTATGAGAATGATATTATCTTTAGGTTTCACAAAATATGCATTGTAGTTTTTAGTGAGCAATGGAATTAAAAGCTTTAAAAGCTTTGAAGTCTATGTATAAATTAACTTATTTTTTATTTATTTACTTTCTTCATTTTTGATTACTACACAATGAAAAACCATTCTGAAGAACTAAATATTGCACTTTTCTTATGCCTCAAGACAGTGTTTTTGCACTGAATTTGTATGTAACTGATGCAACTGTAAGTTGTATTTGGTAAGGTTTTTGCTATTGACTTTTAAAAATTATTATCTGTCACTGACTTCCCAGGTCATTAACTAAGTATAAGTTTATCCAGATTTCCCCTGACATAATTCTTATGCCTTGTCTTAACCAATCATGTTCACCTTAATACTTATTAATTATTTTACAGGTTTCCTTTGGAGCTGTTTATCAGACCATTTAAAGTCACTTAAAAAACTTTGCACTCTGTGGTGTATTTCAGCTATAAGAAATTTGTTGTCTGTGCCTTCTTACCTTCTATAGTTAGTGTTCTAATGTTTTGTATCCTCTCTTGTTCTATTTGACATAAAGAGAACTATTATTAAAATGTATCTTAATCATTGTTGATCAAAGATGTGATTCTTTACTTATATTTTGTGAATACGAGAGTATGAAACGTTGCATGAAAATGTTACCTTTTTCTATTCTGTGGTACCTTTGTGCCAGTAAATCATATGTATCACCTCCATAAATATGTGTGTCTCTTCAGAATCTCAGGGCCATGAAAACCTTTGGAGCCAGTGCTGTTATGTAGATTTACAGCAGCTATAAAAGGTAAAATCACCAATGTGACTATGAGTTAAATGATAAAAAGATCCTAACAATGACTCTTACCCAATTTTTTTCTTACGTTATAGGTTAACTACAAAGTATTTTGAACTTTTTTTTTTTTTTAAGTGCTTATTTACAAACTCTTTTCTTGCTTTGCTGCATTTTGTAATGGTTGTATAAGCAATGTGGATATATATACAAGGGCTGCTCTGAAAATAATGCCTCCTATTTTATTGTGGTGGCCCATGACATAAAAGGCAGATGTTGGTGGTACAGCAGTAGAAGTTGAACCTTCCCACCATCATTCCGTTACATTTTGCTGTGTGGCAGATGGTAGCAAGGAGGCTGACAGAAAGACATCTGACATGAAAGTGTATATGAAGCAAAGGTGTGTCACTGAATTCCTCTGTGTGGAAAAAAATGGCACCCACTGAAATTCATTGATGCTTGCTGAATGTGAGACCAACCAGTGGATGTGAGCACAGTGAGGTGGTGGGTGGTACATTTCATCAGTGGCAACAGTGATGTGAATGTCAAGTCACATTCCGAATGGCTCTGCAAGTTTTTGTGCTCTTGTTAGTCACAGATGAAAATGCACAACTAATTGTATTGGAAAATAGTGTTTTGTAGCTCTAACTAACAAAAAGTGTATTTGCTCTATCAAATAGTGCTTTAATACTCTTTGTTTCTGTTGTAGTTTCCATGGAAATAAGTAGGAGACATTGCTTTCTGAGCGACTTGCATATAAACTTGTAGTACTGGCTACTTCATCTCATCTTCTTGTTTGATATGAAAATTAGCTACCCTAGACACATGATGCAGTGCAAAAGATGTACTAATAGCTTGTAGATCAAATAGTTCATCTCAGGGAAATGGATTCCAATATAAGCTCCACTTTATAATGCTAGACGACAAATCCTTATTATAGGAGCCATCTCCATTGCTCATTGGCATTTTCCTAACTTAAAATTTCCTCCAAGTGTTATTAACATTTGATGATTGAAATTGAAGGCCAATAACGTCTACAGTGTATGTGCTTTGTAAAGTGAATTGGCCTTTTGGGAATAGAAGAGCTGCAACTTCAGTGGTAACAATTACATTTTTATGGCCCAAGACAGAAATAAAATGTTGAAATGAGAAATTAATTCAAAGCTTAGTAGGGAAATAATGAAAAACGTAGAATCTGAACATGTAAAAATCATCATAGTGCATCAGAATCTCTGTTTATAAATGATCAGTTACATGGGAACCTGGAGTTATAATTGAGGTTATATATATATGTATATGTGTGTCCCATTTTCCTAATGTCAAATATTGGCTAAAATATTTTTATAAAAAAATATGTTATGTGGGTTCTACTTTCTTTTTGCATAGGCTATGTTTCATTCACTGCTTAAAGTAATAATTAAACATTTAACATTTCTGGAATCAAAGATCACTCCAATTGCTAGTTTAATGATGGATAGATAATGATAGGTAATCATGATATGAATGTGAAGAAGTATTAATTGGATACTGTGAGCTTCAGGGTAGTTTATGATACGAGAAATGATACACCTGCTGTCAAAAGGAAAAAAAAAAATACATTGAAGAGAGATGAAAATGGGCTCCTAGAAGAAATACTTTAAAGAATGTCTGCAAATCCATACTGTGACAATGCCTGAAAATTTATCAAAATCTCTGGTAGTCAGAGCTGGCCAGTGTGCTCTTGTTTATTTTTCACTGTGTTATATTGAGTTGAAGAGAGCCTATGATTGCTGGCAGCAGCTATTATTGTAGACAGGCATGTAATATGCTGTGTAAGTTTTATTAATAAAGGCTTCCTTAAAGTCTTGAGTTGTATTAAAAATTCCCAATCAACTCATTATCCATATGAATTAAATTCATTCTTCTGGGGGCCCTTTTCATTGAATTAAACATTTTCTCTAATATTCTAATGTTTGCATTCATCTTTTCCTGTACAGTGTGTTCATGTGCCATGTGCAGCACAGAAGATCTGTTTTTAAACACTTAAAAGCTTCCATTTTTTTGAGAAACAAATCTATATGCAGGAATGCACATGATATGCCATTCATTTGTGCAATTCCAGCTTTATATTTGTGCAGGAAAATCTTGAATTTATATAACATATGGCAGAAAATCTATCATTTTCTTGTCAGAGATACACCATCCCTATCCCTATCCAAGGTGAAGCTAGTCAGGGTTTGGCACAAGCATGTAAGAACAAAAGAAACAGAGGATCTTCCATCCTGCTTAAAAAACTAGAAGGTAAGAATGATAGCATTAGAGGAAGTTATGGTTCCTCTAAAAACAACTGTGGTGGTCCTACAGAAAGTTTATGTCAGAGCTAAAAACTAAAGAAGGACAAAAATAACAACGGCTGCTTACACTTCAACATCACACCTGTATTAAAATCACAGAATCGTGGAATCATTTGAGTTGGAAGGGACCTTAAAAGAATAGCAAAGAAACATCTTTAGGACAGGCAAAATATGTCTTACTGATATGTATCTATTTAGACTTGGAAGGCAAGTTTTTAGCTTTCAAATAAATTTGTGGAGCTTGCTCTGTTTTTTTTTGTTCAGTAACTGCAATCCCTAATTAACACTAATCAGATAGCAATACTGTTTTCAGTGTATAGGTAACTCAGTTCTACTTCAATCTTTTCAGACCCATAAATTATGTGGGGAGCAGGGAAATTTGGTGTGGAAGTTCACCTTTAATGCCCAGAGTGCTTTCTCTCTCTTTTTAGAGGAGAACCATAACAATAACTCAAAGTCATATATTGCTCCCTCTCTTCTGCTGGTCTATTTCTTGTTCTTTCCTGAGGGGGAGAAGAAGAAGAAGAAAAAAAAAAGCACTGATTGTTCAAGCATTTTCTACCAGGAAGGCAACTGTAGGCAGTTTAAGGAGTCTGTATAAGTGATTTATCTTTAATTTTGTGAATTGATAGGTTTTTTTTATTTGAAAGAATAAAGCAACATGTTGATAGCTGCTGAAAGCTGGGAACTAGAGCTGAAAATTGCCATTTCAAAAGGAGCCGATCTAGTAATTCAGAAGGATATTGATCTTTCCAACAGTTAAGCTGGGACTAGTTTTGTGCGCAACTCTCCATGTTAATTGATTCTTATTTTGCATACAACTGAGAGGTGGAGGGGCAAGAGAGAAGAGTGGGAAGTAGTAGGATCCCCAAGCAGTAAGCAGAGCAGGATTTATTTGGCATTGCATCCTTAATAGAAAACTATTGTCACTATAGTGTTTTATTTGTTTATTTATTCTTTTTAGTTAAACATTAAAAAATATCTTGAAAAAAATTTGCATTTTATTTATAAATATGTTTCAGCAAAGTGCTTCCTTCTAATCTACATTATGAATTTTCAGTATTAAAACAAATCAAAATGTATTAGACGTTTCAGAGTGCACAGTGTAATGAAATATGACTTACATAATATTTAGCAATTTAGGCATCCAGCAAAGTTTGATTGAGGAGTAGTAGTAGCAGAAGGCAGGAAGAAAACAGCATAACTGAAGTTTTTAAAACGATAACTACGGCCACTCTCAGTTGGAGCATGAAGTGCTGGCTCCCTCTGACATGCACATGATATGTCACTTGGGTGGAACCAAATTACCCAACTTTGAAATGTATGGTCCTTTTAGATTTTGGCTCCTAACTGGAAGTGAAATGATAGAAATCCATTGCATTTCGTGGACTCAGTTCCTCTTCCATCTCTTGCTCAGAGAAGTGCCCTTTATCCTAATCACCCTGTCGTTTGTGGCTTTGGGAGGAATGACTGAAAGTTGTTTTTTTTTTCCCTTCCTTTTTTTGCTGTTTTAAATCACAAGATGGCAAATCTTCAGTATCAACTTTTGATTTCATTGGAAGTTATGATGACCTTGTATTGATGCTCTCTGCCAGCTTTCCCTCAGAACAGCAGCAGGGGATTTATGTTATTTATTTAAAGGAGGGGAGGAGATGGCTTTTTTCTTGTCTCATTTTACTTTTTCTTCGGTGATTTCATTTTGCTGTGCACCTGTTCCAGTAGTTCAGTAGCCCTCAAGAAACAATACCGCTCTGCACTTGAAATCACTTCTTAGACACTGAGGAAGTTATCCTCGTTGTGACCGAATGGATTTACATTATCACGTGAATTGACTGTGAACAGGTTTCACAATCAGTTAATTACCGAGCTTGACTAAAGTGCTTTTCCACTCTGACTGCAAGAAAAATACTTCTGAAGCATGCAGATATACTCTTGCCTGTCTCTGCTAGCTATGTGTACTGTGTGCTGCACTTTAGATAGCTGGCAGTGATCCTAGCCTGCTGCCTTCCAGAGATCCTCTGCTACTACAATTCAGGTTCATTGCCGCCTAGATTTTACATGTTCATTAAATAATGTAAGAATAAGGAATACACAAACACACATAGCCAGGCACAGAACCTTCCATTTCCTGTGGGAGTTTAACTTGTAAGGCTTTTCAGCAAATTGAGATGGAAAGTAAAACAGATTGTAGAAAAATTTTGAAGGGAAATGAATGCTTTTGTTTTCTTTGCTTTCTAGGTTGGCATCTCACACAGATCAATCTTTTATGGCATAAATAAACATACAAGGGCTGCTCTGAAAGTAATGCCTCCTACTTTATTATGTTGGTTCGCAATGTCAGAAACAGATGTTGGTGATATGGCAGCAAAGGCTGAACCTTTCTGCCACTGTTTTGTTGCATTTTGTTACTATGTGATGGATGGCAGCAGAGAGGCAGTCTAACACAGTGGCATCTGAAGTGTCATCTGAAGCAAAGAGGCGTGATTTAAGTCCTCCATTTGGAAAAATGGCACCCATTGGCATTCATTAATGCTTGTTGAATGTTGATGGAAACCAACCAGTGAATGTGAGCACAGTGAGGTGGTGTATGGTGCTTTTAAACAGTGGCAAGAATGACAGAGGGCCATTACTATTGGTGCAGATTTTTACAAGAGCAGCATACAGGCTCTTAGAATCATAGAATCATAGAATTGCTCATGTTGGAAGACCTTAAAGATCATTGAATCCAACTGCAACCTAAACATACTACCCTAACTCTAACAACCTTCTGCTAAATCATGTCCCTGGGCACCATATCCAGATGGTTTTTAAACATATCCAGGGATGGTGACTCAGCTACACCCCTGAGGAGCCTATTCCAGTGCTTAACAAACCTTTCAGTAAATAAGTTTTTCCTGATATCCAACATAAACTTACCCTCGCACAACTTCAGGCCATTTCCTCTCATCCTGTCACACATTACCAGTGAGAAGAGACCAACCCTGCTCTCACTATAAGCACCTTTCAGGTATTAGAAAAGAGCAGTAAGGTCTCTCCTCAGCCTCTTTTTCCCCAGACTAAACAACCTCAGTTCCTTCAGTCTCTCCTTGTACGGCAAGCCCTTCACAAGCCTTGTTGCTGTTCTTTGGACCTGCTCCAGAGCCTTAATGTCCTTTCTGTACTGAGGTGCGCAAAACTGAACACAGTATTCAAGGTGAGGCCTCACCAATGCCGAGTACAGGCGCAGGATTACTTCCCTTGTCCTGCTCAGCACACCTGGTGAGCAGGATGCCATTGGCCTTCTTGGCCACCTGGGCACACTGCTGGCTCTTATTCAGCCAACTGTCCATCAGTACACCAAGGTCCTTTTCCATCAGGCAGCTTTTCAGCCACTCCTCCTCTACCCGGTAGGGTTGCCTGATGTTGTTGTGACCAAAATGCAGGACCCAACACTTGGTCCTATTGAAACTCATACAGTTAACCTAGGCTAACTCATACGGTTAACCTTGTTCATCAGTGGTGAAAATGCATAGCTAATGGTGGTGACTGTGTTGAAAAACAGTGTTTTGTAGATGAGAATTTGCTTTCCCATATAGTGTTATTGTGCTCTTTGTATCTGTTGTAGATTCCATAGAAATGAATGCGAGGCATTACTTTGAAGCAATCTATGTGTGTGTGTTTGTGGACTTACATGCTTGTTGCATGTATATACATGATACATATAGATATATCCTTATAGTGGCATAATATTACAGTATAAATTGTTAATCTAATAACAGTGTCTCAATATTAAGCCTCGCCTTGGCTCATTGTAGATAGCGGAGGATAGATTACATCTGTGCTTTCAGTTCCCCTAATTTTGTACTACTATAGCAGTAATGAACATATCACAAACAACTGACAATATTCAGAAAACAAGTAAGTAGTTTTGGAAGTTCTTATGAATTATGTTAATGGAAATTAGCCCATATTAGAAGGATAGTGCTGACTCCAGAAAACTCCATTGGTGAATTTGCCTACACAGAAGCAGTGCTGGAGTTTCCCATCAAGTACGACGATTTAGTCAGCAACACTAAATAGTACAATTGCAGATTATAAAATAGACAACAATTTCTCATTCCTTATTCCTCATAACAGTATCAAACCTGTGATTTGTTACATAGCATACAGAAATTTAATGCAATAGTAGAAGTATATTTCATATTTAATAATATCACAATTCTACTATTATCAATACGCAATGTTATCATAAGCATTGTATGATCTGATGGCTTCATTTTTTCATAATATTGAGACACTAAATATGATGTCTCTATCTTGCTATCAGTGTTTCATGTTGCAAAAGCCTTTTATCCTTAATATTTGAGAGTATAATGCACTTAGGCTTTTGCAAAACAAAACAACAAACAGCATGCTTTCATTTTTACTGTATTCATTTATCTCCTGTATTTCTGTTGTGAAAAGAATTCTTGTTTTCACTAGAAAATGAGACATAATTTTTCATCAGAAACTTTTGTAACATTGAAATATTGTAAAAAGGCTAAAGGAAGGACTCTTCACTCACTATGAATAACATTTTAAACGCTGAATAGATAATGTGATTTTTTAAACCATTTTCATAATAAACTTTCCCTTAAATTTTCAAAATAAAGTGGGATTGAATATGGCTAGAAATTTTATCGTAAAGCTAGAAATTGCCAGACTTATCAAGTTAAGATAGATGAGTAGTTAATATGCTGGAGAAAAAAGTACTTTGCAGTTAAAACCAAGAATTAATTAAAGGGACAGACCGTTTGAGTTACTGGTGTTCAAGGCCAGGTTGGATGAAGCCCAGGACAGCCTGATTTAGTGGCTGGCAACCCTGCCCATGGCAGAGAGGTTGGAATTGGATGACCTTTATGGTCTCTTCCAACCCAAGTCATTCTATGATTCTGAGTCATATTTATACTCTGTACAAATTAATCTTAGAAGTATGTAACTCATTTTTTCTTCTATTGAGTTTCTGAAAGGAGGATTCTTTCCTCTTTTCAAACAACATAGATGCTAGAATAAAAAATTTCCTGGTAACGTGTGAACAAGTAATTATAAATTTGCCAGATTTTCCTAGTGGTTTTTACAGATTATTTTGAGGAAAAAAATATAAGTGTATATAATATTTATTATACAGTATACACTATATACTATATGATAGACTATATACATATGGTAGAGATAAACTTAATATGTTTGCAATATATAAAATAATTCCAAAAGGGCTTTTTTTTTTTACTTTTGTGGAAGTGAGAATAGGAACAGTGATAGGACAAGAGAGAAAGGCCTTAAGCTGTGTCAGGGGAGGTACAAGCAGGATATTTGGAAAAATTTATTCTCAGAAACAGTGGTGAGGCATTGGAACAGGCTGCCCACAAGGGTGATAGAGTTATCATCTCTGAAAATGTTCAAGAAATGTGTAGGTGTGCTACTGAGGGATGTAGTTATTGGCCATTGTAGAGGTGGGCTGATGGTTGGACTAGATGATCTTAGTGGCCTTTTTCAACCTTAATGATTCTGTCATTCGATGATATAATATTTTTTTAGTTGTTGTTCATGATTGTTCTGAAATCAAAACAGAATTCTATAAAGATATGCAAATGATAAGTCTGTCTCAACTCAGTGCAAAAACTCTTAAGATTCTGCATGTGGTTTTATATACAGACTGATTTTCTAGAAAACATACAGAATCCATAATCTATAGAGCTATATTACTATTTCTACAATAAAATAAGAGGTACTGAAAGGAAAAAGGCAGGGGCAGGAGGGAGGAAATCAAATCCATTGCATCACTGCTAAACACATCTTTGTAACCCACTCTTTAATAAATCAGATGGTTGTGGGTCTGTTTGTGGCTTATGTAAGTGAAAAATGGACTGCAGCTTGTCTGAGCTCAGACACATTACGTCAGTGTAAATGGCAATAAACGGCAATGCAGAGCCAGAATTTAATCATCAGTGCTTTTGCCATGGATTTACATGTAATTAAATCTTTCAGAAATGATGGATGATCTGAAAATATCATCAAGGAAGTGTTCTTTGGTTCTTTGGTTAGAGCCTATGTGAATGGAAGAGTATAAAATGTCAAAGGAAAAAAAAAATTAAATTTTTGTCCTTTTATTCATTTTACATTCCAAAATGAATAAACCCTGCAGTACAAACCAAATTCTTTGTGAGAGTCAAATATGAGAATGATGCTATTCATTTAAATTCTAATAGATTTTTGTTATTCACTAAGAAATGAAGGAAGAAGATAACCCACATTCTTCAGAGTGATCAGTGAAATGTCATTTCTGGAAACTCAAATTTTTAATAATCAGCTCCTTTTTTAATGGATACATGCAGTTGGAGGCTGGAACATAGGATAACATACACAAAGAATTTTTCATCGATATTCCAAACTGCACGTCCCAAAGGACAATAAACTACAACAAAAGAAAAACCAAAAACAACCACAAATACATAAGTTGCTCCGAAAGTAATGCATCCTGTTTATTTCTGTGGAAACTACAACAGCTACAAACAACAAGCATAATAACATCATTTGATAGAGCAAACCCTCAGCCACAAAATAATATTTTTCATCATTGGCAGCACCGCTAGCTATGCATTTTCACCTGCAATGAAGAAGAACCTGCATGCCACATTCATAAAAATCTTCATCAGTGGAGGAGACCACAATTTCACAGCTGCTATGATAGCATCATTGCTGAAATGCACCACTCACCACCTCACAACTACTGGCTGATCTCCATCAACATTCAGCAAGTCTTAATGAATGTCTGTGGGTGCCATTTTTTTCTGCATAGAGGAATTCAGTGACACTCCTTTGCTTTAGATGCTTTCAGGTCAGACACCATTTTGTCAGACTGCTCCTCAGCTGCCTCAGTTGCCATCACGGCAACAAAATGTAATGGAATATTAGTGTGATGGTTCAACCTTTACTACCATCCCACCAAAATCTGCCTCTGACATCATGGGCCAACATAATAAAATAGGAGACATTGCTTTCAGAGCAGTCCTTATAGATTCAACCGCATGTTATTACCTCTTTCAGTTATTTCAATATTATTTCTATTGCAAAACATCAGTGATGTAGAACTTACTAGTAAAGTAGTAAAATAGAGCAATTATTCTCGATCACCATGAGAATTCTCACCGGTGTGTGCATGCAACTGTGAACTGAGAATCCCAGCCCTTTTAAACTGTATTATTTTCTGCACATATAGAAGTTGTCACCACCATCAGCTTCTCTGCACTATGTCAGGAATATTTTTCTACCTTGGAAGTTGTACCTATAATAACAGATGCAGCAACATGCAGCATTTTCTCTGTTTTTCTCAGCAATGGCATGACTGACATATTTTATAATTCTACTCCATGGAGTAGCAGATGGTGCCTACCCTTTATTATCCTATACAAGACTTGGTATTTCTTCTCTGTCAGTCATGAGACATGATTTTGATTTTTGCTGGCTGCAAAAGCTGTGGAATTTCATACAACAGTAGTTACTTCTCCTGCCAATCTCATGTCTCTTGAGGCCCAGGCTTAGCAAAATCCCTCAACTCATGGGATGACTTGTGTGCCAATTCTGGCAAGCACTGAATGATCACTGACTAGTATTCTTCAGAAGGACTGTCTTAAAGTGTGTGTAAATTAAAGGCAGACATGCCACAGCAATTCAACACAAAGATTAATCATTCTCATTATCGCTAGAGCAAATGTATCTATTAGCAGAAGGCCAGTTAATGCCAGAGAGCAATCTCTTGAGCATGTGAATGGTCATTCACCCTTTATGCTCCACTTTGATATGAGATGACTGTCCCAGAGCACATTAAAGCAGTACAGAACTCAAAACAACACTCTGAACCTCTCAGTAAAGGTTGTTCCTTTGTGTTCAAAATCATGCTCAAACAGCTATGCTCAGTCGAACTGCTTCTTGCTAGCATGGAAAACACGCCCAACAACTCTATCTCATGCTGTGGTCCTACCCTGTATTTGTCAGAAGGATGCAGTCTGACTGACTCATCCACTCACAAATAACACCATAAAATTTGTCAGGGACATTTATCAAGAAAAGACATTTAGAATCGTAGAATCATAGAATGGATTGGACTGGGAGGAAATTTAAAGATCAATTGGTTCCAATCCCCATTTCTCTGCCTTACCTTTGGTGAGTAAATAAGAATCTCTGGAAAAAATGCAGAAATTGGTATCTGAAAAAAAATAAAAATACACAGGAACAGAAAAGTATAACGATTCTGATTTACTGCCGTTAGTAGCAGTACTTTCTACTCTCTCCTTTTTCTCTATTCCTTGTAGGTGTTTTTAGAATGTAGAGATTTTATTTTTAACCTTCAGACTGAAATGTTAAAAAGTGAAGCAAAAAAAATAGATTTTCCACTTTCAGATTATACAGTAATGCCCAGTACAGTTTTTCTCTTATTTCTGAAAAGTAATTTTATTCTCAATTTTTACTGACTTTTAAGGTCTACAGACTTGAAAAGAATCTTAAGGGTAGTGGAAAGAGAGTATTTTAATTTATGCTGAAGTGGTTTGCTAAGCTGGTTCTGAACTAATACTTTTGACTTAGGAGAAACTTCCCAATGCATGCTGGGAGAAAGAACTAAAAATATATATTAAAAAACTGAGGCTTAGAAAATAACTGACTGAATGAGGATTTTTTTACAGCAGTACTTGTTATGGTTGCTCATTATTTGTTCACCTATTCTCTTTCAAGTGCCAGTCTTAGGGTTTCAACTTCTGCTAGGTCTGGGGAGCTAAATGTGCATATTCAGTAAATTCTGGAAGTGCTTGGCTGTTGCCAGGTAAAACTAGAAGACTGTTTATTTTACCAGCAGCAAACCCAGATGCAAATTGTACAAAACTTTAAAATTAAGGAAGTTATTATGAACAGAAAAAAAGTAAGCACCCTTAAGTTTGTTCTCCCTTTTTTTTTTTTTTTTTTTTTTTTTTTTTTTTTGTCTTGAGGGCTCAGTATTGATTAGGTAGTTACTAATGTAGTAACTGTTAGGGAAGAATACACTTCTAATCTCTAAGTCACATGGATCTAACTGGAAGTCATTCAAGGTTTTGTGCATTTAAGGCAGCTATTAGTGCAGAAAGAAATGAAACTGGAATAAATTTTTCCATCCAAACATTTCCTGATGAGTAGCTATGGTTTTGATAAGGTGATTTTCTGTGGAAACAGTTTGCCTTTCTTGAAATAGGTTTCTAAGCAGAAAACTAGGATCAAACTAAGAGAAAAAAATGCTGGTTTTGTAATGTCCTCTTCTTCTTTCTCTTAGTTCTCACAAGAGAAAGTGGAAAAAGCATTTAGAACAGCATTTATCAAATCAACCATTTCAAAAATGACGACTAACATGCAAATACATCATGTTGTTGAAAGTAGATTGTCCATGCAAAACACAGAACATGCAAAAAGGACAAAACAAGCTAAAAAGTAATCTTTGGAAAGAAGAAACTGTGACAGAGGAGAACTTTTCAAGTTAAGGAAAACAGAAAGGTAGGACTAAATAAAATACAAGCTGTCTGAGTGAAGTGCTCTATCCTGCTTTCAGAACATATTAGCATCCATTGGATCATAAGGACTGTATAACCCACATAATCTTGTGACGCTTCTTTGGTTTTGTTTGTGTAGGTTGATATTTCAGAGACAGCTTAATTGTCAGAGCAACAGCAATGAAGCTGTTTGCCTTAAAGAATAATAATAATAAAAGACCATGTGAAAGGTTATAAGCTAGATGTATTTGATTTATCTCTTCTTTTTCTTGACCAAGTACGGTTTGTACTTTATTATATAACTAAGCAATGAACTACAAGCTGTATGGCAGCTATTCTTGAGGGAATCAGTCTGCAAGACATTCCCCAGATAGCATGCTTCATTGCATCTGTACTGCATATTGCCTTGGAATGGGGAATCAGTAAAAGAATATTGTGCATGTGAGTAGAAGATATAAAGTTTGGATCTGGTCAGTAAATGTCACCAAAATTCATTTTGTGTATTTAGGTGTTTATCATGAAAACATTACCTTTCTGCTGTCAGCAAAAATGATGTTCTTCAAGTCTTCGCAAGTCAAGTGGCAGGAGCATATCTTGTTACATTCTTTCACATGAGACCTGCTCTTTGTCACCTTCAATTTGACATTTTATAGCAATTAGGAACACAACTCAGGAACAAAAAACATATATAGTTTTCTCCCTGTGGCTGACTATTGCTAGTCTTAAAAGTCAACAATGTCAAATTTCAGTTTTAGCTTACTGAATTACTGCATCAGGTACTGTAAAAATCAGTCTTAGTAGAGTTTATTGTTCTATTCCTTTCACATACAATGTGTGGGAAAAAAAAAAAAAAAAAAAAAGCTTTGTCTGACAGCTGTTTACAATAGTAGTTTTGACCATCTAATAGAAACAATCAAAATTGCCAAAATATACATTTGTGTGTGTGTCTGTTTGAATGATGGAAGTTCCCCCATTGTGACTCCAGGTATTTGGCCTCTATAGAAAATACAAAAGAGAGCTCTAGAAATTGACCATGTATCACTAAAAGAAGTGAAAGTCCTAACATATATTTTATTGTGCTGGAAATTTTCATGGACACAAATGTAAATATAAAGAAAAATCAGTGACTTGCAAGGATATATAAATTTCAAAGCTATTTAAGAATAATTTTAATGAGAAAAATATATACAGGTTGCTCCAAAAAAATTTCTACTATTTATTTACATGTAAACTACAAAAGATACAAGGAACACAGTAACGCTACTTCACAGAGCAGATTCTCAGCTAAAAAATGCTATTTTACAACATAGTCTATTCTCTATGCATTTCCACCAATGATGAACAGGAGCATAAAGATGGCTGTCTGGAATGTAGCTTTTTTTTTATGCCACTGTTGCCACTGCTGAAAAGCACCACCTGCCACCTCACTGTTCTCACATCCATTGGTTGGTCTCCCTAAACATTTGGCAGCAAGCATCAATGAATGTCAATGGATGCAATTTTCTTTCTGCATGGAGGAATTCAATGACACACTTTTGCTTCATCTGCACGTCCATATCAGACACCATTCAGTCAGACTGCCCTTCTGCTGCCATCTATCACATGGCAACAATATGTAGTGGAATACTGGCAGGAAGGTTCAAAATTTACTTCTGTACCACCAACATCTGCCTCTGACAATGTGAACCAACATCATAAAATAGGAGGCATTACTTTCAGAGCAGTCCTTGTATAAGGAAACCATACTCATTTTATCTTAGAACTGTAATCTTAAGTACTTTTAACTTTCCCTCCTTTATAGATGTTATCCTGTGTAAAAAGGAAATGGCTACTAAATCAAAACAAATATTATTTAACTGCATCATTACTTGGCACTATCTGAGCAAGGTATTAGCAAGCGTTAACACTCACTACCATTATTACTCTTATGCAATCTTGCTTATAATGTTACTGCCCTTGTTACTGTGCAAGAAATTGATGCTGACTCTTCTTAAACTGTTTGATTTGATACTACCTCTCTAGTTTTCACAGTACTGATCTAAAGCCGTCTGAAGTCCTCTAACAACTGTTAGAAGCAGACTGATTCTTTTTCTTTTTAATATTTTTTGAATTCTCTTTTCCAGATTCGCCAGTGTACCTACAAAGTTAACACAGGAAGAGTGATTTTATCACACTCAATCCCTATAATTTATTTTTAAGTCTTTCAGAGCCACAAGTCTTTGTAGTCACGACTGATTTTGCCAGCATTGAAACGAGTGTTGAATATGTCTCTTAAAACAAACAGGCAAACAAACAAAAATAATGTAAACATTAGGCAGAGACAAAGTGACTGGCTACTTCGGACTGCAAATGACGAAACAGGTGTTGATATGCTATTCTTTTGCAGGGCAGATGGAGCAGTGAGAAAAAACAGCATTTTTCAAGCTTCCCCTCATTATCTTAGCAGGTTTACCGTTTTTCTCCCTTTCCTATGACAAGAGAGTCCCAGATCCAGTTTAGTTTCTACTTCTCGCCTTAAGGATGGGAAAGTTACTTTTGCACATATATTGTGGAGAAGTGTTGAGGCAAGGCAACAAGGTGTATACACTGGTGCCACTTCAGACCAATTCTGAATCAATGCTTTCTTTGTGTTAATCCATACAAACCTTTTACACTGATGCCAAAAAAAACATACACTACCACCATATTCATTGAGTAGCTAGGCATGACATAAAGTTAAGAAGTTTAGCCAAAATTTCTAGGCTATAAAATTTCAGATTATTAGGTTCAAACTTGATCAGCCAATGTGATTTGAATATTGACCAAGAACCTTGCACAATTCCAGGGCATAGTCCAAGTATTTAGAAGATCATGTAACAGAGTTTCACACATCAGATCAATATCTATTTCACCTTTTGGAACGAACTCCATTAGTTCTTACTGAATAATGAAACCTGGAGCTTCTTTTCACATACTGATCTAAAGCCTGTAGAAGCCCACATAAGCACTCCTACTGAATTCTAGAAGTTTTGAATTGGGCCTTAAATGATGAGACATGCTGAAGTTGCTCTAAAGAGCAATCATTGAGGTCTCTTGGAGGAAGAATTCACAATATTGAGCTGTATTTTTTTCCATGCCTGGATGATGGAGTATTCAAAAAGAGCACATCTGGTTTTGACTGAAAGAATTTGGCTGCAGTTGCTGTATTTCCTACTTGCAGCAAACTGAACAAAAGGTCAACGTTTTGTAAATGTAATATCAGTCTTATAATAAATTAAATTCTAAGTGGTAGTTACCACTGCTTTGCTACATATTCAAAATACAAAATCTCCTCAGCAGTGACTCATGTAACAGCCTGAACAACAGCAGTAAACTACCAGAAATTTCTTCTAAGTTCTCAACAGCCTTAAAAAGAGGCAGTTTTTAATTTACATGCAAGGATGTAACACTAATTCTGCCAATACAGCACATTTTAAATGCATTAAAGTATCCATGTTGAGGGTGTTGTATCAGTGTAACTACAACATTCAGTTACTTGATTGAAAACTAAGTTTTAATTCTGAAAGAAAATCTGTGAAAAAGAATGAAGAGTTTTACAATAAACACACACACAGAAATTATGGGGGAAATGCTCAAAAGTTGATAATAGGTTACAAAACCATTTTATGTCATACTGCATAATGTTTAAAATAATTCTATAATGTAAGTATTTCAATAATGAAAAATTATGAGATTTTGAAATTTTCAAATTATTCAGTTTTGACTATAGTGGGGTATACTTTTCTTCTTTTAAATTTATCAAATGAGTGTAATTCTAAAAATATTTTGTTTTCATCAAAATAGGATTTTCTCCTGTACAAATGGCATGCTAAAACACCTTTGATCTGGTGCATAGCAGAGGTCAAGTACTGTAACTTTTATAACCAGCCAAGGCATAATGACCTATTATGCCTTTCACAAAGTATGAAAGACAGTTCTGCTAACAGCTGTATTTCTTTTTAACCTACCTTCTACTTTAATCTAAATGATTACTGTGGAAATGAAAGAATTAACCAGCTTAAGTGATACATCTGTTATCATAAACTCCCTTTTTGTTTACTCTTATTTCATAACTTACTTACACGTACTTCCCTCTGCTAGCTATGAACCAGCTTTCAGTGTCTAGCTATCAGAACCAGCAGACAGCAAACGAAATCTCTTTTTCTCTAGTTACTACCATTTGCCTACATATACTGAAATGAAAACTCTGAGACTTGCAGAATAAAACTCTATTACTGTTAGAGCATTTATAAATGCACTAAAATGTTGTCTAGTTTCAGCTGGGATGGAATTGTTTTTCTCAGCATATCTGGGTATGATGCTGTGTTGCGGTTCTAGGAGAAAAACAATGTTGATAACACACTGATTTTTATGGTTGCTGCTCAGCAGTGCTGTAGAGAGCCAAGGCCATTTGCAATGAAGGGTCCAAGGAGCTGGGGGGAGGGGGACAGAATCAGGACAGCTGACTTAAACTGGCTAAAGTGATATTCCATATTATCTGACATCATGTGGAAGGAGTTGTGAGGGGATGGGAGTTCATTTCTCTTCAGCTGCCTGGGGGGGCTAGCTGGGCATCAGTCAGGGCATGCTAATCCATTACTTGTGCATCATTTGTTATATACATTTTATATATATATATACTTATATATATATATATAGTCATAACTATGTTCCTTTTCCTTTTCTCTGTATTAGTTTTATCTTGACCCATATGTTCTTCTTTGATTTTTTAATTCTCTTTCCCATCCCACTAGAAAGGGGCAGAGTGAGCGAATGACTGAGTGATGCTGAGCCACTTGCCACATTAAACCATAATAAAGGTTCTTCCTCATATTGAAATGAATTGAAATACAAATAGATTTTACAACAAGTAACATTAATAAATAGAAGCACACATGTCAGAAGCTGACACTCCCTGACCATGTTTTTCCAGATGTTCCAGATGTGGAGGGTGCAATGTTTAATATCAAGTTTGCTTATTTAAAAATATGAGGGCTACTCTCTGGAAGTAATGTCTCCAGTTTTAATATACCCATGAACATCAGAGGCAGATGTTGGTGATATGACAGTAGCAGTTAAACCTTCCCACCAATATTCCACTTATCTCTGTTGCCATGTGACAGATGGCAGCAAAAGAGCAGTTGTATAAATTAATTGTTTTATCCAGGTATATGAAAATAAATATAAGATCAGTGGGAAATGTACTGTATTTTTTCTAAAAGTTTTGTTGTTGTTGCTATTTAGCAAAATGGTTAGCTTTTCAGTATTAATATTGACAAAATTATGTGCATTTTTTCACTATCCTGAAAAGTTATTTAAGAATTAGGCACTGAGAGATTGCTAATGTCTGCTCATTATATTCATAAAGGTTATGCATTTAAATATAATGCTATATGTGGCACTAATTCAAAAAATGTCCTTGCTACAATATTGTCCAATAGATATTTGAGTAGGGCATGGCAATATGCCAAAACTTATGACAATGCATTTTCACAATTGCAGGGAAGATTATGCAACTATAGTGGCATAATGAAAGGGAAATTTCTGTCTTCAGACTATGTACATGGAGCAAAATACTTTTAGCATTTTATTCTCAAAATGGATCCACATCTTTCAGCCAGACACCTGAGCATTACAAATGGTGTAAAGAAAGTGGGGCACAACAAAGAAGCACTTTTAACAGCCAAGATGGGCCAAAACCCTGGTAATGGTCAAAGCTCATATATATACTTCTGGACAACAGAAATGTGCCAGTCTGGGCATTAAATTCAACTGAATGTTCAGATTGATAATTGGAATTTTGAGAGGACTAAAGGGAAACTGATTTTGTAACCATAAGGCATATGAAAATCAATGTGTCATAATATGAAACTACAAAAACATCACTGAGAGGAGCAGATTAGGGCATGCTCCATGATCTTCTCCTACATGTTTCTCATGTCTTAAATCATCATAGAACTTAAAATGTATATACATCGCAAAATTAACAACTACATGAAATATAGTATATTATTAAGTATTTCATATTAAATATTACAAAGTCTGCGTCAAAGGCCTTGTATTCTCATCCAAATCACAAACCTGTTTAGCATTTACCAACTCTGATGATGTGTTTGATGCTGTCCAGCATTGCTGACTGTCAAATATGCTGCAAGTGAGAGAACAATTATTTGTTTTACTGGCTGCTTAACCACAATTGATTTTTCAGCTCAAATAAGTAAGCAGAGCAAGTAAGCATAGCGTACTGAAATCTGTGGTTTCACTACTTCATATCAGCTGAAGATCGAGATTGAAATAAAGCTGTTTCTTCAGTGTTGGATATGGAATTTGGAGGCTTCATGGCTTTCATCAGCAGGGATGTGTTGTTTATTTCATTCCCAAGGGAGAAAAAGAAGAAAGAAAGGACTTCCACTCCAAAATATCAGGCTTTTCCAGGAAATGCCTGTTTGACAGGGAGTGCTGACATTTCTGGTGTAATTGTTAGTGGTGTTACTACCTGAGCAGATGCAGAACAAACTGAAGGAAATTACAGGGTTTTCTTCTGAATCAGGCCGTACGGATTTGGAAAAGATCTTAAAGAGCTTCCAGGCAGCATCTGTACCTCTCCAGAAGGGAGAACTGAGACACACCAGCAACTGCAGGGTGGTGACTCTTTGTTTGCACTCTTGTCATAATCTGCTTTTAGAATCCCACTTCACCAACCAAGAGTGCTGGCCCAGGTCACCGAGCAGACCATCTGCACGACCAACCAGTGCTCAACTGCAGCCAAAAGGGAGTACCTTCACTGCTAATACAGTGGCTGAAAAAAAAACTGTCACGAATGTTTTCTTTCACAGGAGGTAACGGAGACGAACTTGGGTAGCCAAAGATAATTGGAAAGCTGAGAGGACCAAAATCGTGCAGAACTACCTTTGTGGAGTAGATGCCATAGCCACATGTTCAGAAATTTCTTGGCTTGAAAGCTAAAATTAGGCCCTGAGACAAAATCTTTTTACCAAAACAGCACCATAGCATCCTAACCATCACTGTAAGACAAATGGGATCTCTGCCCATATGTGCTACTTCCTGGCTTCTACACATTCAGTTCAAACAGCAGTTGTCTGACAAAAGAAAAGCCCATAGCAGCTTTGTTCTCATCCTGCCTCCATTTTGCAGATGTGTTCACACAGGTTACAGCTGCGCAGTTCTTCTCCATCAGTCCTTTGTTTGTGTTTGTTCTTTATGATTGCTAATAGAAAAAGAGAAAATGAGAAGCAAGTGCCTTTCTGTGACAAAACAGTCTTTGGAAGTCACTGTAGGCATAGGGAATAATTGCAATATGCACTCCACATCTAAAAAATTGCAATTATATCATTGTTTGATATCTTTAGATGTCAGTAAATCTGTAAGGGCAAATAGAAGCTAATGAGCAGATGCACCTTTAGAAAACCCACACTTTTCTTGTGTACTGCTGCTCTTAAGTGGTAGCTCAGACTAAGCTCAAGTAGCTGGGATGTTCAGTCCTGGGCACACGCATCTACAGCGCTGATCTTGAGGGATGATCTGTTTCAAATAGCACTATGAAAGTAAGTGGAAGAGCCTCACAGAGAACAGCTTCTGGTCATTTAAATGCCACTTGTTGGGTGCAGTATGAATGAGGAGCTGTTTCATGGCTTCCTCTAGGCTTTTGTTAAAAGACATTCTCAGAATTCTCATATCCTTTACTGATTTCCCCCTCCATCTTGGGGTGATTTACTGTCAGGACTGCCTTTGTGGCGAATACCACTCTTTAGAAGGCAATCAAATTAAGATTTTATTTGATTTTATTTGATTTTTGTACGACATGTAGAATGGTTTTTACAGGAGACAGTCGCTATCAATTGCCAAAGCAGACACGTTCCCCTGGAAAGGGGTGATCAATGTTAATTTTCCAGAGGGCAGTGTGTGTCTGTGACATTTTATCTTTTGTTAATATTTATAAAATAGACCCGTAGTTTGTCTTCAGCTCAGCCTGAAAATGCTGACTTAGAGTCCAAGTCGTATTGCCTGCTTCTTTTTGCGGGCATCAGCTTTAACATAAATTCCTCTGCCGGGATATGATCTCTTATCATTAACCAGCAGCACAGTCCTTATCCGACCTTTTCTGGACAGAAAGGAAAGATAAGTGTGTAATATAGCTTTGAAGAACCTAATTGAACCCTCTGTCAAGCAAAGTTCCTCAATGGTTAATTATTAAGCTTGACTAGTATGTTTGCATTTGACCTAAAAGTGACTTAAGGAGCTATTTATCTGCACGAGCCCCAGCCTTTGCCATCCAGCAGATAGTAGACACTGTATATGCATATCCTGCCCTGTATTCCCGTTAGTGTGGATGCAATACTGATCTACAGATCTGTGTTTGTTGTAGCATCCTCTTCCAGAACTCTCAAGAGATAAATAACATTTTCTTAGATCACAAATGCAAAACCTGGGGAGTTAATCATTCCTTTAAGATGTTTCCAGCACATCAATTATGAATGAAATCTTTATGTTCTGTGGCTCTCTACTTTTATACCCATGTGTGCGTGTGGTGGAGAGGATGAAGGGGAGAGGCACAGAACTCGGAGAGAGAATTATCCTTACAAACACTTCAGTTGGAAACCCTCATCTCCCTAACACATTGCCTTGCAACTGATGAGGCCTCAACTTCAGAAAGGTAAACCTTGCATAAGAAACAGAATGCAGGCTGACATGCAGATTATTCTAGAATGTTGTAGAATACGTAAGAAAGCTAAGCTGGGGTTGGTAGTTGCCCGTGGAGGAAAGCTACTTCCAACTGCAGATGAATGAGCCACATCCAGATTGCCCCTCACTGAGCATTTTCATAAAGAGTGACAGGGACTTACAGACACTGCTTTGAGTAATCATCTGGGTTTTATAACCTTTAGCCACAAACAGAGTCTACTTATTATCCTGCTACCTTGGACTTCTGGAGGGCAGACTTTGGATTTTTCAGAAGAGTAGTAGGGGGAGTCCCCTGGGTTTCAGTATTAGAGAATAAGGGGTCCAAGATGGCTGTTTGCTCTTGGAGAAGGAAGTCTCAAAGGCGCAGGAGCTGGCTGTCCCCCAGAGCTGCAAAATGAGCTGTCAGGGATGAAGACCGGCAGGGGTGAATAGGGAGCTATTCTTGAGGCTTCAGGAGAAAAAGAGAATCTACCTCCTGTGGAAGAAGGGATGGGTGATTTGCAGTACAGAGAAGTAGTTAAGATGTGTAGAGAGAAAATCAGAAAGGCAAAAGCCCAGCTCAATCTCAACTTGGCTGCTGGGGTAAAAAGAAACAAGAAATACTTTTTTACAAATACATCAACAGTAGGAGGATGACTAAGGAGAATCTCCATTCTTTATTGGATGAGGCTGGGAATGTGACCACTGGGGATAAGGAAAAGGCAGAGGTTCTGAATGCCTTCTTTACATCTGTCTTTAAAGGTCACACCAGTTATCCTCAAGGTACTCCACTCTCTGACCAGGTGATCTTAGCTGGGGAGCAGAAAAAATCCCCACAATTCAGGAGGATACAGTCAGAGACCTACTACTCCAGCTGGACTGTCATAAGTCCATGGGGCTGGAAGAGATTCACCCGAGAGTGCTGAGGGAACTGGTGGAGGTGATAGCCAAACCACTTTCCATCATCTATCAGAGCTCCTTGTTGACTGGTGAGGTTCCTGAAGACAGGAGACTTGCCAATGTGACTCACATCTACAAGAAGGGTTGTAAGGAGGATCCGGGGAACTACAGGCCTGTTAGCCTGACCTTGGTGCCAGGGAACGTTATGGAACAGATTGTCTTGAGGGAGATCACGCAGCATGTGTGGGACAACCAGGGGATCAGGTCTAGCCAACATGGGTTCACAGAGGGTGGGTCCTGCTTGACCAACCTAATCTCCTCCTATGATCTAGCGACCCACCTGGCAGACAAGGGAAAGGTTGTTGATGTAGTCTATCTAGACTTCAGCAAAGCCTTTGACACTGTCTCCCACAGTATTCTCCTGCAGAAGCTGGCAGTGCGTGGCTTGGACAGGTACAATCTTGACTGGAAAAGGAACTGGCTGGAAGGCCGGACCCAGAGAGTGGTAGTGACTGGTCACGAGTGGTGTTCCCCAGGTGTCAGTGCTGGGGCCTGTCCTCTTCAATATCTTTATTGACGACCTGGTTGAGGGCACTGAGTGCACCCTCAGTAAATTTTCAGATGACACCAAGTTGGCTGGAAGTGTCAATCTGCCTGAGGGTAGCGAAGCCCTACAGAAGAATCTGGACAGGCTGGATAGCTGGGCTGAAGCCAATGGGATAAGGTTCAAGAAGGCCAAATGCCAGGTCCTGCACTTTGGCCATAACAACCCCAGGCAATGCTACAGGCTTGGGGCAAAGTGGCTGAAAGACTGTGTAGAGGAAATGGACCTGAGGGTATTGATTGATGCTCAGCTGAACATGAGCCAACAGCGTGCCCAGGTGGCCAAGAAGGCCAATGATATCCTGACTTGCATTAGAAACTGTGTTGCCAGCAGGAACAGGGGAGTTATTGTCCCCCTGTACTCAGCTCTGGTGAGGCTGTTCCTTGAGTACTGTGTCTAGTTTCGGGCTCCTCACCACAAGAAAGACATTGAGGCCCTGGAGCCTTGGAGTTCCATAGAAGGGCAACAAAGCTGGTGCAGGGTCTGGAGCAACCGGTCTTAAGAGGAGTGGCTGAAGGAGATGGGATTGTTCAGACTGGAGATTAGGAGGAGGCTCAGGGGAGACCTTCTTCCTTTCCATAACTGCCTGAAGGGAGGTTGTAGTCAGCTGGGGGTCAGCCTCTTCCTTTGTGTAACTGGTGATAGGACTAGAGGGAATGGCTTCAAACTGCGCCAGGGGAGATTTAGGCTGGATGTTAGGAAATACTACTTCTCTGAAAGAGTGGTCAAGCAGTGAAATAGCTGCCCAGGGAGATGATGGAGTAACCAAACCTGGGAGTGTTCAAGGAACGTTTGGATATTGTGTTGAGGGTTATGATTTAGTGAGAACTATCGGTGATACAAGATTGGATGATCTTGTAGATCTTTTCCAACCTTGAAATTTCTGTGATTCTGTGATCACCTTCCTTCCTTTTCCAGAAAGTGTCTCATTGTATTGTAACAAACAGGCAGTGTTGTGTTTCATCAGGGGGATGTGAATCTTCTGTGTGAATTACACTTCTCCAAACCACATCTAATATTGGAATTTAAATCAAATTGCATTCGGAAATCAAATGCAAAATGTCATAAAAAATATTTGTCTATACAAATGGCTACATGGGATTAGAGTGAAGAGTTGCCATTTGGGCTTATGTCTTTTTGTTTGTTTGTTGCTTGTTTCCTGATTTGGATGTTTAATGGCAAAGAATAAATATTTGTAGAAAAATAAATTAAAATTTAGAACCATACATTCCAGCATTGCAATATCACTAATATTAACCTGACCCATATAATCTAATAAAAATACTTTTTGTTTGCTTAAGTGTTAGCATTTCATTTTTTGTTCAGTGAAAAAGCATTTTTAATCAATATTTGCACTTTGGAAAGCAAATGGAAAGAAAGAGCTTTTGGATAAAATTTGCATTTTTTTTTGTTTGTTTGTTTGTTTTGTGTGTGTGTGTTTTTGTTTTTGAAGGAGAAAGAAAAAGATGAAACTGTTTTGCTGAACAAGGAAAAATATGTAGTCTTTCATTGCTGGTATTCAAAGTACAGTGACCTTCGATTTTGTTTGTCTATAAGAGTACCAAAATCTTAGAGAAGAGCTTGAAAATGGAAAAAGCACTTTATTTCAAGTCTCTTCTGGGAAGCAAATATCATTCATCACCAGATCTGTGTAGCAAATATAAACACAGGTCAAGTTTAAGGAAGAAAAAAGCATAAAAACAGAAAGAGATACCCTTGTCTAGTTTACTTCAGAGACCTAGGATATCAGCTTTGAATGTGTGTAGTAGAACAAAAAAAACTGACTGAGAGAGTTGAAGTTCCTTATGATGTTTGCCAACCATATCTTGGGATGCATCAAGAGGTGTTTGACCAGCACATCAAGTAAAGTGATTCCGTCCCTCTACTCTGCACTCTCATGAGACCCCAACTGGAATATCATCCAGTGCTGTTGCCCCCAACACAATAAGGACATTGAGCTGTTCGAGCAGGCCCAGTGGAAGGCCACAATGATGCTGTTTGAAGACAGCAAGATGAATCATAAATTTTCTATAAGAAGGGAAAAATTAATGTACACTTTAAATAAATACACAGAATGTGCATTCTTTAAATTTGCTACTAAGATACCACATCAATTGCAAGTTCATTGCATTGGCGAGGTACTCAGCTGTATGCAGACTGCCTTCAAATATAATTACACCCAAAATTCCATTTCTGTGTGTTCAGGGTTAGCCCGGCAGACAGCTAAGCACCATGTAGCCATTCACGCACTTCCCCTTCTGTGGATGGGGAAAAGAATTGGAAAAATTAAATAATAAAACTCATGAGTTGTGTTAAGGACAGCTTAATAGGAAAGGAAGAAACACTGAAAAGAATATACAAAACGAGTATGTAATTGCTCGCTATCAACCAGCTCTCAAGCAGCAGCAGGCCCCTCAGCCACCTCCCTCGGTTTTGCTGTTGTACTTTACACCATATGATATGGGATATCCCTTTGGCTGGTCTGAGACAGCTGTTCTTGTTCTGTCCCTTTCCAGCTTCTTGTGCACTCCCAACCTTCCCACTGGCAGGGCAGAATAGGAAGCAGGAAAATCACTGGCTCTGTGTAAGCACTGCAACAATGAAAACATGGATGTGTTATTAAGATTATTTTCCTGCTAAATCCGAAACACAGCATACCAGCTACTATGAAGAAAATTAATTCTATCCCAGTTGAAATCAGAAAACTACAGAAGCCACAAACCAGATATGTACCTCGTATAAAGAATTGAAATCAACAGCATTATTCCAAAACCACAGTCTGATTTGATCCCTTTGAATTATGCAACCTCCAGTCAGAGATGTATTCATCTTGCAGATGGAAATCTTGATAGCAGATAAAAAGGCTCCAGAGAAAATGAACATCTTTTTTCTCTTTGGATAATTGACTGTGATAGGGAGATGACTGCTTAGAAACCCCTCCAATTTCCAATAAACCAAATAAAACTGCAAATGGAAATATGTCCTGAAGTAAATGCACTGATTACAATGGGCAGGATCAGCAAGATGACTGTGATTTACTAAATGTTCTTTATGGTTAATAAACTAAGTACAAGGATTATTGTTCATGTAACTAATAATGATTTAGAGAGACTTTATCCATAATTACATTTGTATTACATCCTTCCAAGCACTATTGAATAAAGTTATGAAGATTTTCTTTGAGCAGAATTTAAACCACAATTGCTTCTTTTTGTCTGAGTTCAGGTTTAGTTCCACAGTATTTTATATTTGTGCTACAGGTCTCTTTTCTATTGATTTCTGAATAACGTCGTACTTTTCACATGTTTATATAAAACAAAACCTATCTGGATTCACAAAGCACTAAATAAAGCTGTATGACCAAAACTTTAATAAAAATTTCCTGGAAGTGACTCCAGGTTTCCTGTTCTCCTTTGTAGCTGAGAATATAATGTGAAGCACCCTCCAATCTCTAAATGAATCCATATAAAGCATAAGTAAATTTAAATAAGATAAAATAGAGTCCAAGCTAATTAAATACTCATCATTAATAGAGGGATTATTCTTTTATCTACGAAATAATTATTACTTGATCTGGAATGGACTGCTAGTATGGCAATGATTAAGGTTTCTGGCTTTCAGTAATTTGTTGGTAACATGAGAGAGAATGTAACTCTCCTAGCTAAGACTGAAGGACAGTGTTACAAAATATCTAAGTGTAAAATGCTAAATTTATGACAACTGTGAGCTTTTAGAACTAGAGCATCGTACGTTCTGTAACATACAGAAGAAAACAGTCAGTAAATTTTATGATCTCCACATAATCAAGAATGTACCAAAAGCTCTCACTACTCATATGCAGTGATGTCTTTGTTTTATATTACCTATTTAAAAGCAACTATACATTTGATTATTTTTAGTATACAGTTTTCAATGCTCTCATTATAGTGAATGGGGAACAAAAATGCACATACTTGAGTATTTCCTTTGCCTAATGCAAATGTGATAAATAAGACTTTCACCCATCCCTAACACATCACTTCCCCTAAAGACTTTCCCATAGGTGATTCATTAATTCCGTAACTTATATGGGTGTTACTATATGAGTGTTACTGGGAGGATTCTTCCAACTATTTTGTCCAAGAGGATTAAATTTATAAACCAAGTTCAAGCACTGACATATCTTTCTGTTTTGTTTAATGTCACTGAGATAATAATCAGCTTGTAAAATTCCATCTTCCATCCTGGATTTTATACCTTTAAGAATATCTTGATTTTTTAGTAACACATTCCTCTTTATAAGAGGATTTTTCTTTGAAGCATAAATTTAATACCTCTTTATCACATTTATGACAGGAATAGTCAGCACAGTAAGAATTACTTCACTTACTACACTTCACACTACACTTCACTTACTACACTACACAGAATTACTACACTTACTTCCTGTTATCATGTATGTCATTCAATATCTGTCATTACCCTAATGACTAATCTTGTAATTTTGTTTAAGTATAGGTTGAATCCCAATCACAGGAAATTCTATAGCATAAACTTCATGTAATAATGGGCCCATAGTATGAAATTATTTATTTCTGTTATCATTAATTTCCTTAAGTTACTGCTTAAAGAAATCAGTGTAACTCCTGAGAGAGGTCATTTCTTTACAGGAAACACTATTTTTTTTATCAACAATAAAAAACAATGCTTACTATCAAAAAGTGAGTATTCTAAGGCTTTCCTACCATTACGGCTTAGGAGAAATTAAGAACTATCCAGTGAGTAATGTATTCGAAAAGTGAAAACTAGCATGAAATCTGTTGACTGTCACCTAAAGAAGAAAAGTTTTTGTTTTGCACTATTCTTCAGTGGTACCATAAGTTACCTTCCATGACTTTCATTTTGAGTAAATAAAATGTTCAAAACAAGACAAACAACAAATAAAACAAGCAAGGAATTCAACATTTCAATACCTTCTAAGAACTTAATAGATGGGTAAATAAGAATGTGTAGCAATCATGTATGAGGACATTTTCTAGAGATATAGGGTAATCAAAGTTCCTGTAAAAAGTTCTATCACATTTAAAAAAAAAAATAGGTGCTTAATAAAAAGGAGACATTCATGCTACTTCCAAAAGACCAGAAAACCTCATAGAACAGATCTATGCTGACTTATTCTACCTATGCTCAGATCAATCTGGTACGTTGAAACAAATCTCTCTTCTTATTTTTAATGTCACTTGTTTAAATTAAAGTATCATTATACCCAGGCTATTTATTGCATATTATCGAGCATACAAAGAACCAGAATCATCTGTGCAGATGAATGAATCAAAATACTTGTATCCTGGAAAAACTGCATATTTGGTATTGCCTTCTCAAATATAAATGTGTGAAAAATGTTTTATCAAAGCAAAACAACTGAAACCAACTATAATTAAAAAAGAAGAATCACACATGCATACAAGGAGAATAACTTCACTGTTCGGAAAGAAAATTAATCACACAGACAGGCAGGCACATGTTTAGAGAGCGATTTAATACCAGTGTGCTAAAAGTGGTAGTGGATTTTTCATAAAATAGAACTAAATTCAATACTCTTCAAAGGGAAAAAAATATGTAAATGTAACTAATAGAGCAGTAATACTGTTCCTTTACTGAATCTTCTCTTTCTCTGTTTCCCATTTTGATAACCCTAAATGGCATCACAACTGGGGAGGATGGGGGGGAGGGGAGGGGAAGAGAGAGATAAATAAATAATGCAATTTTTAAGCAGTTCTTTCCTTCAAATAATCCAGTGTTGAAATATTAATTAGTTTTCTGTGTAAGACATAGATACCTTTTTCTCAGCAAAGTTTTTGCAGAATGAGGGAAAAGGAGATTTAGGCAGCCCCCTCTCCCTCTCCAAAACTGTAAAATGAACAGGTAGTAAATGGTGTAAACATACACTGAACTAAAAATACCCACTAAAAGCATACAATTAAGTTCATTCTGCAAATGCTTGCCATTTGCAAATGCTTGTTTGACTTTTATGCAGAAATAAGGTTGATTACTTGACTAATTTCAGTGATATTGTTTTGAATCAAAAAGCTTGCATGTGGGCTCTGTTTCTGTTATCTACCAGTTGCCTACAATTTAAATGTGAAATATTCAGGTGACTTCTCATTGCATGACACACCTGCTGCAAATTACTAAAGAAACCAATTCATCTGCTTACATTATTGTATATCAAAATCTATGCTAGTCAGAAATATAAAATTGTATTTCCATCAAATTCAAAAATGTACATACTCCCACATCCTTCAAAACAAGATTGGACAGAAATTAAAAGCTATACAGAGAATATATGCTGATTTTGTTTTTTTTTTGTGGTAGGTAAATATAGTGCTGGTTATTTCTTTTCAAATGTTTCCTTTCAGATGCTAAAAATAGTGAGTTTAGGTGAACTGACTGCTGAGATAACAAATGCTCAGTAAGGCTGAGGGAAAAAATGCTAACAGAATAATCTCAATTTATTAATCTCTATGCCTCAGTCAATAATAGGAAAATCAAAGATATAATTGTGTTCATATTTCATGACAATTTTTTAAACTGTTACTATTTTTTAATTTTTTAAATTTTTGTCTGACGTGTTTCTGTGGTGGTTTTGAATTTGCCATCCACTGAACAGCTTATTAACTATTGAGTTTGTCACAGATCAATCTACGTCCGTGACAGGAGGGCAGTAGGCCCCTGCTTCCCCCTCCCCCACCCCTCCTCCTCAGCCCCACAAAATGGGAAGGAAGGAAGAAAAAAGACAGCAGCAATGATCTATGGAGGAAAACTTATTTTACTAACTATGATATCGGAAGCAAGATAACACAATATAATACAATCTAATTGAAATTGAGACTAATAAATCAAATAAGATAGGAAAGAGAGAGTTCCTGAGACCAAGTCAAACCTGAAAAGCTTGGAATGGTCAGGAAAGCACCCTCCAGCACCCACTGCCAGGAAGTAAGAGACCAGTCCACCCAGAAGGGCCAGATCCCATGACTTCTGTAAATATATAGGGGAATAGGTACCTGGAATTGGAGCATTAACACTTTAACTCCCAGTACAATACATGATGTTATGATGCAGAATACTGAAAACTAAAAAACATAAAACCATGGCAGAGTTATACTTAATGAGTTTACTGCTTTGATTCTAAACTATCAGGTGCTTTTCAGTAGGTATTATATAAATATAACAGAATTATACAACATCAAATTCAGTCCTATAGGACCAAATCTTCAGCTTCATAAGAGCAATCATTTTTTTTTAGCTATTACAGCCTCCAGTAAACTAGGTTTGCTTGTCTTTTAAACACACATTTAAGCCTCCATAAAGATTAAAATTCATGAAGATTTGACTTCCACTACTCTAATCTTGTTGGCCAAAGGCAGGTAGCCTGGTCTCAGGACCATCCCAGAGACAGATGGGAAAACAGACTGAGAGAGAAATGAGGGACTGAGACATGAAGAGAGAAAAAGAAGGTAAAGGAGGAGCTGAGGAGTCTGTGAAGAAAACTCACCAGTGAGTTGAAATGAGGACTGTGGGAAGTAAAAAGGGAAGTATGCCAGGGGAGGGTGGTAGTAAGTCAAGGAAAGGTAAGGATATCAGCAAGGGGGGTAACAACCCCTTGATACCCCCAGATAACCCCTTAGGAATGATGTTGAAATTTTGGAGTAGACACAGATACGAGACAGAGCAAGGAAAAAGTAAAAGCAAAGGCTACATCGGTGGCCCAGTTCCCACAGCCTCCTCAGGGAGAGGTACTGAAGAAGTGAAACTCCCAGGAAGAGAAGCTGGGGAAAAGGAGTTGAATATCCCACAACAAGACAGTAATCTCCTCAACCTAAGCCAGGAAGTGATCAGTGATGGGGTAAATATTTGAGAAATTGACCCCAGAATAAGGCTGATTCAGAGAAAACCCCTAGTCAGGAAGAAGTCCAGCACTAAAAAGCCTATGCAGAAATTGACACTATGGTTTGGGTTTTACCAGAAAATTATGGGAAGTTAGAAACAGAATCCCTTCAAATTACATTGAAGCAATGAGGACAAATGATTTCTGGGAAGCAATATCCTATTTAAAGGAAGGAAGGAAGTCAGCAAGAGGGAAATGACTTAAGTACGATGGGTGTCTTTGAGGCAGGCACTACGACCCAGGCAGCAGTGATAAAATTGCTATTGTGGAAAGAGCTGGTGGAAGCATACAGAGAGGACCCAGATAAGAAGATAGTTAAAGTGATGAATTGCAACTGGTGTCAGATAGAGAAGGGACAAACAAAGGGGTACTGAAGGGAAGGGAACAAAAAATGCTGAGATTTTGGTAGCTGTATTAGGTCAAGCACAAACCTTCTCTCGGGGAAGAGGTTTCAGGTTTCCCCAGAGAATGAGCAGGAGAAAATACAGAGTAATGAGATAGTTAAAATTCTGTTTATGCAGGGGCAATATATAGCATGTTAAATAGTTGAAAGAACCTGTGAAAAAATTTTCTGTCAGCAATTGGTGCCACAGGCAAACAAAAGGTCAGACACTTATTTCAAACAATTAAGTGTGAAAATGGAAAATAGAACTCTGTGTTTGTGTTTTGTGTTATTCTATAACGAGTAACACACCTTTGTTGGTAGGGGTGGAGGGGGGTTGAAGGATCCTGTAGGATTTTTATTGAAACATTGCAGAAAAAGGCAATGTGACAAAAGACAAAGGGCAATGATGCACTACATCCTAAATTTCCAGCATGAGATCCTCCCATGATTAAAATATCTGGATATATTGTATATGATTTTTTTTAATATATAAAATGACCACTATAACTGTTTTCAGTCCACAGATATTTCTTTTCAGTAGCAATAATCTCTGTGGGGAAAAGTTTAGGAACAAACAAACAGAAACAAATAAATAAAAAAAGACAACAAGCAAGAAAGCATCCTCAGACCTGAAAGTTGCTTATATGAAATAATAGCAGATTGCCTTTCTGTTTTAGAATTTTCAGGTTGTTATTACTACAGTAAAGAAGATTTTTTCAGAGCTTGCTGGAACACATACATTTAATATGAAGGTCTATATCAATATATCTATATGTCCCTTATCCTAGACAGTGTGCCTTAGGGGTGGACTGTTCATCTGAATGCCATTGAAACTTCTATGAGAAGAAGTTTATAAAAGAATTCTGTATTTGATAATATGAAATAATTTCCTTTCACGTTGTGCCAAACTCAAACACTTAAAATTACATATAAGATAAAACATATTTTTATTACAAGATGAAAGAAACATAAAAGGAGAATGCCAGAGAGGACTTGAATGTGCAAGAGATGCTGAATTTGATGAAAACAGGTTAAGTAGCTTGGAAAAGAAAGACAAACATAGACAACTAAAAAAGCTTCAAAGTAAAGGAGCAGCATTGCTCTTCTTCTTCCTCTTCTTTTTTCTCCTCTTCATTATTTTATGATGAAGAATGAAGTTTTTGTTTCTTACTGATCAGGGTGAAGGTCCGTCAATAGGAATTATATACATATCTGCAACATGGATCCCTCTGGTAGCTGACCCTGAATTTTCTGACTCTCCAGTGGTAGTTTCTGGATCTTTATTCTCCCCATCTGAGCAAATCTGTCCTGAGGTCGCAGCCTTATTACCTGCACACTTGCACATATCTCCCAGCTGAACTTCAAGCCAAAATTGTGCAGAATTCCCTTGTTCCTGTAGCCAGTTCCTCCGGGTAATTAATTGTGGGTACACATAGATGTATCATGGGCTACCAGATAGCCCAGGTTGTTATTTGCTTGCAAGTGAAACACTGAAACCTCTGCCCTAGCTCACTCCAGTTGCTGACACCACAGACATGCAGATCTCTGTCATCTGTGGTCTGACTGATTGCTGACTCAGAACACCCCATACACGCAGGTGCCAACCTAAAAGAGAGACCTCAGCTATGAAAATAGTTAGACATTAAGTTTAAAGAGGGCAGACTCTGCTGACCAGGTGCAGCGTATGGCCAGACAAGTATACTGGCCAGCAGCCTATATGCAACTATTCCCAACTGGTCCATTAGCTCTTTGTTTTCCCACACTTATTCCCAAACCACCTTGATGCTTTTCTTTCTCTGCTTTTGGATCCTTTCCAAACCACAGAATTCCATGTGGTGAAGGAAGAAGCTAATAGCTCTCCTTTTTGAAATGATTGTCTGTTTAAAACTATTTAGAAGCGATAGACATTTTGTTTGAACACTATTTAGGGTATTCCGACTTCAGTAAGAAACTGTGAGGATAATCATTATTACCTATACGGTGTATGTTAGCTTGCCTGATTTATTTATAATACTTGTTGCTCTAAGAATTTCACTATAATTATGGGTAAATATCTCTCTTCATCATGTGTGTTGGAGGTAATAATGATAAGCTGATAAGTCCTGTGTGCCAAGCTAAGTGAATTCTGGCAAACCCAGAGAATGGTTGGGAACCAAGAAAAGGTTGGAGGCTGGCACATTATAAATAAATAAATAAATAAATCATTTCATGGCTTTTCTTCACTAATTTGACTATTATTTAAAATGTCCTCTAGCAGCGTTGGTCACATTAATTGTATAATGATTTTCTCATATTTAAGCCATGGTAATTAAAATGTTCAGAGACTACTTCTTATTCCTGCTGTAATATAATGTTTTCACTTGATTGAAAGCGAACTGCAACTTGGCCTTTATGTTATGTGGAAAAAAAAAAAAAAAAAAAAAAAAAAAACAGGACTACTGGGAGTGTATGGATCAATTAAACAATGTTCTTTTGTAATTAGGGTTACATCATTCTGCCAGTGATAAAAATGTGTAACTGAATCTGTCACTAGCGCCATCTTCTTAGCCCCATGACACTAACCAATCAGGAGGAAACTCTCAGCTCTAGCTTTCCATTGATTCTTGCATGTTCTGTTTCAGAAGTGAGTAAAAACTGTTCATCAGCTTATTATAAACTACTGACTTGATAATCAGAGGCTACCGCAGGCTGAACACACAGACATATGGATATCGAGCTGAGAATGTCATTTGTGAACACTTCTCTAGCCTGTACTTCCATTTCTCACCTTGTCTTTTGTACAGAAGTAGCATTGTCTCAAGTCACAGCCAAGCTTCCAGGGCTGGCAATAGAGCAAACACCAGGAAATCTGGCTTTGTGGTACCAGGCATACTGAGCACTATATTATAGTAATCAATTCTGCATACTTAACTCTTGCAGGAAAAAAAAAAAAGGAAGGCTTCAATGACTTGTGGGGTTTATGCATTGTCTTGCTCACCTCAAAAAGAGCCAAAGAATTCCAGCTATTAGCTGTGGAGATGAAGTTAGGGTTCACCACTAAACAGAAGGACTCTCAGAAACATCAGAGGAGCAACGTAGGAGGATCCTACTCTCAGTGAGAACAGAGCATGCTGAAGGAAACTCACCACGAGGGGCCCATGGGGAGACTGTAGAAACAGCACTGTAATGCCCTGCAGAGTAAAGAGGGCCACTGCCTAAAGAGCTACAGAGAGGAGTTAATTTTGGTCCATTGTGTAGTATTGGGTGTTTTATAATTGGAATTGTAGGAATGTATGAGACTTGTAGATTGTTTAGGGAAGGAACCATATGGAATGATGAAGATGGATTGAGGAGAGACGAGTATAAGAAAATAGAGAGGAAAAGAGGTAAAATAGTCCAGTCAAGTATGCTTGCCTGATTCCATGCTTGATTTTGTTCTTACCAGATCCTAATTCCAACATACTAGCAGGGGCTTCCTTTCATTTATGTGCAAATGCCAGTGAACTTCAGGCTTCTCTTGGCATGTGAACACAATAAGAGTGCCACTCGCAGGAGAGGGACCACAAAATGCAGCAACTGGGAGAGACCAGGAGTCAGCTATTTCATGGGCTAGTGCAGATAAAGGAGAGATCCATGTGATGTGGGGACATGAGTTCCACTATCAGACTTCAGTCATGATTGGCTGGAGGACAGGAGGGTTTGTCAGTTCATAGAAGTTTTGCGTATGTCTCTATGAGTACCAACAAGGCACTGTGTCGGCACTGGAATTTTAAGTTGCATATCATTAGTAAGACACCATACCATACACACACATGGAATTACACACATATATAATTCTTATACTTACAATTTTATATCGGTCATATAAATATATACAATACCTTTTTAACTATATATAGTTAACATATTGTTGTGAATTAGTCCTGGCAGGTTGATCATTACCACACAGCCTCTTGCTCACTCTGCCCCAGAGAGCTGGGGGAGATAACTGTAAGAACAAAAGCAAACAAACAAACAAACAAACAAACAAAAACTTGTGGATTGAGGTATAGAGAGTTTAAAAGATAAAGCAAAGCTGTTCAAGAAAAGCAGAGCAAAATAAGAAATGCATTCGCTACTGCACATCAACAGGCAGATGTTTAGCCACTTTTCTGGGAAGCAGGACTTCAAAATGCAGAATGGTTATTTGGAAGACAGATTCCATAACCACAGACATTCTTCTTCTTTCCCTGAGATTTTACTCTTGAGCATGATGTCATATGGTATGGAAGATCCTTATAGTCCATTTAGGTCACCCCTCTTATCCCTTGCACACTCCCAGTCACCAGAGGACAGAGTGAAAATTGGGTAGGCCTTGATGCTGTGCAAGCACTGCTCGGGAGCAACTCAAGCATTGGTTTGTGTTCAACATTGTTTTGCTCATAAATCCAAAATACAGAACCACAAGGACTGCTATAAAGGAAAGAACACTGCAACAGCCAGATCCAGTGCACATCTTATCATCTGCCAAACTGTGCCAGTACCTAGTACAAGTGGAAGCTATGGAAGTGCTTTTTTTTTAAGCATAGATACAGTTGATTCTCTTCAGACTACAACAGTAGGAATAGAATAAAGTAGAGAACAGCAGTTATGAGCCATCTCTTGATAATATGGATCTTCAGCATTTAAAATGCTCCACATTGCTAAATAACATTTATAACAGATGCTTCAAAATGTCGTGCACAAATAATAAGATTGAAGTCCTACCCCCTATTTATTCATAGCTATGTCACCAGGTTCTCCGTTTTTAGAAAAGCCACGAAGTCCATGCCTGAAATTGTCTACGTGTACAGAACATGTGAAAATATCATCTGAATGCTTTGTTTAGATGACTAAAGCTAGAAAGTATTTGGACAAGTGTTTGGACAATGAAATCCAAGACACATTTTTCAGTTTATCTGAAGCTGTCTGGTCTATCCCTTAAATAAATAAATAAATAAACAAATAACAAATAACACACAGCCAGCTGTACGTCAAAAACAAACTGAAAAAATAAAACTTGCAGACTTCTTCCACTGGAGTGTTTTGATCACTAACATGTATTTATATCCTTACTTGCCTATTGTCTCAAGGATGATTTTGCTGAGTACAAGACAGCACTTGGGATTCCAAATATATTTGCTGAAGTGCAGTTACTGTGAATTTGAGAACATGACAGCATACCAATGAACACATTTGTTCAAGCAACCTGAAAAGGCAAATTCTGTTTCTCTTATGCCTTCCCTGAAACACCTTGGGGTTACCTGAAGGGCAAGTTTAATCCTTTAAAAGTACTGGGAGAATGCCTCTTTCTATGTTTTCTATGAGAGTCTGATCAAGAAAGAATACTTGTGTTCATAGACTTCCCTTAGAGATGGATGAAAGTTAGACCTGACAGATCTCTGGGTCAAGATAAGTGCATAAGAAAACCTTATATCTGTGCAGGCAGGGCCACAGGATACAAGTGCTATCATACTGAATGTTCAAAATGCTTAAGCATCTATTCCTGAATATCTGGACATCTGCTGTTCTGGTCCAAGTATGGTAGATAACAACAAAATGAAATGGAAAACACCACAGATATGTAATCATAATTCATTCTAGTCACTATTTTCATCACTTTAGCTCAGATATGAAACATGAGCTATACATATTCAAAAGCAGGAACTGCTTCAGGTTTTTGTTGTTCACTTTTTTTTTTTTTTTTCCCCTCATGTTTTTCTACAAGCTGACATTAAAAAATACTACAGGCTACTAGTCTTATATGATCAGTTGAGTACACCCTATTTTGCGTATCACTGTCAAAATCTTGCTTATGGGAGGAGATAGAACACATTAGATATGTATAATAAAACTCAAAAATTTATTGTTAATATAACTGATATGTTTTCTAGTCATTATTAGTCCAAGCGTGTTTTTATAAGAAAAGAAATAATATAGTATAATTTAGTTGTGCACACTCATTTCTTCATTTCTACCCCATTTATTGCAGTTATGTAGACTCTTCCTCTGCTCCTTTGGGTCCTAAGGTCAAAGGCTTCACTGTGCTGCTTGCAGTGGACACCATCGTTAGTAGCAAATTATCAATATCTGAGTCCTTTGCAAGGGAGAGAGAGGAAGAAAAAAAGAAAGAAGGGAGAGGAGAAAAATGGAGGAAGAGAAGAAGGGAAGAACTTAAACTCAAATCAAATGGTAAAATTTTCTAAGGCTTAAGATATTATCTTCCTTTTGACATCTCTTGAGATTTCTGTTCAGGAAGACATACAGTCTGCATTGATGAACAGATTTCTTTGAGAATTTCTGAAAAGCTGTCAGTATCAGCAGTATTTTTTTATTTGCCTTGACAAGTCTTAAAAGCATCAGTAAAACCTGAATCAGACTTTTAAAACATTATATTTTATGATCAGAAATATTTGTTTTTTCTGTGTAGAAGAGCCTACTGCTCACAACAGAAAAAAAAAAATCTGAAAAAAAAAAACCACCATAAAGCAAGCTTGTATTTCCTCTTATGGTTTTAAGTAGGAAATACATTCATAGGAATACATTTCTCTGTACATACAATAAATTCAAGTTAATTTTGTCCTTGGGTCTTAAAATCTAAAATATTTCTGTATTATTGTGGCTTGAAGGTTCAATCATAGCAATGTATTATATAGGATCGCTGTTTGTTTTCAAATATTAGCTCATTCTTCTCTGAGAGGGGCAACTAACTTCAGGTATTAAGATCTTATGAATTGAAGGTTTGACTGGGTCAAAGTTTGAATAGAAAACCACTGCAGTTTCCTGCTGTGAGAAAAGAACCCTGAGGTGCTTTGGAAAGTAGTATCATGATACAAGCGCAGTATAAATTTGTGTATATGTATATAAATTACATATTTAAGAATAGTGAATAACATTTATTTTCCTATGTGACATTGAATATAGCTTTTAATATCTTGAAACTATATCTAATGCAATATAATTTATTAAAATATTGTGTATTTTAGTTTTATAGATGATTATATTTCTTACAAGGCAAGCCCATGAGTTTAAATTTACCCCTTGCTTATTGGCATGACAGACGCATCCTTACAGCATTTTTCCAAATTGTCTTTGCTTGAGGCTGTGCCTGCAACTTACAAAGACTATCAAAGGAAAATGGTGACTGAGATTCAAACTGAACTGAGCTGGAGGGATACAGCATTCTTTTTAAAGTTTATTTCAGATCTTTAAATCAAGATGTTTTTAAAAATGCAGTCAATCTCAAGTACATCAAACAGCATTTGAGTTTTGTAGTTGAATTTTCTTTTAGCTTTCTACTACAGGTGCAAAGAATCTTTAAAAAAGGAGAGCAAGAAGGAGCTTTTAAAGTCCAATAGCAATTGAAAACAATGTAAGGATAAAATAGAATATATCTTTCTTCTTATTCTTTTTTAAAGAAGTAATTTTGAGGGACACACTAAATGTTTTTTTTCTGCATAGTTGCTCAAAAATGAAAGAACCCGTAAATTAAACAAAATCTTACTTTAGTAATTCAGAGGATTATCTGAAAGTTAAAACTATTAATTTCTACCATGACAGGAGAGAGAAAAAAAAAAAAAGATGAAACCAGAATCCTCTAGCTTTTTATTATATAAACATTTTTTCTTGCCATGTTGCTAAATTTCCATTGCATTGACTATTTGTTTAACTAGTTAACTCTAGAAATAAGAAATTAGACTAACTTGGATTCAATTCATCAAAAAAAAAAAAAAAAAAAAAAACCTGAAAATTTAGTATGTTATAATGAGTTACAACAAAGAAAGGCACCTGATCTAGACCCAATTTCGTAACCTTCTTTTACTTCCCATATAAAAAATCTCATTATTGTTCAAAGTAAGTGTGACCTAATTTTACTGCATTTCCTCACCACATCAGTTATTCAAGCTAGATTGTAGAGTGTGGCTGAAGTGTGGCTATCAATGACTACAAGCTCTTCAGAAGGAACAGGTGAGGAAGGGGGTGTTCGTATCTACACCAAGAAGGGAATAGAATGTGAAGAGCTCTAAATAATACTCATGAACAAGTCAAAAGCCCATGAGTGACAGTTAGAGACCGAGGCAGCAAAGGGAACCTTGTGATCAGTGTCTACTTTGGCCAGAAAATCAAACAGAGCCTGTTGATGAAGCCTTCTACCTCCAGCTACAGGAGGTGTTGCAATCGCAAATGCTTGTCCTGCTTGAGGACTTCAACCACCCAAACATCTGCTGGAAAAGTAGCATGGACAGCTACAGGCAATCCAAGAGGCTCCTGGGATGCACTGAGGACAACTTCCTGAGTCAGGTAATAGATGGCTCCCTCAGGGGGGATGCAGTACTGGACCTGTTGCTCACCAATGCAAATGAACTGATCAGTTACATCAGGATTGGAGGCTGCCTGGATTGCAGTGACCACGCAAGTTGAGTTCATGCTCCAGAGGGATATGAGACAGCCAAAGAGTAAAATTAGGGCATTGAATTTTAGGAAAGCTGACTTACAGCTCTTCAGGATATTAGTCAATAAAACACCCTGGGAAATTGTCCTCATGGGTAAGGGTGCAGTGCAGAGCTGATAGATCTTTAAGGAAGCTTTCCTCAGCATGTAAGAGCTCTCTATCCCCAGCTGTAGCATGTTAGGAAAGGAAGACAATAGACTGTCATGGCTGAACTAGAACCTGCTGGTCAAATTGAAGAGCAAGAAGAAAATGCAGAGGCAGTGGAAACAGGAACAGGTAACATGGGAAGAGAATAAGGAAGCTGCTAGGCTGTGCAGGGATCAGGTCAGGAAAGCCAAGGCCCACTTTGAAATGAACTTGGCAAGGGGTGCCAAGAACAAGAAAGGCTTCTGTGAGTATTTCAGACAGAAAAGGAAAGTCCAGGAGGGTGTACTTCCCCCCAGTGAGTGAAGTGACACAGGCAAGCTGGTAATGACAGACAAGGAAAAGGCTGAGATATTTAATTTTTTTGCTTCAATTTTCTCTGATAACTTCTTGTCACACAGTCCTCAAATGTGTGGTTTGGTAGGAGGGGATTGGGGAAGCAACTTCTCTCCCACTGCAAGCAAAAATCAGATTCGTGTACCACCTGAGGAATCTGAACATTTACAAGTCTATAGGTTCCAATGAGATGCACATAAGAATCTTGAGGGAATGAACTGATGTAGTCACCAAGCCACTCTCAATGGTATTTGAAAAGTTGTGGCCATTCGGTAAAGTCCCTGGTGACTGGAAAAAAAGCCACATCACATCCATTTTTAAGAAGGGTAAAAAAGATGATCCTAGGAACTACTAACCTGTCAATCTCACCTCTGTGCCAAGAAGGATCTTGGAAGATATGCTAAGGCACATGGAAGGAAGGGAGCTGATATGGAAGAACCAGCATGGCTTCACCAAGAGCAAATCCTGCTTGACCAACTTAGTGGCCATTTATGATGGTGTAACTGCATCAGTGAATAAGGAAAGAGTCACTGATGATCTGGACTTCAATAAGGACTCCACAACATTCTTCTCTCAAAATTGGAAATATGTGAATTTGATGGATGAACTGCTTGGTGGATGAAAAACTGGCTGCGGGATCGAGTACAGAGAGTGGTGGTCAATGGCTCCATGTCTAGGTGAAGATCAGTGACAAGTGTTATCCCAAAGGGGTCAGTCTTGGGACATATACTCTTTAATATCTTCATCAGTGACACTGACAGTGGGGTTGAGTGCACCCTCAGCAAGTTTGTTGTTGACACCAAGCTGTTAGTGTGGTTCACACAAGAGAGATGGGATGCCATCCAGAGGGAACTATGCTTATATGTTTATATGTTAAACTATATGTTTAAGCAGTAGGCCCAGGTGAACCTCATGAGGTTCAACAAATCCAAATGCAAGATCTTGCACCTGGATCAAGGTAATCCCCCCTACCAATACAAGCTGGATGATGAAAGGATTGAGAGCAGCCTTGCCAAAAAAGACTTGAGGGTAGTGGCAAATTGCAAGCTGAACATGAGCCAGCAATGTGTCCTTGTAGCCCAGAAAGCCAACTCTGTCCTGGGCTGCATTAAAAGAAGTGTTGCCAGCAAGTCAAAGGAGGTGATCCTTCTCCTCTATTCTGTGCTGGTAAGGCCTCACCTGGAATACTGCATCCAGATGTGGAATCCTCAGTACAGAAGAGACATGGACCTATTGGAGTGGATCCAGAGAAGTGCCACAAAAATGATCCAAGGGATGGAACACCTTCCCTAAGAGGACAGGCTGAGGGAGCTGGGGCTGTTCAGCCTGGAGAGGAGAAGGCACTGGGGAGACCTGATTTCAGCCTTTCAGTATGTAAAGGGGAGCTACAGAAAAGAAAGGTACAGACTATTTATTAGGGTCTGTGGTGATAGAAGAAGGGGAAATAGTTTCAAGCTTGAAGAGGGAAGACTTAGGTTAGATATAAGGAAAAAGTCTTTTACAGTGAGGATGGCAAGGCATTGGCACAGTTTGGCCAGAGGTGTGGTTGATGCCCCATCTCTGGAAACTTTCAAAGTGAGGCTGGATCAGGCCCTGGGCAACATGATCTAGCTATTGATGTCCCTCTTCACTGCAGGGGAGTTGGACTAGATGACCTTTGAAGGCCCCTTCCAACTCTAAGGATTCTATGATGCTATGATTGTTCTCAGCTAGCTTATACAGTTTTGTTGAACTGACAAAATAATATTTGAACTAAATAGATTTTTTTTTTCTTTTTTTTGTAATCTAGTGAACAACCTTTGAGACCAGTCTGATACTTTTTTATTCAGTAACTGGCCAATGGGCATGAAAATGTGTTTTTTTTCTTTTTCTTTCTGGTCACTGTATACTAGAGTGAAGTTACTGGGATAAGAATCTAGATCAGTAGGAGAAAGACATAATTCTAAAATACCTATTTATACATGAAGTTTTGAAATACAAAATATATGATTAAAACACCATTCTATTTCAAGGTTCATGAAAAGGAAGAGGTATATCTTGAAGGAATAATGATAAAATCATTGGAAGAAGTAAGAGAAGACTAATAAAATTCTCTCATTCAGACCACAGTATCCTACAAATATCATATTCCCAACATCAGTGTGTCTAAAATATGACTATATAATGGTGTTATACCATGCTATTACATATGATATGGATCAGTCTATGTTTAAGCAAAAGCTTGTCATGTGTGAGAAAAAGGTTGTATTTTGAGCATTTTGTAAATGTATTATGTTGTTAAAATTTGAAGAGGGTGTGTGTAGTTGTTTTTTATATTTTTATCTTGAAAAATAATTTTGTGAAGCTGAGATTTCAGTTTCTACTAGTGCAAAAAGCCCTCTGAAAATTGACCTGTTGTGCTTTGCATCAAGGGAATTTTTTATGGCACTCACAAGAAAGCTGACATACTTTCATCAATTTTTGTGTTGTTTTTTAGAAGCAGTTGTTCCGAAAATATCAATAGAATCCACACTAAATGCTCTGCTTCTCAGATCCAGCCAACATAGGAAAGTCATCCCTGCCAATCTTCTGAGTACTTGCCTGTGAGAATATGCATATTCTAAAAACAGCATCTGTGCCACTATCTTATAGGAATACTCAAGTGATATGCTGTGAAATGGAAGAGAATTTGAGCATTTCTTTCCAAGCTTTCCAGAAGGAATACTTACTCTCTGAAGCGAAACTCACATATCTCTTTAAGCACTTGCTTCTGTCATGGACCTGGTGTAAACAGAGGAAAGAAGACCGCCAATTGTTTCAGTAGATGAAACGATTCTTCAAGGTGCTCAGTGCTAGCTAAAAGCAGAGGCGAATGCTCTTAGTCTGCTTTGGAAGTCAACAAAAGTTCAACCATGCTTAGTATTTACAAATGAAAATTAGTCAGTGGCAGGCTGACAAAAGATCTCTTACCTCTGCTCCAACTTGTCATTCTGAAGACAGACACTGTTGAAAATCCAAGTTGAAAACTTGTGTCCCCAATATGCCCCCATGCATATTGAGAGGGTGAGTCAGAATTTGTGAATGATGGTATAATGCCCCATTGTTCTTATCTTGAGGGTGAGCACAGGTTTGAAATGGTGACGGTGTCTTCCTGACCAAGCTTTTAATAGCCTTTCAGGCTTATCGCCGAATAACCCCCTGGATAGTTCTTATTGAAGTGTCCTTGCCAGGAGTTACACTTGACTGCTATATACCTAAGAGAGAGAAAATGTTCTGCCCTTACAGTTCAGTTGATGGATTTCTATCCTAATATTAAATCCAGTCTGATGACTTGAACATTCTTCTGGGTTACTGCCTACATCTCCCTTAGGCCCCCTATTTTCTTCTAAGCTTGAGTGGAGCTATTGCAGCAAAGAATTTAGCCCGTGCAATTCTAATGTAGGAGTCTACTGAACAAAAGTAGTCTGACGTTCCGTATTAGCAACATGTGGCAGTAAAAAATACCCTAAATAAGACATAGCCCACTGTTGTAATAAGATATTACTCACTGTTGGAGTGGGTCCGGAAGAGGCCTGGGAAGATGATCAGAGGTCTGGAGCATCCCCCCTTTGAGGACAGGCTGAGAGAGTTAAGGCTTTTCAGCCCACAGAAGAGAAGGCTCTGGGAGAACTTTACAGCAGCCTTCCTGTACCTAAAGAGGGCCTATAGGAAAGCTGGGGAGGGTCTTTCTATAAGGGCATGTAGCAATTGGACAAGGGGTAATAGATTTAAACTGGAAAAGTGTAGGTTTAGACAAGATATTAGGAAGAAATTCTTTACTGTGAAGGTAGTGAGACACTGGAAAACATTGCCCTATGAGGTTGTGAATTCCTCCCACCCCGAAGGAATTCAAGGCCAGGCTGGATGGGGCTTTGAGCAACCTGGTCTAGAGGGAGGTATCACTGCCTAAAGAAGTGGAGTTCAAACTACATGACCTTAAAGATCCTTTCCAACCCAAATCATTCCATGATTCTATGATTTTATGACTTATTATTCATGCTCATTTGCTTCCCCGTCCAGAGGGATCCTACCTCCTGCTGGTCCAGTAATGCAACACTTTGCTCTCTAATTTAAATAATGTCAAAAAATTAAGTGTTACCAAAACCTACAAAGATAATTAATGCAGAGTAACTAACGTGTCTGGTTGTATCTACTCCTGCATCATTTTTAGTAAGTTTTATCAGTAATTTATTTGACTTAAATTTACACTTTTCTCTGTTTAAACTGCTGATTCTGCTAACAGTGGAATGAATAAACAACAGTAATAATTATAAGAATTGTAATTACACTATGAATTTCTTCACACACTTGTCACAAGCATTTGAGTTGGACTCAGTGATCCTCGTGGATCCCTTCCAAATCTGAAGATTCTATGATTCCATGAGTTTAGCATGGTGTAGTTCACTTCAGACATTAACACAGTAGTTGCAGAGAGACTTCTGGCATCTACCTACGCCTTAGTTCTGTTGTAGTCTCTAATATGCAACTTCTGTGATAACTTTTTTAACAATGAAAAAGCTCTTCTGAAAGAACTAAGTCACCTACATGTTACCTGAGAAACGGACTGTTCAGTCACTTGTGGACTGCTGTGCTTTTCTTCAATGTTTTGGCTCATATAGGCAGTGCATTCTTAGAGGTTGACCAGAAAGATTGTGGAATCTTCTCTTGGTACATAGTCAAAAGCCACCTGGACATGGACTTGGGCAACCTGCTCTAGGTGTCTCTGAGCATCTAGTTTGACCAGATGACCAGAATTCCTTTCCAATCTCAACCATTCTCTGAAGAGCAAGATTTGACAAACTTGGTTAAAAGGACAAAAGGTTAAAATAAAACTAATTTTACAACAAAATGAAAAACCTCTACTATGATGGACGTGAGAACAATCTACTTTTTTTTTTTTTTTTGAAGTGTGTTAAAGAGTAGCAGAAAGATAAGAGAAATCTATTTTCTATTATTTGTTTCCCATATGATATATGTAATACTTTAGAAATTAAATCATATTTTGAATATGCAAGAACTTCTTGAATTTAGTTTTATGAATTTTGCTGCAGGTTTTTCAGAAATGTGCTTCAACCTCAGACCATTTTAATAAGACCTTCCAATACCTGAAGTTCCATATGTGCTTGTCTGCATGTTTTTTTTCATTTACAGTGAAGTAACCTGCTAATGAAATAGCTTTCAACATTAGTTCTTTTTCCTTAGTCATCTACCACCTCTATTTGTCAAAAAAAAAAAAAAAAAAAAAAAAATCCACCAAACTTTAGTACTAAAGTCATTGTAAAACAAATAGATAGAATAAGGATTTGAAAACTTGTTTACTCACATGTGTATTATGTCTCCTGAACAGGATGGTGTCTTGAAATTCATGATCTTCAGCTAAATCATGAAAATTAAAAGAAAAGACATTATCTATTTTTTTATCTTTTTTAAAATTAATTAATTTTTTTAACTTCCTTTTTTTTTTTTTTTTTTCCTTTCTTTTTCTCCTTTATGGTACTTCCCTAAAAATTTCCTTTTTTTCTTTAATCTCCCCAATTATTCCTCCTTGTTTATTTTAATGTATTTCTAACTTCAATAGATTTCATTACACTAAAATAAAGGAAAGCGATCTCATCTTCCTTGCAGAAGGGTTAATTGTTACAAAGCTTAAGAGATCTTGTTACTCTGCCTATCAAAATATTGAGTCCACAGGAGTTTTTTTTATGCAAGCAGTATATTAGCAATTGCCATTTCTATTATTCCTGTGATTAATCTCATGGGAGGAGGTTACCTTTAAACAATAGAAATATGGACTTTAATGACTTTTACAAAATGAGATCTGGAAGAATTGAGAACAAGCCAAGGTTGTTCCATTCTATTGCTTTCAATTATACAATAATATTTTAGTTATTGTACTCAAGACATTTAATTCAAGGCAATGATTATAGAGAGATCAAATGTCTCCTCTTAATTAAGGCCTCAATAAAAGTTCCATTATAAACCTGTGTTATGTTGCTTTTGTTTTTGTTTCTTTCCCTTGCCTCTGGGGATTGTTTTTGTCTTAATTATTTTTTTAGATGAACTTTTAAAGAGAATTAAAGCTACCTGAGAAAATATGAAGGAAAATGCTAGAGTTGTTCTCCAGAAGTAATTTAGAATGACACCTTTTAAATTTCTTCCAATCAAGGTTATTCTTTTTGCTCTGAGAGCACTACTGATAATTAATTTGAGAACATACAAACAAAACAAAAGAGAAAAAAAAAAACAATTTACTCTATCTTAACCTTCAGTCTCTCCAGATATCTATCCTTTATTTAGCATGTAGCTAATATGATACTATTACAATTTGTTTTTCACATACATCAGTTCATGGGAATGTACTAGGTAAGGGCAGTAAGACAGCGATGGAAGAAGAGACATCCGTATGAGGGTTTAATTGATTACATTTGTAGAAACAAAAGTGAATTATTTTTACAACTTCTTTAGTTATTGTCCTATAGATGCAACACGTTTGCCTTTCCTTGAAATCCAGTGTTCTTGCAATGTACAATGCTCAGACTGACAATTGTGTTTCAGTAAACTCACCAGTCCCAGTTCTGGCAAGAGCTTAGAAAATGGATTTACTCCATACTAAATGAATATGTCTGAAAAAAGGGCAGAGAAAGATCCTGCCTGAGATGAATTGATTGGCCCATGCTGGTTAATAAGGCTGGCCTCCTTACAGACATTTTTATTTTTGGGGGTGGAAAGAGGGAGAGAGGAAGGGAAAAAAATAGTGTCCTATCATGATTTGAAAATTTTTAATGTGGTATATTTCTACAGTGTGTCCTTTCACAGGGTTGAGTCTGAGAATTCAGACACTGATAGAGCTTAAGAGGACATCTAGCTGGAAATTAGAAGAAAACATAGCCCTTTGCTTTCATTATGCTTTGCTAAGAACATCTCCATATGATCATAGAAATTTTCTTCTTAAATCTAGACCATCAACAACCTCAAAATTATGCTTTTGATTTTACACTGTTTTCTCCTTAATCAAAGAATGGGACCCTTGTAGATATTGGGATTTCTGAACAGTAGAAACATCATTCTATATTTCTTCTATCCTTGTTATACACCTTTATGTCCAATATTGAAAGTCTTGAATGAATTGCTTCCTTGAAATCTAAGAGTAAGTATTAGAGACATGGAAATTATGCAAACACAAAGTTCAAACAAACAAACAAAAAATTTGATTCAGTAATTTGTATATATGACTGAATCAAAATTGTCATTGGTGAGTGAAAATTTAGCCTTAAAATCAAATCTGTTGAACTATGAACAGGAAAGACATGTGAACTTCAGAAATCTGTTCACTGACCATGAACAATAGGCCTTTTTTTGTCCACAGAAGCACAAAATAGTTATTAAAACAAATAGAAAATAGGTTTGCAAATATAAGACGTTTTTTAAAAATTGTCATTTATTGTTCAGTATCCATGTATGTATGTAATATGTATTTATGTATGGTAGGTAGGTATGTACATGTTTGCTTATTCCACCTGAGGCTGTATGAGTGCAAATAAGCATCATATTTATCCCACTTTATATAAAGTAAGTCTCAATGTATTTTTTAACCATCGTCTATGATTAGCCTGCCCTTGGAGGGAAATTTCCTTTTGCTTAGAGGGTAAAGAAGAACAAACACAGACATAAAATGCTCAAATCTAGGTGGATCTAGTTTGGAGTTCCTTCCTGCAGATGTATGAACTATATGTAATAGGAAGAAATTGATCTGTAGTGAAGCTTTTTGAAAGAGTCTTCAGGCATTAGTGGATTTGAGAAGCAACTGCTTTCAAAATATGTTCTCTATTGAAGAGTGAATATATTGCTTATTTTTTTTACTTAGAAATGTCTATCACATTTATGCCTTTAAATAAGTTTATATTGGTTGCTTTGTTTTGCTTTGTTCTTTTGTTTCTTTTTTTTTCTTTTTTAATCATAAAATGATTGGAATCAAGTTAAAGAAAAGTAAAGAGATTTCAGGCAGTTTGAGCATATTTCACAAGGATTTATAGCAATTTTAGCACAATCAGAAGACTATATTCAGAAACAATGTAATTGCAGAAAAATTATCTGCACTAAGCAGTGCTTGATTTTGGCATTATGGTCTTCACCACATTTGCATCATGGTTGTGTTTGCCTGACATTCTTGAAATTTTAAAGAGAACAGGGTAGCAAAAGATAAAGTCATCAATTTCTCTAATCTGCTGGTGCTAAACTTGTTACCATTTTGAAAGAGCACAGAGCTTCATGTATATTTGATTGCTGCAGATGAGCAGCGGGACATTGCATGGAATGTGTGAGCTCTTATTTCACTTCCATGTTGGCAAGTGATTCCTTTGCACCAAGTCGATGGCTTAGAAAGAACCCTATTCTCCAAGTGCATAAACATGGAAATAGCTTTGTGTAAGGGGATAGGTAAAACACAATCTGCTTTTTATTGACAGCTCTCTTCCTGCAATATCTTTCAAGAAAGGTCATTCCCTCTGATCCTTCTGCTTCTTCTACTGATGATTCAAGTTACATTTAGTGTTGTGAATAGAAATGCAGTGCCATTAACACCCCATAGTGCTAACCTTTATTTTAATGAAATATTAATTCCTACAGAAATAGGCAGCAAGCTGTTAAAGAGTTGTGTCTGACATGTATATGTGAGGCTGTGTAAGTTAAAAGGACAAGAAAAGTGTGCAAAAGTGTGCAGTTTGCAAAACATTAAGTATAACATGGAAAACATGGAATCAAGTAGAAACAGCAGTTGGAGGAGATAAACCTGAGGGATGATTTGCAAAAATAAAAACAGATTGTGTGCACGAGACATGTACAGACTTGTTCATGCTGTACCCTCTTGAAAAATGAAGTTCTCCAGTATATCATCCCTCGTCCTCACACACTGGCATTATTTAGTTCTTGAGCTATGGTAGAGGCAAGCATATTGTATGCTGTGTGTGTTGAAGAAACTGCAGGACAATAAATTCAAAGTAATATTGCCATAATTGGCAGCAAGAAGTCTAATTGTTTTTAAATTAGACTATGTTACCAGTTAGAGTTATAAAAATTCATTGTCTATGATAGTACAGGTCTAAATCAGCTGCAGATAAGCAAAATAGTTCCAAGTGAATGTCAAGTTCACCTGCAGTTACTTGGCTACATAAAAATATCAGCAACTTTTCAAACTGTCACAACAGAGTTAAAAAATGTTTGATTAAACACAATTACATTTTACTCTTTAGTGAAATCATTTGACAAAACCACACAAGGAAGATGTTATACATACAAGAATACTACAATCTGATAAATACGACCCAATGTAAAACTGAAACCTGCTCCTTTATATGCTGTATGACATTTATGGTTTATATTTTACCACAGCGAGAGATTAGCTAGAGTATGAAGTTTGCTATTTTGGAAGTTCAAATAGCTGAACTGAAAGAATGTAAGTGTGCCATAATACTCTGTCAGTATTTGCAAACAGAGTTTCCCATGCAGTCTAATTATAACGGTTTTAGCTCACAGAGAGTAGTGCATGTAATGCCTAATGTACTCAACTGTCACGTGCTATTTAAACAGCAACGATCATTCTGGTGTGCTAACGGCAAAATCCCTTTTTCATTTGAAGAATGTATCATATCTAGCTAATTCTGTCTGGTACAGCAGAGTTTTAACACTGCATCATGATGTGCATCTCAGAGACTCTAATAATGCCATGATCATTGCACTAGCTGAAGGTTTATTCGTAGACGCAGTAGAAATCCTGCAATGGCTGTAATGAATCTGTGTGGCTCAGGGTACTGGTTCCTGCTACACAAAGTTGAGAAATTGAGATTAAACTTTTAAATGCTTTCCTTGAGTGCTTGTGCTGCAGTGTACTCTGAGAAACCATTATCATTCCTGCTGTATGTATGTCCTAAAAATTGATGCTGGAAATTTGTAGGACTGATGTTTCTACCTCAGATACTGAACAAGTATGAGTTTTTCCAGTTTTCACAATATACAGTAGCCTTGGAGAGACTGAGAGAGTGGAAAATTTCCATTTCCCCATTATTGGCATGAAGATATTGTAGTGCATTCAGAATTTCCAGGATTAAGTGCAGGCTGGGCTGTATGGAGATTGAGACTATTTATAGACAGAAATCAATTATGGGAAAATGGTACAAAGAATTGTTTTATAGCATATCTAATAATATTAAATCATTTATAAGTAACAGTATACTCCTCAGTATCTCTTTGAGGTTTTTACATTTTAAGATCTTACCATCATGTTATGCTTTTGTTTTTTTCCTGTGAGGGGCATTGCTATCTGTTTAAAGTGATTTATAGTATTACATGCACATATCTAGAATTTAGGTAGATGTGAATTCACTGGTGTTTTTTGTTGTTGTTGTTTGTTTGTTGTTTTTCATTTGTTTTTGTTTTTTATATGCAAACATGATCAGAAATAGAATAAAAATTCTTAGGTTTTCTATTTTGTTTCAAGGACTTTTTTTTTACATGAAACATAGCTCTATGCAAGTAATGAATAATTATGGGAACCTGCAACAAATAATTTCTTCTAAAGTATAAAACTATTATTTCACAAACCTTAAACCAGATGCTCCTTCGATTCCAGACTGATGAAGATTGAAATCTCAGCCATATCAGTGAAGTTACAGTGCTGTTTTCTCTGTGAGGGAAGATCTAAGCCTTTATTCTTTAACTCTTCCACTGTGCAGGAAATTATTTAACTCTCTACAAACAACAAAGAAACAAAAGATACATTCTTAGTGCAGATTACCATGAATAAGTTTGTTTGTGTGTTTTGTTTTGTTTTTTTTGTTTTGTAGTTTCACAAGCAGTAGGAAAAAATTAACAAAGAACATGTCATCTACTTTCCAAAATATCAACTATGCCAGGAAGTTGTCACCACTGCACTCCAGATTTCACTATGAAAACCAGTTTATCTTTTTTTTATGACTACTGCAGTGCTGTATGAAAGCATCTAATTAAAAATCTTGCTAAAATTATTTAGACAAACGTGGTTGTCAGCTTTTTTTTCCCTTCTGTATTAAACCAGTTCAAATTAAAACCAAATTAAGTCATTAGAAAGCTCAGGAATAATAGCAGCAAACTATTCTGGATGATAGGAAAAAAAAAAGCCCAAATTATAGTTTCTTCTAAATTATAAATATACAGATGTAAACAGTGAGTGAGGCAGCTGACTCAATATGAGTGAACTTAGGACTTCAATGGTACTAGGTTTTGGCCAACTATTTGTCAACCATACAACATGACATTTTTTATCAGGAAGAGGCACAAAAACTGCAATGAAGGCAGAACTATATGTTTCAGGTTTGTTTCACAGACTTGATAAGAATTTATAGTGTGCAGCCTGATTAGAGTGTTGCCTTTCTATCAGCTGAGCAGAAGCAGTTACATAAGATGACGAGCACTGTCAATCCAGTAGGGCCATGTAGGTTGGGGTAAAAGCCTACAGAAGATTCGCAAGAGAAGTCATGGCACAGCAGAGACAGTATCAGAGTCTCACTTTAAGGTATCCACTATAATTCATATTAGCACAAGCATAAATAAATAAGGTATAGAACTTTCCTAAAGATAAGCCTGTTGCTTACAGTATCCTGGGTTTTAACATGCTGCCTGTCTTCTTGCTCTACACCTCCTCGCTTTATAAGAGGAAACATCATAAGCAACTTCAACGCTCTCAGTAGAGAATTTTTTGTTCGCCTACACACATTCAAAGTTGTCATCTTAGGTCTCTGAATTAAACTAGACAAGGGTCTCTTTCTGTTTTTATGCCTTTTTCTTCCTTAAACTTGACCTGTGTTTATATTTGCTACACAGATCTGGTGATGAATGATATTTGCTTCCCAGAAGAGACATCAAGTAAAGTGCTTTTTCCATTTTCAAGCTCTTCTCTAGGATTTTGTTACTCTTACAGGCAAACAAAATTGAAGGTCACCGTATTTTGAATATCAGCAATGAAAGACTACATATTTTCCTTGTTCAGCAAAACAGTTTCATCTTTTTCTTTCTCCTTCAAAAACAAAAACACACACGCAAAACTAACAAACAAAAAAAACAAAAACAAACAAACAAACAAAACAACATGCAAATATTATCCAAAGGCTCTTTCTTTTTGTCCATTTGCTTTCCAAAATGCAAATATTGATTAAAAATGCTTTTTCACTGAACAAAAAGTGAAATGCTAACACTTAAGCAAACAGAAAGTATTCTTATTAGATTATATGGGTCAGGTTAATATTGGTGATATTGCAATGCTGGAATGTATGGTTCTAAATTTTAATTTATTTTTCTACAAATATTTATTTTTTGCCATTAAGCATCCAAATCTGTCCACACAGGAAAAAAAAAATGTATACCCAAATCCCAAATCTTTGGTCCAGTCCCATATAGCCATTTGTATAGACAGACATTTTAATGATATTTTGCATCTGATTTAAATTCCAATATTAGATATTGTTTGGAGAAGTGTAATTCATGAAGAAGGTTCACATCCCCCTGATGAAACACAGCCCTGCCTGTTCCTTACAGTACAGTGAGAAGCTTTCTGGGAAGGAAGGTGATCATAAATAGACTCTGTTTGTGGCTAAAGGTTATAAAACCCAGATGATTACTCAAAGCAGTGTCTGTAAGTCCCTGTCACTCTTTATGAAAATGCTCAGTGAGGGGCAATCTGGATGTGGCTCATTCATCTGCAGTTGGAAGTAGCTTTCCTCCACGGGCAACTACCAACCCCAGCTTAGCTTTCTTACGTATTCTACAACATTCTAGAATAATCTGCATGTCAGCCTGCATTCTGTTTCTTATGCAAGGTTTACCTTTCTGAAGTTGAGGCCTCATCAGTTGCAAGGCAATGTGTTAGGGAGATGAGGGTTTCCAACTGAAGTGTTTGTAAGGATAATTCTCTCTCCGAGTTCTGTGCCTCTCCCCTTCATCCTCTCCACCACACGCACACATGGGTATAAAAGTAGAGAGCCACAGAACATAAAGATTTCATTCATAATTGATGTGCTGGAAACATCTTAAAGGAATGATTAACTCCCCAGGTTTTGCATTTGTGATCTAAGAAAATGTTATTTATCTCTTGAGAGTTCTGGAAGAGGATGCTACAACAAACACAGATCTGTAGATCAGTATTGCATCCACACTAACGGGAATACAGGGCAGGATATGCATATACAGTGTCTACTATCTGCTGGATGGCAAAGGCTGGGGCTCGTGCAGATAAATAGCTCCTTAAGTCACTTTTAGGTCAAATGCAAACATACTAGTCAAGCTTAATAATTAACCATTGAGGAACTTTGCTTGACAGAGGGTTCAATTAGGTTCTTCAAAGCTATATTACACACTTATCTTTCCTTTCTGTCCAGAAAAGGTCGGATAAGGACTGTGCTGCTGGTTAATGATAAGAGATCATATCCCGGCAGAGGAATTTATGTTAAAGCTGATGCCCGCAAAAAGAAGCAGGCAATACGACTTGGACTCTAAGTCAGCATTTTCAGGCTGAGCTGAAGACAAACTACGGGTCTATTTTATAAATATTAACAAAAGATAAAATGTCACAGACACACACTGCCCTCTGGAAAATTAACATTGATCACCCCTTTCCAGGGGAACGTGTCTGCTTTGGCAATTGATAGCGACTGTCTCCTGTAAAAACCATTCTACATGTCGTACAAAAATCAAATAAAATCAAATAAAATCTTAATTTGATTGCCTTCTAAAGAGTGGTATTCGCCACAAAGGCAGTCCTGACAGTAAATCACCCCAAGATGGAGGGGGAAATCAGTAAAGGATATGAGAATTCTGAGAATGTCTTTTAACAAAAGCCTAGAGGAAGCCATGAAACAGCTCCTCATTCATACTGCACCCAACAAGTGGCATTTAAATGACCAGAAGCTGTTCTCTGTGAGGCTCTTCCACTTACTTTCATAGTGCTATTTGAAACAGATCATCCCTCAAGATCAGCGCTGTAGATGCGTGTGCCCAGGACTGAACATCCCAGCTACTTGAGCTTAGTCTGAGCTACCACTTAAGAGCAGCAGTACACAAGAAAAGTGTGGGTTTTCTAAAGGTGCATCTGCTCATTAGCTTCTATTTGCCCTTACAGATTTACTGACATCTAAAGATGTCAAACAATGATATAATTGCAATTTTTTAGATGTGGAGTGCATATTGCAATTATTCCCTATGCCTACAGTGACTTCCAAAGACTGTTTTGTCACAGAAAGGCACTTGCTTCTCATTTTCTCTTTTTCTATTAGCAATCATAAAGAACAAACACAAACAAAGGACTGATGGAGAAGAACTGCGCAGCTGTAACCTGAGTGAACACATCTGCAAAATGGAGGCAGGATGAGAACAAAGCTGCTATGGGCTTTTCTTTTGTCAGACAACTGCTGTTTGAACTGAATGTGTAGAAGCCAGGAAGTAGCACATATGGGCAGAGATCCCATTTGTCTTACAGTGATGGTTAGGATGCTATGGTGCTGTTTTGGTAAAAAGATTTTGTCTCAGGGCCTAATTTTAGCTTTCAAGCCAAGAAATTTCTGAACATGTGGCTATGGCATCTACTCCACAAAGGTAGTTCTGCACGATTTTGGTCCTCTCAGCTTTCCAATTATCTTTGGCTACCCAAGATCGTCTCCGTTACCTCCTGTGAAAGAAAACATTCGTGACAGTTTTTTTTTTCAGCCACTGTATTAGCAGTGAAGGTACTCCCTTTTGGCTGCAGTTGAGCACTGGTTGGTCGTGCAGATGGTCTGCTCGGTGACCTGGGCCAGCACTCTTGGTTGGTGAAGTGGGATTCTAAAAGCAGATTATGACAAGAGTGCAAACAAAGAGTCACCACCCTGCAGTTGCTGGTGTGTCTCAGTTCTCCCTTCTGGAGAGGTACAGATGCTGCCTGGAAGCTCTTTAAGATCTTTTCCAAATCCGTACGGCCTGATTCAGAAGAAAACCCTGTAATTTCCTTCAGTTTGTTCTGCATCTGCTCAGGTAGTAACACCACTAACAATTACACCAGAAATGTCAGCACTCCCTGTCAAACAGGCATTTCCTGGAAAAGCCTGATATTTTGGAGTGGAAGTCCTTTCTTTCTTCTTTTTCTCCCTTGGGAATGAAATAAACAACACATCCCTGCTGATGAAAGCCATGAAGCCTCCAAATTCCATATCCAACACTGAAGAAACAGCTTTATTTCAATCTCGATCTTCAGCTGATATGAAGTAGTGAAGCCACAGATTTCAGTACGCTATGCTTACTTGCTCTGCTTACTTATTTGAGCTGAAAAATCAATTGTGGTTAAGCAGCCAGTAAAACAAATAATTGTTCTCTCACTTGCAGCATATTTGACAGTCAGCAATGCTGGACAGCATCAAACACATCATCAGAGTTGGTAAATGCTAAACAGGTTTGTGATTTGGATGAGAATACAAGGCTGTGAGCTCACAGGTTTGTCATGTCACATTTTGCTAAAATGAGGAATGCTGGCTACTGCAAGGCAAGGAAGAAGGAAGAAAGCATTACTTGTGACAAAGGGTGATCTTAGAAAATTGTAGTTGAATTCTGCTGAAAGCAGGGAGTTATGTATATTCTTAAAATATTCTTAAAATCCAGAGTGTTTTCTCTCTTGGTTTTTAGGTACTAACACAGAACCAAATCATTTAGTACAAAATCAGAGTTTATCTCATAGACTCTCTAATGAGTAAATCCAGTTTTCTAGGCTCTGATGGACCTCTTGACTTCCAAGACCCATCCTCTTTCCTCAGTTTCCTTTAATTACCACGACAAGGAAGTCATAACAATGAAGGTGAAGTATGCTCTGTCTACATTTACAACCAAACCTAAGAAGCAAATAACCGTAATCAGAAAAGCCATGGTATTTAGACATGAGCATAATATTTAAAATATGTTAATGAACGTGTACGATCTTTATTTTTATTACTAACTCTACACTGACTTCAAAACAGTTGAGCTGAATACAGCTATTTCAGCTGTCCGATATTGAGAATAAGCTTTCCTTTTAGACTATGAAAGTAGTGAATAGCATAGCAGAAACTATATTAAAAGTTCAATAGACAGCTCAAATAGCCTAGAAATATATGTGCTGTCTAAAATGTATTTCTGCTTTTATAGGCAGTGCTGGTTTTGACAGTGTCAAATTTTGTATGAGCAAAGGCCTTTATAGACACTTGGAAGTAACAAATATTTTGAGGAAAAGTGGGAAAGAAAAGACATAAAAGCTTCTTTATGATCCTTTATGCTTTCTTGTGTTGAAATCATTTTACCTTTTTTTTTCTTTTTTTTTTCTTTTTTTTTTTATCACTTGCTGTAGGCAAAGCTGAATACAGAAGGAATCTGTAAAAAATCATATCTTGTGGAAGAAAAGAAACCATTTATTACTCTGCTTTTAAGACCAGGGATTACATTTCATATAGTTTTTGCTCTTTACTTCTACATGACCATAACTTGTTTATTCAAAAAATATTTTTTTATTTCTTCAGTAATAATTTACTAATACAAACAACTTTAAAGCAATGCCTTTAGAATCTGTTTACACTGGACTAATTGGCTTAACATATGTATACAGATAACTGCAGAGATTGTTTTGAAATTAGTAATCTATTTTTTTTCTATCTACATTTACTGAAAACAATACATGTAATAAAAAACAGATTTTTTTTCAGCCTGATCTGTCACCAAAAAAAAAAAAAAACAACCCACAGTTTCTGTGTACGTACAGTTTTGATTTATCCTGTGACTAATTAATTACAGTTCCTGACATTATTTGAATAAAAAGAGATGGTTATAGATCCAGTATGCTTTTTCACAACATCAATAAAAAAGCAAAGCTATAATTCCACTCTATTTTTATGTACTGATAAAGCATCTAAATTGTGTAAAAGCAATGCTAAAAAGGTGCAGGTATTCATCATAACTTCAATATTTAGCTGCTATTTTCTTCTCCACCTCTTGGCATTGGATCTGATCCTATGCTTATTGAAATCAATAGGGGAATTTTTATTAACTTCACTAAGTAAGTGTAGGATTATGGTAAGCAAGGTGACTTAAGTAGTTTAGAAAAATAGCTTTATATATCCTGGAATGGAAAAAATACCCCACTTTGATTCTCTTCACTGCCCAGTGACTAGATTATTTTTTAAAAAATGTGTTTTTTGCCAAAAATAGCTTAGCTGTAACAGTTGCCAGGAATGCACGAGAGTTTTCCGAATACAAGAGCCACTCTGAAAGTAATGCCTCCTATTTTATGATGTTGGTCCACAATGTCAGAGGCAAATGTTGGTGGTGTGGCAATAGGTGTTGAACTTTCCCACAAATACTCAGTTACATTTTTTTGTTGCTGTGCAACAAATGGCAGCAGAGGGGCAATCTGATAAAATGACACATGGCCAATCTTGGTTGGACTATCCTACCACACCTACCTGTCATGGTTTCATGATTTTTCGTTATCAGTATTCCACATCATAACATCATGTAATGCACTGGGGGTTTGACTGCTGATGCTCAAGTTCCGGGTGCCTGTCCGGAGGAGAAGAAGAGCTACATTTCCCCAGGGGGCTTTGCGGTCAGCGAGGAGATATAACTCCCGGCAAGGTCACCTGATGCTCTCTTCTTTGCCTGCACTGCTTCGCTTGCGCTTCTCTGCCTGCGCCTTCTCATCTCAGCGTTGTGGTAAGGCTGATCCACCATCAATTTCACACACTCTCTCTCTCTCTCCTTATAAAATTCTGCTGATACCATATTTAGTAAATTAATTTGTTTTACCTCAGATTGTTGCCACTGTTTTCAATTATTTTGGGGTCCCCTATTTTCTTTTTTCTGGGGGAGCAGGTCCGTGGATCCCTCCGCCCTTCTAGTCATGGAACTGGACCGAACCAGCCCGTAAACCGTTGACACTACCATATAGTTATGATTTAGCATCTTCTGAGTTCCATCTGTTCTATAAGGGTCTCTTCAAGTAAGGAACAGAATCAATTATATTAATTTTCATTTACATAAGAAGGTAAATGGGTTGGTTCCTACGCACTCACCAAAATTGCATGTATCTGGCATTCCTGCTGTTAAGGATACAGGTAGCGAGAGATCAGCTACTTATTTTTTGGAAAGTTATTATTTTCAGAACTTTATTTTTTCAACTCAATGCAAAATGGAGGAAATGCTGATATAATAAATATTTTTTTTCCCAAAGAGGGGATATTTTTGTGTTCAACTTTCAAACTAGGATCAAACACTAACTCACGTAATTCTGTAAATCTCAAATTCTTCTTAACCTTAGCCAAGTATCTACTCAGGAAATAGCAGTGAATATATCAAAGGCCCCTGTGAAGCAATGTATCCAGCTACTTTGGAGGGAGTAAACAAATTTATTTAAGCTAAAAATGAAGTAATATTTCAGATTGAAAATAATTTATATTAATGATTTGTTTATAATGAATTTATATTTTATAAAAAGAAAGCCTGAGACACAGGAAAACTGTAGCGGGAAAATAATCTGATGGGATGAACTCTTGTCTTCAAAACAGAAAATCTAATGAATTTTTTGGAACTCATTTCCAGAGGTGTATATATAAGTTCTTATTACCCATATGGATAACACAGAGATAAGTTGATTTTTCAAAAATGCCATTACTCACAAAGGTGTTGTTCAGATCCTGTAACAATAATGGAATATCATTTGGCTCATTACATTTTTCTGGAAGGCAAAATTGTAATTATATAAATAAGAGGCTTATACCAATTGTTTTTTAGCTTTTCAGTTATTAATTTCAGCAAACCACACTTTACTCATTTCTAAAATGGACTAAAATTCTCATATTAAAAGCAATATGTTTACGTTTTCTACAAAAATAATTATAACAGGTTGTTCTGCTGTATAGTTCTAAAATATTAAACAGATATTTTTGGAGAAAATTATCCCCTTTACAATGTATTTTTCCTTTTATTTAGAGAAGATACAAACTAAAAAAAAAAAAAAAAGAAAGCTGTTTAAAAAAAAAAAAAAGAAAAATAGTTTGCAATGTATATTTCAGAAGCTCGGTTTATACTTCCTTCTAAAAAAGTGACATTCCCAAGGAGCCTTTATCTACAGTTTACGTAACTTCAAAATAAATTAAAATTTCAATTATTCAAGGTTAAATATTTTTCACACAAAGTTTTAGGAATATGTTTGGACTAGGTTTCTTTGTTCTTTGTTATTTAAAAAAAAAGTAAGGATAAAGCATTCCCACTTTCTCTTTCTGGAGGATTAATTGGAAGGGACAGAGCTTTGGAAAGCACTGTGTCATGTGTTCCTCAAAGAGGAACATCCGTCTTCAGTCACTTACTAATATCTAAATGAAGGTTGAAAATCACAAGAATCTCGAAATTACAGAAACACGGAATGGTTTCTGTTGGAAGAGATCTTAGGTGTCACCAAGTTTCAACATCCCTGACAAAGGCAGGAACATTTACTAATAGACCACATTGCTCAAACCCCCTCCCAGCCTGGCCTTAAGCACTTCCAGGGATGAGGACTCACAGCTTCTCTGGGCTACCTGTTCCAGTGCCTCACCACCCTCACAGTGGACAATTTATTCCTAATATCTAATCTAAATGTTTTTACACAGAATCACAGAATCATAGAATGGCCAGGGTTGGAAGGGACCTCAAGGATCATGAATCTCCAACCCCCCCGCCATACACAGGGCTACCAACCTCCACATTTAATACTAGACCAGGATGCCCAGGGCCCCATCCAATCTGGCCTTGAACACCTCCAGGGATGGGGCATCCACAGCCTCCCTGGGCAGCCTGTTCCAGCACCTCACCACTCTCTCTGTAAAGAACTTCCTCCTCACATCCAACATAAATCTTCCCTCCCTCAACTTAAAATCTTTTCTCCTTGTCCTGCAGTTATCTACCCTTTCAAAGAGTTGATTCTCTTTCTGTTTATAGACTCCCTTTAGGTACTGAAAGGCTGCAATGAGGTCACCCTGCAGCCTTCTCTTCTCCAGGTTGAACAAGCCCAACTTCCTCAGCCTGTCTTCATAGGGAAGGTGCTCCAGTCCCCTGATCATCCTTGTGGCTCTCTTCTGGAACTTCTCCAACAGCTCTTTGTCTTTCTTGTACCAGGGACTCCAGATCTGGACATAGTACTCCAGATGGGGCCTCACAAGAGCAGAGTAGAGGGGGACAATCACCTCCCTGTCCCTGCTGACCACCTCTCTTCTGATGGAGCCTAGGATACCATTTGCTTTCTGAGCTGCAAGAGCACACTGCTGGCTCATGTTAAGCTTTTCATTCATCAAAACTCCCAGGTCCTTTTCTGCATAGCTGCTCTCATGGACTGCTCCTTCCAGTCTGTATAAATGTCTGGAATATTCCTCCGGCCTGCAAAACCTTGCACTTTGTTGTGCTGAACCTCATTAGGTTCACCCAGGCCCACCTTTCAAACCTGTTGAGGTCCCTCTGAATGGTATCCCTTCCTTCCATTTGTCATCCACTCCACTCACTTGGTGTCATCAGCAAACTTGCTGAGGATGCACTCGATTCCGTTATTGATGTCATTGATAAAGAAGCCTCTATTCATTATTGGGATTGTCCTGACTCGTGTGTGAGACTTGCACTTGGCCTTGTTGAACTAAATGAAATTCAGAGACAGAACAGAGCTTGTCCGCTGCTGTTCTTCATCTCCCTTTCCGTGACTTGATTTCCTTATGAATTCCTTATAAATCCTTAGGAATGAGTATACTGGTATAGAGTAACAGTACTGAAATACTTCCTTTCTTTAGCACAACATTTTTGTATTTTTGTGATAAACAGATTAAATTATTAATAGAAATAATTATTAATATTACATATATTATTAATAGAAAAAATTATCTGCAAGATTTTACTTCATATAATTTTGCAACAAAGCAATTGAATTACTCTCTTCCTGGTACATGTCTTGTGGCACCACTCTGCCACTCTTACTTGTCAGTAAGAACAACTTCTTTTAGAACATAATGGCATTCAAAAGAGAAGGTTAAATACTCCTATTATCAGTGGCAGGAAAAATGCTACAGCAGTATTGTTAGGACTTCTTTAACAGAATCCTGAGATTAGTCAGGTCTGATCTCAGCAGCACTTTCAGAAGTAGAACTTCCTAATATTACATGGGCAGCTCCAAAAGTAATGTTTTTTTTATTACACTGGCCCACAACATAATCAGTGGCCAAACCAATTTTTATGAGCATGTCATGCAACCTCTTGTTCATTGCTGGTGAAAGTGCATAGCTAATGGTGGTGACTATGCTGAAATATAGTGTTTTGTGCTAAGAATTTGCTCTATCAAATAGTGTTATTGTGCTCTTTGTATCCATTGTAGTTTCCATGGAAATAAATAAGAGGCAGTACTCTCAGTGTGACCTATGTACATAACCACATATTGGACTTAGAGCATTATGTTTATGCTTCATATTGAGAAAATGAAGATGACCCTGTTGTAGACCTAATTGTTTAGTTGATTCTAGTCTGTAGGACACAGCAAGTTAAATCTTAACATGAAAATCGGCTTGAGGCTTTAGAATCCAGCCAAGTAATAAATTACAAGCTCTATTTGTAGGGTTTTTCTTTTTTTAATATAAATGTGTAGAGATTTTTTTTCTAAGCCTTATCCACAAGAGATGCTTGTTCTACAAGTTATACTTTTATTTTATTTTATTTTTTTCCAATTAAATGTGAAGGAAACTGACAGCAGAGCAGAAGAAGAGCCAAAGTGATAAGCAACATAGTATCCCTGTTCTCATTTTCCCGTGCAACATTCTCTTCCCTACACTGGCACATGGCAGTCCTGTAGTGTATCACTGAGAAACAAATCTTCATCAAAAGACAACTGGTTGAATCTGAAGATTATTTTTTCCAATATTTTTCCAATTGATCAACTCAATTCAGTGTAATGGATCCATCTTAATATCCACCTTCAAGCACTAACCGCTAAATCCATCACCAAGAATTTCAGAGCAGTCCATGATAAGCATACTGATGATGTATGATGTAAAAGATTTACATTAATTTACAAATAATTTCCAGAAAAAAAAACTTACCTGGAAAGAAAGCTTAGAATGCTACAAATCCTAGAATGCTATAAATTACATACATACATAAAAAGAAGTTTTGACAAATTCAGAGCTAACATGGAAATTCAGCTCTGCCTTGGCCTTGGAGGAGTTCGAGTGTAGATGTTTTCTGACTATTACCTCAGTGCAAAGAACAAGTCTGAAATTTGTTTTCTTCACAAGAAACTCAAAGGAAGGTTAATGTAGTCAAGAAACTTGAGTGAACCTCAAGACAGAATCCAAGGTGAATGAGAACTTTACACTGTGTCTGGACTGAGTACTCAAAGTAATCACATTATAGGTTTCTGTTTTTTTTGTTTTGTTTTGTTTTGTTTCTTTGTTTTGTTTTTTTCCCCCAAGGATTTTCCATTATGATGGTAAGTTAGACAAAAGAAGTAATGCAATAAGTCAGCTGTAGAATAATGTTTTAAAAGTTGACTCAGACTCTACTGAAGATGTAATCTTCCTCATTTTGCTTAATATTCCTGTTTCAGTAAGAAATCCTGTGTGTCCATTTACATGTTTTTCTGTTGTTTGCTGTTGTTGCTATTGGTTGGTTTGATCTTTTTACATAAATATACTTCATCAGAGCTCTGTTCCTTGGAGTAAGAAAATCTTATTGCAATCCAAGTATTAACACCAAACTCTGAATTCACACAGCTTAACTTTTACACTCCTGCAGGCAATGCATTTGATTTAAAAATTATTAATTTCAAACTTCTGTAACATGGATGCTTAAGAATAATGTAATTGTACTTTTGTAATAATATCTTATTTTTGGAAGTAATGTAACTGGAAGCAAGGAGATATTTTTTTGAATAAATGATATGATGCTTTTATGCATTAGCTTTAAATCTACTTATAACTGAAATTGTGTCACAATTTTGCCATTTTTTTTCCAATACCAATACACCGAACAATATGGAAATAGAAATATATATATATATAATATATGGTAAATGGTAAAGGAATAACAATTTTTAGATATAGCAGGGCAATTTTTGCTTTAGGAAAATGATTTTCTGCCTTAAGCCTTTCTGAATCTTAAGGACAGAAGGATGTTGGGAAAAGGGCAATCTATTTGACAAGTAGAAAAAAGAAAAATGGGAATCATTTAAGGTTTTATCCTCTACTGTCAGATGGGTGAAGTAGATTTCTAGTCAGAAATAAGTCAATGATTTACTAATATGTTAGTGAGAGCCAGGGGAAAATAGATCTCTCAGTATCTTGGTTGTGCAGCCACGTTAGTGTTACAAGAAATTACCCAAGACAAGGAATTGACCGTCTCATTTCACTCCCAAGCTAACACAAGCCCTTTCTTATGGGAAAGTCACCTGTTGAGGCTGTGATCTGTACTTTTTCCGCACAACTCTTTATCAGGGAGTTTAGTTCTAGGACTATGGGATATGGGATAACAGCTTCAAACTATTCCAAAAGACCCTTAGATTAGACATTAGGAATAAATTGTCCACTATGAGGATGGTGAGGCACTGGAACAGGTTGCCCAGAGAATCTGTTGGTCCTCATCCCTGAAAGTGCTTAAGGCCAGGTTGAGCAACATGGTCTAAAGTGGTAAATGTTCCTGCCTTTGTCAGGGATGTTGAAACTTGGAGACACCTTAGGTCTCTTCCAACAGAAACAATTCTATTTCTTGCCAAAGTAGGATTTAGACATCTGAAAAATAGACTTTTTAAGAAATTTTCTGGAAAGAGCCGAAAATATATGAACAGAATTTCCTGGCAGCTTTCGTTTTTGGCTTTTGGTATTTTGCAGCTCTACGTTCATACCAAGCACATCCAAATGAGTAATTTCCCAGTAATTGCACTACCTACTTGTGAAAATACCACTCTTCCTTTATAAAGCTGTACAACGAAGTTTACTATCACCAGTCTCTTCTTTCACATATGAAAATATACCGAAACTATCAACTGCTCTAATGTGAGCTGTCTGGATAAGGACCTATTCCTGGCTTAAGCAGATTTTTCACAAGCTGTCCAGGCCGTCCTCCCACTGACAGCTTGGAGGACAGTTTTGCATCTTTTTTTTCAGCTATTCTGGGAGCAGAATAACTAGTAAAACTTTGGGAGAAATTATCTTTTGTATTTATTTTCTCCTGCACTTATACTGTAACTTAACTTCTGCTATTGTTGAACTCCCCTAACAGCCTGGAGAGCATCCAGGTTTCAAACTCATAGATCAACCTGACTGATGATCTTAAATGTAATAAAAGCCAATCATTTGAACTGGATAATGACTCATTATGGTATCTTGTTATATAAATCTCTTCCAAAAACCTTTTATAAAATCATCTATTTTCCATTACTGCATAAAAATAACTTACAGATATGTAATGTGGAAATGATGCTTTTTTTTCAGTGTTAGAATACCTAAGTTGCATTAGCCTTTTAAAAAATGTTAGTTTTGAAATGTTTATATCTCCAGTTGATTCGAAAAATAATTATAGTTAACTCATTAGGTCAGTTGAATTCTGATTATATATGTTCTGTGGAAATACAGAAATCGAAAGCTTTTCTATAACATTTATATATTTGTTTATATAAATGTATATATATTATACATTTAGGGGATAAATGTAAAAATCATACTGATTTTGTTGTAGAAATTCATTTGTTGATTTTATAAAAACATTCCAAAATTGTAGAAAATCCATCACTCACAGTTTCAGCTTGTTTTCTTTTGAGGAGGGAGGGAAACTAAAGAAAAGTGGAACAGTGTGAAATTTAAAATTGCATAGCAATATATTATCTAGACATTGTTCTTAAAACATTCAATTCTGGTTTTTTATTTTTTTCATCATGGTAATTCATCTGCAGGAGAATGAAGGCTAGTGATTTTGATCTCACTGAATATACCGCTAAGCCTTAAGAAAATCCACATACATAACAAGATTCTTTTACCTACTGTTTAGAAGACTATGCACTTCAGAATCCACCAGGGAAAGTTAAAGTTGTTAAATATGATAGCAGGTGTTGTGATGCAGTTCTGAACTGAGCTTCAGGATCGCTATATTTAGTATATGTGTGTCTACACACAGAAGGGATTAAGCTGTGTTCAGAGCCATCTTATTCATCCCTGTCTTTGCAGGAGACACAGAGGAGTAATGAGAATTCTCTAAGGCTGGCCCCATCTGTTCCTTTGCACAATGGGTATTCAGAGTCTACATACCATAGGCTTTTATCCACTGGAAAAAAAATGTTTATTGGTATTTCCATGCCTGATAATTGACAGTTATATAAGAACAGATTCTGCTGTCTAAGCTTGAAATTTTCCAGCAGTAGGGATGTAGCTTTGATACCACTTTGTCTGTGGCAGCAGTTTCCCACTGACTGTATGCAGTTGCCTGCAATTTAGGAGGAAGTTCACAGCAGCACATCAGTATTTGTATGGCATGCCCAGAAACGTGTTTACAAAATAACAACTACTACTGATCTTCCAGCTCTTTGGGATCTCTCAGCTCTGTAGGCATCAGAGAGAGCTCCCAAGTCTCTAGAAGCTTGCAGTCTCAAGGGTACTGGTGGATGGCAAGCTGGACAAAAGCCAGCAATGTGCCAGTCATATCCTGGGTTGCATCAAAAGAAGCGTGGCCAGTAGAGCCAGAGAGCTGATCCTGCCTCCTTACTCTGCCCTAGTGAAGCCTCATCTGGAGTACTGCATCCAGCTGTGAAGTCCTCAGTACAGGAGAGACATGGACCTTCTGGAGTGCCAGAGGAGGACCACAAAAATTACTGAAGGGATGGAACACCTTCCCTAAGAGGACAGGCTGAGAGAGCTGGGACTGTTCAGCCTGGAGAAGAGAAGGCTCCAGGGAGACCTGATAACAACTTTTCAATGTCTAAAGTGGAGCTGCTGGAAAGAAGAGGACAGACTCTTTAACAGGGTCTAATGTGATAGGACAAGGAGAAATGGTTTCAAACTAAAAGCAGGGAGATTTAGATTGGTATGAGGAATAAGTTTTTCACAATAAGAGTGGTGAGGCTCTGGAACAGGTTACGCAGAGATTTGGTGGAAGCCCAGTCCTTAGAGACACTCAAGGTCAGGCTGGACCAGGCTCCGAGCAATGTGATCTAGCTGAAGTTGTCCCTGTTCATTGCAGGAGTTGAATTAGATGACCTTTAAGGGTCCCTTCCAATTCAAACAATTCTATAATTCCATGATTACATGACAGAATGTGGGAGAAAAAATAAAAGACAGAGAGAGGTATCAGTTTAGGGCTGATGAATGACAAGGAGAAAAGCAGCTGGATGCAGTGTAGTACAAAGTAGAATTGTTAAATAGAAATGCAAGTTCAGCTGTTCAGTGCAGAAATGGGAAAAGGCAGATCTTTTGGGGGCATAGATGTGGAAGGGATAGAGCAATGCCATACCTGCTCAGTGCTGAACAGTCAACAGTCATGTGGGCTGGCACACAGCCTAGTTTTTTCTGACTGAGTGCTCCATTGCTGCTATTATGCCGATAAATTACATTATGAAATTCTTCTCTTGAACATATGCTCAGCCTGTCCAATGTCTGGACCTACATGTAGGAAATGAAACAAACAGACTAGGTGTGAAAAATCATCTGAGCTTTCAGGATCTTTATTTATACTCCCTTAATAAGCTATGTCATTTAAAATGCCATATTTTGTCTCCTTATTAGGGAAATGCAACTTCCATGGGAGTCAAAATTACCATATCCTATTTAGCAGTAATTCAGAAAGAATAATTTTGCTTAAATATTTTGGAGCAAAATAAACTCTTTGAATATTATATATAAGAGCTACATTACTAAACTATTGTGCTTTTTTTTTATTTTTATCACTGTAACTCTCATTAAAACCGCTCAATTTATTATCCTACTAATTTAATTAATGCTTTACTTTTGCCATTCTGGCAGCAAAAGTAGAATAACAAAGACTGGGGACAAAATTGTTCCATGGTGTTCATCTACCTATCTCTCCATTTTCAAATATAGTTAGCATTTGAGCGTTTGTTTTTCCTTACTTAATAGCTTGCAGTGCTATACATTTATTACCTCCTGGGTGAAGAAACTTATTCTGAACTCCCTTGCTGACTAATCTTTTCTAAGCTTTGGTCCATGCCCTTTGTTTTTCAGCCCATTATTCTGTCAAATAATTAAAGAGCATCTGCCTTCTATATGCCCTTCAGATTTGTGTCTCTTAATCATTGTATTCTGTTAATCACTTTTGTCCTAATTAATATAAACCTTGCCTAATCTCCTTTCAGAACTCTTGCTCCACATTACTATCTTAATTGCTCACTGTCTCCATGGTTGCTCTCGCAATCTGGTTTATCACACAGTTTCAGGTAGGCTGACTAATCACCTGTGGCAAGGTCCAGATAGCCTTCATTAAAAACTCAAGCTCTGGGATCAAATTTGTGTCCAATACCTATGTCCTCTCATGAGTTCAATGAGGACAGCAAGACATTGTAATGTTAACAATCCAGTTTTCATCCCACCTCTATGGCCATACTGAACTGCTGTCAGTACTTTCTAATAATTTAACATGTGGAAGGGATCAAATGTACAGATAGATCCTTCTAAAGTTTTTAAGATAGCAATCCTTAATGAAAAATAAATACATTTTCTATGACACTTCAGAGTGTGAATTCAACTAATGAAATTATTCCTCAGAAGTTCATTTTTTTTACTACTGAGATTGGGAAAAAACAGCTGATACTGTGATGTGGAAAGGAATTAGATGAAAACAGAATACTAAGAGTTAATTATCAGTATGGTTATATCAATAAAGCATTCTGAGGTGTTTCCTTCCAGGGCTCCAATCCTGGTTAAATTTTGAGTTGCCAAGGCAGCAGGTAGATCTTTCACTCTGGCCCAGGACTTCTTTAGCAACAGAGCTCTAATTAGACTCAAGTTTTATAAGAGGTAGAAACGTTGAAAGCAAAAGTCAGTCCGCAGGGCTTTGTCAGTGCAGCTCCTCCGTGCTCACTCTGCCTCCTCTCCATGTGGATCTCTCCCACAGTGTGCCACCCTTCCAAACTGATCCTGCCTGGGCTTCCCACAGCATGCAGCTCTCCCAGCACTGCTTCAACACGGCTCCATACCACGGGGCTCACCCTTCAGGCACTGCTCCACACAGATGCCCACAGGTGACACCTGTGGCCCAGGCCAGAGGTACCCACGGGCTGTGCCTCCTTCAGGCCTCATCCACCGTTGCCCTGCGGGCTCCTCTGTAGCTGCATGGACAGATTTGCTCTGCATGGTGCCCATGGGCTGCAATGGGACAGCTTGCTCCTCTGTGGGACTCTCCTGGGCTGCAGGGAGCTGCTGCTGTGTGCCTGGAGCTCCTCCTGCCCTCCTTCTACACTGACCTTGGTCCTGCAGGGCTGTTCTCTCACCTCTCATCCCTCTCTCCCAGCTGCTGTTGCACAGCAGTTTCTCCCTTTCTGAAATCCGCACCCAGCATCACTCACGGCTCAGCTCTAACAGCAGTGAGTCCCTGCTGGAGCGGCTGGAGCTGACTCTGACCTGATATGGGGCTCTGCTGGGCCCTGCCCCTACAGTCCTCTGCTTATAAAGTCTTGCCACTTAAACTCAGTGCACTACCAGAGCTTGCCTGTGATGATTCTTATACCTGAAGGAAAGGGGCAAAAAATGGGTTTTAATCTATCTGAAGAGAGCCAATTATTCATTCATCATGATATAATTCAACCCATCTGAATTGTGTTCATCCAGTTCATCTGTTGTCTACCAATAAAAGCAAATGAACTTCCTTTATTAGAATTTTCTTTCTTTTCTTTCTCTAAAGAATAAGTCTCAGTGAAAAACAAATGGAGAGCAACATTTACTTTATATTTAGCTTCGTCAACTTACATATTTATTTTCCCAAGCCATTCTCCGAGTTTATATATTCTAAAGTATACAGGGATATTTTAATGGTTTCTATCATTAATTTAAGTATGTCATACACATAAAAACAGTCATTATTGTTTTATATTATGCTACAAATGACACTTTTCAATTAATTTCCCTTACCTCAGTATACCTGATCTATCTGAAGGTGTCCCTGTTCATTGCAGGGGAGTTGGACCAGACGACCTTTAAGGGTCCCTTACAATTCTAATGATTCTATGATTGTATATTATCCCAGTATGAGTGAATTTCTTTTTGCTTGAAGTTGATTCATAGTTGTCATAGTTTGTGCATTATGTATTAGCAATTCATATAAACATTTCCAGAATTATTCTGCCCACATTCTAGAAATGCTCCCCAAACCCTTCTCAAATGTTTGTACTCTTTTCTTTTTCTCTTTTCTTAGAAAATATTAGTGATGTGAATATCCTTCACTAGTCCAGTAATGCTATTACGAAGGCAGGAGGCAGGATATTTGTATACATATTATCATGTTTCTAGTCATCATGAATGACTCAGAAGTAATGGCAATAATATTTGTAATAACGTGCCAGAACAAGGTTTAAAATTGAATTCAGTTGTTTATTCAGACATCAGCAGTCGTTAAAGTACTGAGGTAGCCTTACAGAAATTATGTTACACTGTTAGATCACTGAACAACATCTGCTTAATAGATCCATTTGGAATCAGCATGTAATGAGAGAATGCATCATTATTTGGGGGAAACAAACAAAAAAAAAAACACAAAGAAAAAAAGATTGTTTATCTTAACTCAGTTCTTTTAGACTACTGCATATGAGTGTACCTTTGGGCATAAGGAACAAATAGCTAAATAATGTTCACCAAAAATACACGTGACCTTTGTTTTATGGGTTTAGAGCTTTTATAAGACTGCATAAATCAGTATATCATTGAAGATTCTGAATCCTCAATAAGTCATATGCATATGTGTGAATCCTTGTCAAGGATTTTATAGCTGAAGATAAGTATCTGGAAACAGATCCATTGCTGTGTCTTAAGTGTCAAATACTTTTTTAAACAGGAGGAATAAGTGAAAGGCTACAAATCAAAAATAAAAAGCAATTGTGTTTTACAGTTTCTTCTGTATGTTTGATTTTTTATTTTTTTAAATAAATCTAAACCTTGCAAGGTTTTCTAATGAAACTCCTCATGCCAAGATGCGAGAAATCACTTACTAACATATTCCCAGTATCATGATTTATTGTTGAGATACTACTGTCAGCTCTGGTACAAGTTGATGGGAGATAATATTAAATGCCAACTATGTGAAATAGGCTACAATGATCTATTCTTTTTCCTTTTTATTTTTCTTATTTCCATTTCTTTTTTTTTTAATATAGAAAATGAACAATATTAAGCTAACAGTATTTTTCTTGAGATCTGGCATTTGTGGATTTATAACTAAAAACATTATGTTTTCTGCATTAGGTAGCAACATTTGGTCATCACAGTATGATTTGAAAAGACAAAGAGGTCTTTCTCAAAACTGTTTATTTCTTCAAAAGCAAAGGAATATTTCAGTAGCAAATATAAACTGAATGTTCTGAAAAGACAGTGCAGATCAAAATTAAGTTTGTGCAATAGTGAGGAAAAGGGCAAAAACCATAGCTAAACTTATTAAAATTGAATGTATAATCTAGCACCCTAATTGGACAGAAAACCCTGGAAATGAGCAGATTGTGCCATAAATTAAATCAATTATGGGTCCATACCGATGTAACAAGGCTTGTGTTGCCATGAATCATCTCACAAGTAGCTACATCCCCCACTTTTGATGGTATATGTTAATGACTTGGCAAAAACATTTGTAATTTCTAGTTTTTTTTCCTTAGTATTCAGTCAGGGAAGAATAAAATTTGCTTCAGTTCAAGAAGACTGAAACATAAGCTTTTTTTAATTGCTGGCCTTTTAGAACATGAGATATAAACACTCTGTAATTCATCCAGCAGTCTTCAGTGGCTAAAAGCCAATAAAAAGATGCTAACAATTTGGATGTATGCACTTAAGCCAATATTCATACTCGATTAAATTGTGAAAAATATTTCATAGGAATTTACTTTTTCATATACTTACCAGAACTTCACTCTGTTGGACACAGTGTGTCATAACTTGAGATTAACTAAAGGGAAAGGACTGTGAAAGAATAATGAAAGAATGTGATCTATTTTAGTGATCTTAAGATCAGTTAACTTGCTGAAGGGAGAGGGAGAATACACTTTAGCAGAGAGAAAGGTAATGTTTGGCAAATCAAATATTCCTCAGGTAGAAACATTTATGAACAGCAAAAGAATGTACACTTCTAAATTGATGAAAATTGGATAATTTTTTTACTTGTTTTTAATAAATAGATTGACAGGGAGAAGGATTTTGCATAGTAATGCTGTATTCTTCCGTACTCTGACACTAATGTTCTAACTTCCTTTTAACTGTTAGGCAAACACTGACATGAAACAGAACTTCATTGTGTAGATTAAGATGACAGTTTTATTTATTGTAAACATCAAATGCTTGTATTTAATCTTCAGTGACTACATGTTGTTTGCAATACCTCATGTGCTCAGTTTTGATAGACCATAAAGAACAGCATTGATATGTGGGTTACCTATTATTCTTTAATGGCATGAAAGATAAAAAAGAGACAAGAAAAAGAATAGGCGATATTTCTTCCAGTCCTCTAAAACATTGTTCTGTCACTTTCCTTATTCCATCTTCTAATGTCATACACCATGTTTTGCAGTGTTGCAATAATTTCTTAGCAAACTTTTATTTACTATTTTCTTTGCTGACAAAACAAGAGGAGAACAAATATAGATGTGAAAGATTACCACGAAACAGTAAATGGAATTACATTTGTACGTTATAACAGTAAATTTCTCAGTATTGTCATATGCAAAACTAAGGATTTTATCCCTGGTTTGTCATCTAGGTTGACAACAGAAATGAGATTGTAATCTTAAATGCTGAGTTAAAGATTTTCTTTTGTGTATCTTCACTGTGGAGAAAAGGTCACTCCAAAGATCACTGGCATTTTAGACCTGAAGGATAACGATTGCAATTTCAGAAACATAATTCACTTAAAATGTTGGAGCAGTAATAAGAAATTGAATTTAACATCAAAATAAATAACTCAAGGAAATGGTTGGTTTGCAAATTAACCATTAATGTTAAACCTCAGTGCAGGAGTTGTTGTTTCAATAATTTCATTAAAAAAAAAAAAAAAAAAAAAGAACTGCACCTTGGAAGAGTTTTCCTTAGAAATATGTCCAGCTGCGCTAAGTTTTCATGGAGCTGTGAACTGGCATGCAATTACTCATCTATCTCTGCTCTGCAGTCCTAGTTTCAACTATGACAGCACTAATAGCAAACCAATGTATTCATTGTTGCGGAGTGATGGGAGCATATCCATAACAAGACCAGGCCACCCAGCTTTAGCAGCAGGGAGCAGGGCAAAGTCAGGTTGTAAGATGTTTTGTTGCTAGTGGGGTGTTGGTTTGCATGCAGTTGTATTGCTAACTGCAGTGCAGATGAAGAGGGCCTACAGATAAACTTGGAGGGAGAGAGTGGGACTGTTTGTAAGGGCATGTAGCAACAGGATGAGGGGAAATGATTTTCAACTAGATGAGCATAGATTTAGGTTAGATGTTAGAAGGAAATTCTTTACTGTGAGGGTGGTGAGATACTGGAAAAGGTTGCACAGGGAGGCTGTGGATGCCCCCTCCCTGGAGGCATTCAAGGCTAGGCTGGATGGGGATTTGAGCAACCTGCTCTAGAGGTAGAGGGAGGTGTCCCTGCCTATAGCAGGGGAGTTCAAACTGGATGATCTTAATGGTCCCTTCCAATCTAAAGCATTCCATGATTCAAAGTTTATGTTCCTATTTTTTTCTTTTTTCTTTTTTCTTTTTTTTTTTCTTTCCCAAGTACACATCTGTGGTTAGGTGCAGAGCTCCTCAGACCTTCGCACAAATTTTCTTTATAAACCCTGTTCATAAATCCCATGCTTTCTTAAGGAAAACAAAGATTAATAGAAGGACTAAACTTTTCAAGACTCAAACCAGCAGAATTTTGAGTTTGATCATATCTAATAATGTAGGTAAACCAAAGCCCTTAGAAGAATGACAAAGTAAGGAATAGTGTTTCTCAATTTTTCCCTATAGATTCTAAAAGTAAGCATTAAAGCGCCTGGGATTTTGTCCAAATTTTTAGTTTGAATAGAATTTTTGAAAATCAAGAGAGTCCAAAAAGCCTTTCATAAATGTGCCTTTTTCGTGGTGGTTATAGATTGAAACTGTAACCATGAGTAGTTGAAAAAGATATTTTTGTAGTTCTGTATGAACAGTTCACACAGTAATTTAATCCACACCAAATTAATGATAGTAATTGCCTCAGAGTAAGATTTTAACTGTTAAGGAAGATATTACTTTTTCAGTCAAAAGACTCAAGTACCGTTACTCTCTTTTCAGACAGCTCTGAAAAGATTGGTTGCTAATGTTAGAAAAAGTCAACTGCACTGCATGCCCTATAAATGTCATTCGTAAAAGAGGTTTTCTTTTTCCCTATTTGTTGTTATTGTTATTTTTATTATTTTCCCAGAGGCAGCAGTCCAAATTGCTTACCAGATTTTTTTTTTTAATTGGAAACATTAATAATATAATACATTGTGATATTTTTCTTTTTTAAAAAATCAAATCTTGTTTTCCTTTTATTTAGTAATTGAAAAGTGCTTCTATGCTATGGGAAGAGGACATGAATTATTTTGGCACTGTTGCACTGTTTTGAGTTATACAGAAAAACACAGCCATGTTTATGCAGTGTCAGTTCTTCAAATAAAAGCTCATTTTGCATGAGGAAATACTACACTTTTACAAAACTCTCAAGGCATTTGAAGAACCCTATTTTCTGTCCTCCTTATCATTACAGTGTATGTATCAAACTCCACAAGTTGTGTGGCTTATTCTTTTTTTTTTTTTTAATCCAGTCATTTCATATTTTCAGATAACAGAATTAGTTCATATTTTCAGAAAACAGAAGGATAATGTATTTAAAAAACAAACAAACAAACAAATCTCTGTTTTGCCTCTCTTTTGTATTCAGGAAATCGATGTTGGTCTCCTTAGTTTTAAATTTTATTATCTGTCCTATACCAGGAAAAGTATTGACTGTGTCATAGAAATTTACCTGGGTGAGTGGTCTGATCTGTTACAGCATGTACCATACTGGTGCCATTCCAAACATGATTGTGAAATACTTGGGACACACTATGGAAGTAAATAAGCACAGATTCACATAAGAAGATAAACTTTCAAATGGGGGTGTTTCATAGCATTTTGTATTATATCATCTTGGAATTTCTTATTTTTGGATAATAGAACTTTCCCAGTGGAGTCCTTCGTGAATTGACTCTGGCAAAAGAGATTTCTTATATGTCTCCATGAGGTATCTCCACAAGAAGAACAAGGTACCAGTTATTTGTTTATCTTTGAGATGGTGTTGATGGAGTGATGATGTTTGAAAATGAAGGATTACAATTCAACCTATATTCTATGTTTACTTGACATCTTTTACTATTTCCAAGCAGTAACTATAGAGAAAGCAGTGTCAATACTGGTAAATCTATGTGCAGAGTCCAGCAGAGAGCACTGGGAGCTTGAAAAGCCATGGAATCATCAAGTTGAGCTCTTCCAATTTTCAGTAGAAACCAGACATTTGTGTCTAGTTCTGAAGGATTTCTGTGGAAATAAGAAACTACCCCCCTCCACCGTGTCCCCCATCATTTATTTGTAAAAATTCAATTTTCAACAGGAACAGTAACTTTGTTTTTAATTTTACTTAAATAAATCAATGTAATTTCATACACCAGTCTTTTGCTACAGAAAGAACAGCTACTATGTACACAAAACAAGCCTCAGCAAGCATACTTCCAGTTGCACTGTGTGGTGTTCTGAGACCTTAAGAAAACTCTTATTTTGGAAGTTTTCTGTGGCAGTTCAGAGCTCTGTGTGGTACAATTTATCTTGTTTTTCTTGATCAAAATTTCTTTGGATAATCAGATATCACATTCCAGCCTGCAGAGTGACCTTTCAATTTACTCCAGTGTGTCATTTTGCTGAGGAAAAATATAAGGAGTGGACAGCTGTGGTTTTCCCTAGCATGTTCAATAATCATGACTCTTTTAAGAACTCTTTTTCAAAGAGACTGCAACTCTAAGTAAATCTAAGACCCTTAAGTCTTTCAAGTCTTAGCACAGAATCACTGTCTTTCACAGAATCACTGACTGACAAAATGGTTGATAGTGGAATGGGATCCTGAAGGTCATCTAGTCTAACCTCCTTGCTCAAGCAGGGCCACTCAGAGCAAATTACAGGGCTATGTCCGTGGCTCGTAAAGATCTCCAAGGAGGAGAATCTACAGCCTCTGTGGGCAAACCGTGCCAGTGCTCAGTCACCCTCTTAATAAAGATGTGCTTCCTGATATTCAGAGGAAATCTCCTACATTCCATTTTGTGCCCATTGCCTCTTGTCCTATTGCTAGCTCATGTTTTCAAAAGGCAACATTCAAACATGGAGTGTATACTTTAACTTCTATAGTAAAATTTGATTGCCAAGTTCTTAGGAAGTCTTTTGTTCAAGGCACACTGCAGAATCTTCTTGAAATGTTGGCTTTAGAGTCATTAATTCTTATCAAATATATCATACTGTTTGTGTGAAAGGTGATATACTGCAATAAGCAGTTTATCAGACATACTGCAGCCTACACTGTGCAAGAATTCCAGATTTAGGCATAAAAAGGCCTGCAGTGAACTAGTTGGAACCTGTGAATTAAGGTCAAAGCATCAGGAAAACATTTCTCTGTTATAGCCCTTAATAAAAACTCTAACCTTAGTTTTCCTAAAAATTGCAGAACAAAATTTAGGCAAAACAAAACAAAACAAAACAAAACAACCAAACAAAAAACAAACAAACAAACAAAACACAAGATCTTTGGAGGAATTGATATATGTTGTTGTGTCTACAAAATTCTTAACATTATGAAGGTGTTCATTCTTACTTAAAACAGCTCAAAAACAGCTGTAACATGAAATCAAATTTTAATGTTTAATTTTCCTTGTTCTACCTTATTTTAGTAATTTACATTTTTTTGTGGAGCTTATTGTCGAGGACAAAAAATAAGGCCTCCAAAAGATAAAGTGTCAGAACTCAAAGATCTCTTTAGCTTTTTAGGCTAAAATTGTTGGTGGATCTAGTGGAGTCAACAAGGCCATGCAAGATGACTGCTGTTATGATAAGCATTTTGTAGGAATTTCTAGAAAAAAGTTCACATCTCCATAAATCTGAGCTCGCTTCTGACTGTGGGCAAGGTGCACATGAAATAAAGGTATATCCTTCAAGCTGTCCCTGGAAGTCATTTCTGAAGAAAAACAAAAGACCTTCAGTACCTCACAGGACTACAGAAAAGGAAGTAAGTCATACTAAAAGAGGTGAAGCATTTCAGGCCAACAACAAAAAATTACATTCTTGATATCATACTACTTTACAAGTAAAAAAAAATATTTTTGGCAAAAATTTTACAAATTAAGAAAGCTAAAAATTGTACCTAACAGCTACTATTCAATTAGAATCATAAAATCACAGAATCATAGAAAGGTTTGGGTTGGAAGAGACCTTTAAGATCATCTAGTTCCAACCCCCCTGCTATAGGCAGGGACACCTCCCACTACAGTAGGTTGTTCAAATCCCCTTCCAGCCTTGTCTTGAAGGCGTCCGGGGAGTCTCTGTGCAACCTGTTCCAGTGTCTCACCACCCTCACAGTAAAGAGTCCTCCCAGATATTAGTCTGGTACTGACAGTCCTTGAGTGCATATCAACAGCAGTTATTTTGAAGAAATGCAGAAATGCTGAGGGGCTTACTAGTAAATAGCAAGATGAGCAGTAATTAAACTAAAATTTTTGGTGGATTTAAACAAAAGATTAAAAATATACAGATTTGGCCTAAAATGAACTTCTATCACTTGTACCCTGTTAATTCCTTCTTATCCTAGCCCTGGCTGTTATTTGTTCAATAACAGAAGATGGAGCAGGGCATCAACATATCCTGAGAAATCTATAAATCTGGAGTCTTTTGTGTAAATCTGTCAGAAAGCCACCAAAACCATTTGTAAATTTTAAAGGTTCAGTGAAGAAAAAAATGAACTCGAGCTTAAGTTCAGACTGATATATCAAAGTGGTTCTGCTTATATATTTTGGTGTCTGCACATAAGTGAGTTTTTTCAAACTGCAATAAGAACTAAATCAAACTGAATGGGTCTGTAACACCCATCTGTCACAACCTACCGGATTTTTACAGATATTAGCTATTAAAATATGCTCTTGCTGTTCTGCTAATTTTCTAGACGTCCATTACAATTTTCAAAATTTCATAACTGAATCTGCAATTATGTAAATGGTAGCTTAAGGGCCTCCCAAAACCATCTATGTTCTTCATTCTCTGAGATTTTGTCAATAATGTATAAACATTAAAAACACAGCAACAATCAAAGCACTGGTGTGCCATTAACACAATCTCAGCTGAAACCAGGACATCTAGCAAAGGTCTTGGTGTTGTCTGTCTGGAAATATGAACCTCTCTTGTCAAAGAATTACTACACAAGGCTGCCATGGTTAGTGAAGAGTAAATGTCAAAAGTTCAGAGTAAGATTTCAGATAACCATAAACTAATGTTATATCATCCATAACCAAACTGCTCAGGTAGAGAGTTGCCCATACGATCCACCATACTCTTTTTTTTCTCACTCTCTCCTTTTTTTTTTTTTTTTTTTTTCCCCCAGATTCTCACTGATTCTCTCCAGCTCACTTTATTTTCTAATTCTCTTGGTGACATGGGAAGGGCTTTGCCTTTCATCTTTTCATATGCAACTGGCAAAACTATGTCTTATTCCTTCTTCATCTGCCTTCTTTCAAGAACAATGAAAGCAAGATTACTTCTCCATTTTGGTCCTCATCTTTAAGGAAATAAAATATTTGCATTGCAGAAGAAGGAAATTCTGAAGAAAAATTGAGTTAGGGAAAGGATTTCTACTAGTACACTAGGTCGGAATTCTTATGCTACAGTTGAAGGAGATAGTAAACCTGAGGTACTTGTTTTAGCATTACGTTAGTAGAATGAAGATGCAAGTAGAAAAAATTGACAATTCAGCTGAGCTAGGCAGAATTCAAAGAGAATTAGGAAGGCATAATAAGGGCAGCATAATACAGAAGTTCAAATTTAGGATAAAGACATAAGAAACATTAAGTTAGTAAGGGATTTTATTAGGATGTTGGGATCAATAAAAATTGAATCGTCTGGAGAAAGAGTAGGTGAATTTATAGATAGATGGTTAACTGAATACAAAGACAAGATCTGTTATGTAGAGTGTAAGGATGAGCTTTTTAACTTTTATTGTATTTCAGAGCTAAGTCCAACACATCAGAACACACATTACTATTATTACTACTGTTCCCTTTTCTTTTTTATAAATACTATACAGTATATATATATATATATATATATATATATGTATATGAGGACAAACAATCTCGCCTAGGTTGTTTTTTTTTTAAACATTGAGGGGGGTAGAGGAGGAACTTCACTTAATCTTTTATTTTTTCTTTCTGTCAACTGCACCAAAAGTAGATTGTTTTCAGAGCCCAAATGATACTCATCCTATGAGTAGAAGTGACAAGGATACATTTATAAAAGGGCTTTTGTTTCAGTAAGAAACAGTCCTGATTCTGTAAAGTCTGATCTATTTAGCATTAAGTTCTTTATTTCCTGCTATCAGAACTTCTCAAAACGTGAGCTGATGTTTAGAAACAGAAGAGTGGAAATAATAACCCAGGTGCACCCTGAGATCAGTGTTGACTTTTCCAAGCCTTTAATTTCCCCCCTTTTATGCTTTCTGTTCTCAGTGAATCCTGCTTCTTTTCAGGACACATGACAATGAAAACAAAATATTTATTTTCATCTAATGATCATAATGGTCACTGGTGGAATTATCTTTGAAAATATCATACTTTTATCCTTGTGCTTTCATCTTTCTGGGGGTATTAATCTTCAGTGTAGGGAGGAAAAAAGTATCTCAAGTTGGATCTATTTTTCACACTATTCAACTAGTTTAGCTACTTAAAAAAAAAATCTGCAATATAATATTAAAATAAAATTAATAATCAAAAATACAATTATGAGGGTAAACAGTAGCTTAATCAAACTTTTTATTTCTAAAAGCTATCTAACAGCATTTTATATTATTTCCATGCTAGGGATTCTGAGCTTGACAAAACCAATAAACTACCTGGGGGAAAAAAATAAAAATTGCATGACTTCTAAGTTTCACTTGTTAAAAGGACTGAAACAAATACTTAAGGAACGTGATGCTGGTATACAGAATGTGTATGCCCACACAAACTGTTGATAAATAACATTATGATCTTTCAATATGAGTGTCAGTATTGCAGCTATGATTGAAGGATCGTTTTTTGATTCTGGCTCTGCTCATATTTGTGACAGCCTTAATGTAATTAAAGTAGGGTTGTTGTGGCTTTGTCGTCTTTCTTTTCTTTTTTCTTTTTTTCTTTTTTTTTTTTCCCATTTATAGTTAATATGAATATTATTTCACTAGAAATATCTGTTTATACAACTGGATTAGTAATGTTGGAAAATTGTTTTTGCCTAAAGTCAACTGCAATGCAAAATCTCTGCAAAACAACTATTATTTGCATCTTGCAGTGACTCTAGGGCTATGAACTTTAATTATGCATATGGAAAGAGAATAAATTCCTAGGACTGTAAGTTCAATATGTCAAGAATTAATTTTGTGGTGTTTTCAGCATATGGCATTCAGCCAAAACCTTGAATTGCAGGCAAAGAAAGACAATGTTTGCTTGAACCCAGATATATGGCTACAGCTACCTAAATGCTTCTAGTCTGAATCAAACTATACAATAGAAGATTGTATTAGAGACAACCTCTATTCGTTATTCATTTGATGAAATACAAGAAAATATGAAGGAAGAAACCAGACTGAACTTATGCTGCAACCAGAGAAGTATTCTGAAAATGTAAAAAAAAATTAGCAGAATGTCGGTAGAATTTTCTTCTTAAGACAGCAGAAATATATAAGTAGCTTGTGATCAGTGAGGAAATGGTTGCACATCAAAAGACCTCAGGGCAGCAGTTACAAATCTCTTCAACATATCTTGAATCATCACACTCTTCAAGGATATCTTCAGCTGGGAAGGTGTTGCCACTTACAGAGGCAGAGCCACTGCCACTCTGGAGTAGGCAGACTTGAAATGAATGGTTTTGTTTTTCACATAAACAATGAAACAGTTGAAAACTATGTCAGTATTTCATTAAAGAAAAGGCAAAATGTCCTATTAAAATAATTCCTTTGTTCATTTCTACCTGATGGCTCAATGGTGCAATTAGAAATTGACTTTTCCTTTATGTGTGTATTTTGTCTCCAATATAACTTTTTAACTTTTAGCTCAAAATTCATCTGCATTTTAATGTAGTAAATCTGTCTCTCTTTTGTTAATTTTATTTATTCATTTATTTATTTTTAGGTATATGCTATTACATCTTTTCATCAACAAATTCACAAGGACCTTATAAATCTTAAAGAAATCTAAATATAGAAAAACAAAATGTTGGAGTATTTACATTTACTCCTTCAAAATTAGATTAATACCATTTTACCTGGGTTTCACTGAAGCTATATTTCTTCTAAGAAGACTGCGCTTTATAATTTCTTTTTAGTATTTTTTCCTTCCCTATTGATTTATATATATCCTAATCCTTATTATTCTCTAGAGATGTCTGACCTTTCTGCACTAAAAGAAATGGGGCTGTCAGTTTCTTGGCAGGTCTTGACCCTATCTCAGTATGTTAGAGATGTCTAGACATTATCCTCTCCTGACAGCAATAAAGCAGGAGGAAGCTTAAGATCTGAAAAAAGCATGTGTATGGGAAAAAAAAGTAAAATAAAAAAAAAAAAGTAAAATAAAAAAAAAAAAGCAAACATGAAAACTTCAGCTCAAATATTTTGATATTTATAAAAAATAAAATTACTCTCTTGAGAAAAGACTCTGAGGCTAGCAAAATGTTTATGGAAATTCCGTTACCCTGCAATTATCCCAGATTTTTGTTTAAGGCAGTTTTTGTATGCGCACTGGAATGGGACAGATATATTTTTGGGATAGCATCACTGGCATAGCAAAACAGAATAATTCCTAAGTATAGTTTCTATGATGGATGGCAATGAGTTTGTGCCACTTCTTGCACAGGTAAAAAATTCCAACTGTTGTAATGTGTTTTGTTAAAAGCAATACTTATTTTGTACTGCTCACTGTTTATAACAGTATGGTTGACTTTATTATGCAGAGATCATAGCAGGGGTTATGGTTTAAATAGGTAATTATATTTAATCAGAGACTTGGACTCATAGAGGCACTGAAGACTGCAAATTGCATTTTAGAACCTTTGACAATAATAAAGCTTTTTCTAAAAAGCAATATATACCTATGTGTAGGAATATGTGTGTGCATGTATATATGTATAAATGCTAGTACATTTCAATCCTGCAAAATAGGGATTTCTATTTATTTATTTATTTATTTAGATGGAGGAATTGACTCCCTTGCTTATATTTTATTCTCGATGCTTTGGTCATCAGCTCTTTAAAATGAGCTAATATGTAACCATGCTCACAAATCTCAAAAGCAGAAACAAGGTTTTGTTTCCACTCGTTTAGATCTCTTGTTAATACACTTCAGTGTATTGATTTATTTAGGAAAAAGCGAGATAGAGATTCTCATCTACAATGCTCTCAATATTCTTTTTTTTTTTTTTTTTTTTTTTAATCACCTAAGGAGCAAAAGGATTCCTTTGCTGTCTGTCATCTTTTGTGAGAAAAACAACAATGAAATGAAATGTCTGCTGTATCACTTTTATCTAAATGGCAGAAAATAATTCTCTTTTATTTTCTTCAGAGCTAACAGAGTAGAGTCCTTTAGGGATTCTTTGTTTTGCTCTGTTTAGCTGGAGCCAGTATGTGATAGGGTAGACAGGTGGATGGTTTGTTAGGTCAGTTTAAGATGACTTCTTTTTATAAGAAACTCTAAGTCTAGAGATTCATTACAGATTTTTTGTCAAATCTTGACACAGATGCTTCTCTGTGAAGAACTGGGTGTCTTTACTTCTAATGAAGTCATAATAAGAAAACATAACAGAGGCACATACCAAAGTAAGTAAACTTTTCATAATAAACCATTAATTTTTGATCATCACAGCTGACATTTGTTTTTTTGTGGTATGACGTATCAGTCCTTCCGGAGTTTGATTAAGTCTTGAAAGGCGACCACGAAACATTTGCTTTTCTTTTCTATTTTTCTTTCTTTGAAAGAGACAGATGTTAATCCAGTTTTATTTCATGGATAGAGTCTAATTTTTTTCAAGCACTTTTGGAGTGGCACTGGAAATTTGGTTCTCATCTTGTGAAAATATCACTAGTCATAAACAATTCTATATGGGTCACTAGTTCTTTTGTCAACTACTACAACTAGTACGATATCACTACTGCATGACAAAATTTGTAGCATCTGGACTTAGTATTGACTACCATAAACAGAAAATGGGACTTGTCTGAATTTTGGATTTACAAAGCACCTTTGTAATAATCAAGGATAAAAATCATTTGACTGGTGACGTGAGAAAATAATGTACCATGTAAAGACATTTATAGTGAATAGTATTTACTCAAAGATTGTGAAACAAAACAATACTAAACAAAACTACAACTCCTAAATTGACATGCAAAGGAAATTTTGTAAAGATGTTCTCTCACATCCCTCACCCCTCTCTCCCAGCTGCTGTTGTGCAGCAGTTTTTCCCCTTCTGAAATTTGCTTTCCCAGAGCATACCCAGCATCACTCCCAGCTCAGCTGTGGCAGCAGTTGGTCCCTTTTGAAGCAGCGGGGTATGGAACTTTGATCTGACACAGGATAGTGGTGGCCACTTCTGCAGCCTAAAAAAACATAAAGTACTAAAGCAGTACTAAAATCTTGCCACGTAATTCCAGTGCAGCACCTATGCCAAAAACAGTTCCCTGCAAGCATATCAGAAAAGCAAAATTCACTCACAGGCTCTGTAAAGGGAGTTCCCAACAATAGGTTACATAGGTAAGTATCCAGACAGGTTTTAAATATCTCTAGAGAATATTTATATTTTTTGAAAAATAATTGTCCTATATTTTATTTTGATATACTAAATCTGAAAATGGAATTTAACCTTTTGTGAAACTTAAGCAAGTTCCTGAAATGATGCCTTGGAGTTCCCATGTAGTGGGATTGGATGAAACTTTCTCTGAAACTTGGCCCATAAATTCAGAAACAGAAATATTGTCAGCAAATATGTTGAGTATTTCAAGTATCACTTCAAACTGAAAGCAGAAGAGAAAATTGATTTTCAGTTTTATACAAGGGGAATCAGATGCTTAGCCCTTATAATTATTATCAGGCCACTGCCTTCTTTCCTAAATACCCCCTTCTAAATGTTTCCCTACATCTTCGTTATGTCTTCAGAGTAATCCTTAGTCATTTCTCCATATTAATATACCCTCAAGACTTTTCAGTTGTTGATTAATCAGGATATTAACTCTAGTCACTAAAAGAAAAATAAGTCAAAGGAGATTTAGCTGATAAAATTACCATTTTCATTAGGAATGAAAAAAGGTTGTTTTTGTTTAAAGCAGTCATTATGCAAATCTATTACAGGAATATGCTGAAGATACATAACACTATGTAATACAATCAAATTAGTTTCTCTATTTTATCATTTAAAGTTAGTATTGAATTTACACATCACTGATTTTTCAATATAATAAGCTGTATAATAGTACTTATCACATTGATTTTATGATAGCATGACTTAGAAAAAAAGGATATGCTGGATTTTTAATTTAAAAAAAAAGAAACAACAACGTTGTTTCATTCCCACTGGGAATTGTATTAGAAGATTTTCAAATTAAGTACACCCAGACAATTACTTTATATAAACTCCTAAACAGCCTTATTAATATTATCTTCATGTCACTCATTTACTTGATTCAGCATTGCTATAACCCAATAAATATCTTTCTATTTTAAATGTATTGAGGCTTAATCTACAAACATGCAACATTTATTTTTAAAACATTTTAATCAAACACCAAATGTTTCTGAATCCCGTACTTTACAAATAATGTGTGCTATTACACTTACTGAAGAACATTAAACATTACAGAGAATATTAAAGCTGCTTGTTAAAATACTGAATCTGGTTTGCATCAATAGACTTCTTTTGAATTCAGCTTGGGAACAGAAAGAAAACATCCTTAGAGTTTTTCATATATATATAAAATACAGTCAAGAACGTCTCCTTGTTATACAATAAAATTCTTATATCAGAGAATCTGGACAACAACTAGACTTTAATGGTAGATTTGAATTTTAATTATTCTTTTGAGATAACGGACTAGCCAATTTGCAACCATTTCAGCTACTGATAGAATCTCTGTCCTGCACTTTAAAAAATCTAAACTCTAAAAGTGAGCATAAAAGTATAATGAAACTACAAGTGGAAGACATCATTTAAAATAAATAGTCATAGAGCTTTATTTTGAATATTCCTTTACACAATTTATTTTGTAATTTATTTAAAATTTATTTGTACAGTACAAACTTTAAAAAAAATAATCTTTACACAAGAATTAATAAAATTACTACTCTGACCAAAGGAACTAGATACTATAAGGAACACATATTTTCACTAGTCGAATTGAGTGGCCTGTTTCTCACTGTACCTAAGAATTTGGACATCCTATTTGGGAGAGCTCTGATAACAAAGTTTTAAAGTCCTGAAGCTTGGTCTTTCTCAAAAACAGATTCTTCCAACACACATTTTAAGTGTGGAAGTTAAATTGTCAGTCTATTTACAGAGGTCAGAATACTGAAAAAACATTTTAAAATAGTTTTCCAGAACAGAAAATTAATGGGTTTTCTCTGTCCCTCACTTTTTAAAAAGTTTTCTAACTAAGCACCTGAAGTACAAAATAGGACGTAATAAAACACTGAATGTAAATATAACTTCTATGATATTTTAAATATGGCTGTAATAAATGCAAATAGTATGAAATATCATTTAAATCATTTTTAATTAGAATCTTCATTATGGATGATACTCTACAATTCTGATGTTATTTATATTCTTTATTTACTTGCTTTCTCATTTTTGTTTTGTATTTAACAAAAATAACTGTTATGCCTTAAAAATTTAACAGGTAAACTATTCATGCCATGTCAACGATTTACGGGCTGGTTCGGCCCAGTTCTGTGATTAGCGGGGCGGAGGGATTTCACAAAATCTTTGCCTCTGGAAAAGGGAAACAGGGGACCCCAGAATAATTAAAAACAGTGGCAAAGATCTGAGGAGAAACAAACTAATTTACTAAATATAGTATCAAAATGCAAGATAACACACTATAATACAATATAATTAGAATTGAAGCTAATAAATCAAATATAATGAGAGAGAGTGTCTGAAAGGTGGATAGGCCTCACCACAACGCTGAAGTGAGATGTGCAGTCCAGTTGAGCAGCAGGGAGATGAAGAAGAGTGCAACAGGTGACTTTGCCAGGGGTTCTATCTCCTCTCTGACCGCAAAGCCTCCTGGGGTATGTAGTTGTTCTTCTCTTCCGGACAGGTGCCTGGTACTGGAGCATTAACAATTTAACTCCCAGTACACTACATGATGTTATGATCTGGAATACCAATAACCAAAAATCACAAAATCATAACATGCCAGAAATTCGTTAAAAGGGAGTTGAGAATTTTGTAAGAATTAGCATGCATATAATGTCCATTTATCTTTTTCACTGCAGAAAAAAAAAAGAGAGAAAGAGAGTCCATGGAGTAAATTGTGTTAGAAGGTTGGAATAAAGAGAAAAAGTGTTTCCTTTTGCACAACTGTTATCTAAGTCTAACTGCACTATAGATTACTACAGTCTCATATCTGTTTTTCTAAAAAAAGAAAAGGAGAGAAGTTAAAAGGAAAGGCAGGGCAAAGCATGGCAAAGCAAGGCAAAACCCTTCTCAAGGAAACCTCTCTCTGCTTCAGACACATTGGAAAGATACATGTACTTGTTAAAAGCTGCCTTGGTGAGTTGAAAGTAATTATAGGTCTTTTATGTTTTACTGAAGGAAATATAATGCCATTTAATCTTTCTTGTGCTGACTTGTTCCTTGGTCTGCAAATGTCTGTTTTTGACCTTAGAATTTTAAGCAAAGTTGGCACTCTCATTTCTGTGTTAATGTTCGCCTGCATTATTTTTTAACGATGTTGTTGTAAACATTCAGGAAAGCTGGATCTTATGTCTAGCTCTGCCACAAAAGATAATGCAAATCTGCTAAATATACATGGAATTATTCCAGCTAGCCATTTGTATCAACTGTGGGTAATTTCCTATATCAAGGACACATACTAATTCTAGGGGGGACTATGAAAATCAATGCTAATGAGACTCCCAGTGATCATAAATTTTCTTGAGTAAAGAAATGGAACTTGGCTAAAGCAAACTTTTTTTATTTCCTGATGTATACATGTGATTTCCTACAATGTATTTACAGGAACTAACTTTACATTTAGCGCCAATCTGCCTTTATGCTGATCTGCTTGTATTTGTCCACTGCACATACTCCTTCTCCATTCGTCTTTCTGCATGTCTGCATAAAGCACCTTCCTCTGCTTCCATAGCAACTGCTATTATTTGCGACTGTATCTCTGTACAGTCAAAAGGCACCTTGATTTACATGGGCCTTTCACAGTAACCAATAGGAGAACTATTTTTTTTATATTTTGAATTCCACTAACGCGGAAAAATGAAACAAAACTGCTGGGACTATAAGCAAAGGAGACTGTGCCAGGCAAAGAGGTTTTGTGCCTCCCATCTCAATCCAAATCTAGCAGAAACAATGCTGAACAATGCAGAAACAATGAAAGAAAGCAGTAGCATTTTTTTCAGCAGCAATTTCGTTGGTGTTAACTGGAGAGTAAATAGAAAATTTTGTGAAGCTGAAATTGATAATAGGAAGAAACTTCAGTATTTCAGGCTATTAATTCCCCTTTTCTGCTTAACCCATATCTATTCAAGTTATTTCTTCCTATTCTTGTGCCAGCCTACATTATTGAAGGAGTCTTGAAAGTAGGCTGTATGCATTCATGGTTTCGACTGAATGTAATAACAATTTTGAGGCAGCTGGAAGCAGAGATGCTCAGCAAAAGGGTACAAAGGCTATGCACTTCTATATGTGGATAAAAAATCGTCATTGGCTCTGGGAAAAGGGAATTTGAAAATTTTATATTTCCATTATCTCACCTGCAGTTTTTCTGGTTCAGCAGCCAAGAGAGTCATAGGTACTTCTGTCTTTCATGCAATGGAGACTACAAATTTGGATGAACTGGAACATTTTTCACATTGCCATGCATGTTGTCACTCTCAGTTTTTTGCCAAACATGATTGGCATAGTAATAGTGAGCAGGCAAATTTAAGTTGGAAATAGAAGGACATATAAAATGCATGGCGTATATTCAGATTTTACCATCACTTTCTAAAAAAATTTTTGCCTTGTATATCGTCATCCTTGCTCACTTAAAATTTTAAAAAACATATGCTATGCCTTCTGAATGTATCTTCAGAATTTCTAGTTATTTGTGTCTATTGAAAACTTTTGTTTATTTTTTTTACAGTTAATATTTCATAGGCCCTCTGCAGTAATTCCTAAAACAGCTGTGTCATTATGGGTCCTAACTTTTTGAAGTCCATTGACTTTGCAGCATGAAATTCAATTTGGACTGTTAGACTCAAGGCAAGGCTAGACTTTGAGCCAATTTTAAAGATCAAAACAAATTAGATACGTCAATATTAGACACCCTTAAGCTAATTTAAGAGCATCTGCACCTGCAATTTCACTAGTTGAAATCACTTTAGGAATTGATTTAGCTAAATTGTTATATTTTCTTTCTGAAAGGAAAGGCAAGTTATGTGAGTTTTATACGGGGAAGCTCTAAGCCTTTACCTAAAATATATGGGATTTCAAATGTTACTGGCCTAAGCAGGTTCCCTCTAAGAATTACTATCAGACTATACTATCAGGGCTATTGGGATGAAGTCTGGAGGATGGGCACAAATGATGAATGAAGGAGAAACTGAACAGATATTTGATTTTCAGTTTAACCTCAGCTTGTAAATTCAACCCCTGTGCCCAGTAGGGCCAGCCATGAGAAGCTGTAACATACATATGTGTCTCTGCATGTCTACACGCATGTTGTAATGCATGCCAGTACTTCCCATGCATCTAAATCTTAATCAGTTTCTTTTTGTTTTCCTCTAAAAACCTGTTGTAAAGTTGTTACCTTAAGAAGTAGTTTTTCATCATTAATCTATTTTCACAGTAATTTTCAGTATTGAACTATGCATCTAAAAAAGCATTAAAAATTAGGACCTGAATATCTCAACAGCTGCCATTAAAAGGAAGATGGATGCTTAAAATACAAAGATTTTTCAAAAAGTGCTAATGAACTCCCTAGATATTTTTAAGTCATTAACCAGAATCCACAGGTTATAGAATAGAATGGAAATGTAATCTATTCACATTAGGGTTAAGGAAGACACAGCTTCCTTAGTGGTCTTACCATTAAGTGTATTATTAAGTGAAATTTCACTTCTAAAAATGCCATTTCAAGTGCATGGGGTGCAGTTTCCCAGATGGTGGCAGGGGGACAGCAGGGCCCCTCTGAGAGGCAAAACTAAATCTGCTCAGTATTGGACACAGCCATTTACAACTGGATCCAATGGCCCTATAGCACAGCATTCCTTGGCTCCAAAAATGCATATATATGATTGTATTCTTTGTTGACAATATATATAACTCAATTTGTGTATTTAATCCATTTGTTTAATTATTTTTACATTGATTTGTTTTACACTATCATTAGATATAAAACTATCTGATACCTTATTCAGCATAATCACACAACTGACAAAAAAAGAAAAAAGAACAAAAATTATTTCTCAATTTCTCTTTTCACTCAGCTAAATCTTGTCAAAACACAGCAACTCTATCTAATAAAAAAATTTTACATTATCTGTTTTCTTTCTTTGCAGACCTATAATACCTAGACTTTCCATCAAGTAGAGAAATAAAAGTTTGGCAGAATAACATTCAAGTGAATGTAAACAGAAGCTAATGAAATGTGATTTAGGTTTTATTGTCTGATAGTAATATCAAGGTTGAAAGATAACCCAAATATTGAGGAATTAGGAAAGATGAAGAAAATGGTAAAGCTGAAAAAGCTTTAATATGAAAAGATCATGATAGTTTGTTTTAGAAATCATATAAGCAAGAGAAGAAATAAAAAAATGGAAAGTAATGAATGGACAGGAAAACTATATTGGAATCTTCTGTTGTGTGTGATTAATGAGCATCAGGGCAACATTTTGTTTAATTAGAAGGTGGGTAATACAAACCCAATGAAGGGATTCTTCCTTGTATTCTTCATTCATAGCATTCATTTGAAATGAAAATTATTGAGTCCAAGAGCTTGACATAGCAATAGACTGATCTTCTGAATCACACAGCTCATTTCTACAAAGCTGTAGGCAAAGCCTAGAAATAGAGTTCGCTTTTCTTCAGAACCCATGCTGGCCTTTGACTCATGACTATTTGTGTTGAGTCCCAGTGCTGTCCAACTTTCATATGTTGTACTGACAAATTTTGCTTTCTATTATTCTGTCTTCAGAGTTACCCAGATGTCACAGTGTTAAATAAAGCTTCTTGTCTGCATCAATTGCATCTTATAATTTTTTCTCCTCATCTGATTTCACAAGCATGTTCCTACTTCTACAGGGGTCATTAAGGAAATGCTAAATTCAGTCAGCCCCAAGATGTTCCTTGGGACTTTTGTACAATGTTAATTATTTTTACCATTCTATATGGCTGTTGTCCTCTCATCTTAAATGATTTTGTTTCTTTCAAGTTTATAATGCTTGTGTTGATTCCCATATTTTTGTCAATTTTTTTTTTTTTTTTTTTTTGCAACTGGCACCATGGTTTCCAATGTATTAAAGCTGATATTCAGCTTTGTGTACAGTTCCCTGGTTGTAATCCCTGATTTGTGTGGATGAGCTGATTAAGATATTCTTCACTGCACGGTATGACATCTGTCTTGTCTTTCATATCACTGTGGCCACTGCTAAATACATCACCCACTGCCTCACTGTGCTCATATCCATTTTTTGGTCTCCATAAATGTTCAGAAATCTTGAATAATGTCAATGAATGCAAATTTTTCCACATGGAAGAATTCAAGTTGCAACCCTTTTCTTCATACTTACTTTCTTGTCAGACTTCATTTTGTCTCAAAGCCTCTCTGCTGCCATCTGTCACACAGCAACAAAATATAATGGAATATTGGTGAGAATGTTCAACCTCTACTGCCATACCACATACATCTGCCTCTGACGTTATCATAATAATATTGGAGGCATTACTTTTGGAGCACACCTCATGTTGTCTGAATTGATTATTTACCATTCAGGTCTGAAATCTGTTATTCTAAGATATACGTGCTCCAGGTGACATTTACGCTTTTTATTAAAAATAAAAAATAAAAATACCAATCCCAATGTTCTAGTCCATTGAGCATTTTCTCTGATATATGAGAATTTGGTATCTTGAATTTAAAATGAAACTACATCATAACTTCTGTCTGTCTCACATTACTTCTTTTTTGCTCAAACAGATTATTTTCCTAGTAACAAATTTTTGTGGCATTGATGGTACTTTTCCAAACCAAATAAAAATAGTGTCCATGCTTATTAATTCAGTGATATTTTGTAAAGAAATCTGTAGGATGTTATCTAAGTTATCTAAGATTTACCATAATTAGATTAGCATAATAATAATAATAATAATAATAAAGCTTTAGAAAACTACTTATCAACTTATCTCTCAAGAGTACAGGAATTACCTTAATTAAAGTGAGCAATTCTGAAAGGGATCTGAAAACTCTGTGCTTCAGATTTCAGCAGTAACTGAAATTTGTAATTTGATGTAACTGCACTGAGAAAGCTACCTGATTCCACTCCAGGGCTCCGGACAATAGAAACACAATAAACTTTACTGTAAAGCCAGAGCAACAATTTTGATTTATTCCCCTACTGGTGCATTAGTGAGAAATTTCAGGGCTGCCTGATGGGAACCTATGTGTTGACCTACTCATAGGATTTCTCATATTTATTACCCCTTGTCTTGTCATTTGACCCTCCTTTTCACCACCTTTGCATCTCCTCTTAGAATGCTTTTTCTAGGTGTTTTTTCTTTCTTTCTTTCTGAAAACTACTGCTGGCTGCTTTTAGTTGGATATGAGATCCAGATTAATTGCATGTTACCTAAGAATGAATGAAGCATGATTAGGTAGCAGATAAGATAAATCAGTGTTTCTTCTATTTTTCTTTGAATGGTCTCCTCCTCCTGAATGTCACAGTATGCTTTTATCAGTAATACTGCATTTTTACTATTTAATCTTACAGATTGTAGTCATCTGTCTTTTTACATTCACGAACTTGAGTGCTAGAATATTCATATGTAGTGTTGATAGCAGTGGCCATGACTTAAAAAATACAGTTTTGAAAACATGCCAGCATTTGGGAAAGTCTGTGAAGTGTTCTGAGACTTTTGGTAAGTTTCAATTTCTATTTAAAACAGCATTTAAAACTGTAAATATCATTCAGAAAAAAAATATATATATTTGGTATACCCTTGTACAATTTAGTACACTCTTTATTTTATGACATTTTATTTAGCATCCTTTTATCCAATAGATACTGTAGTGTTAGATCTTCATGGAAAAAATTAACATATGTGAAATTCTGCTTGTTATACTTTTAATCATAGTGGGAGAGAATCCATAATTGTACGCAGAGTCAAATGTCTCTTATTATTAATGATAGCATATAAACAGTAAGTTGCTGACAAACTGTGGCAGGTCTACTGTGCCAAATAAAAAAAAAAAAAAACTAAAAAATATGACAGCTATCCCTTGAGTTTCTCTTTTAGAAAATTATGTCTTTGGCACTGTTCTTCTGAAAGCTCACCTGTTTGATATTAATCATATATTGTGCCATGCATTTCAAGTTCAAATACTGAGAAAGTACAGTTCTTGCAGTCTTTTTTCCAAAGATATTTTCTGCTAAGTGTTCGACCTGAAAAATCAATGAACTTAAGCAGTGAATCTAGAGTATCATGGATAAGTCTTTACAAAAGCTCGAGAGTGAATTGACTTGAATTGAAATCAATTTGCTACCACCAGTTGTTATGTACTTTTTGTGTTCCAGAAGACTTGAGATGTACTAAAAATTGCAATCAGATTTTGCAAGAGAAAGACTTTAGCACATGGAATGAAAGAAGAGGTCTTCGTGTGCTGGCAGAGAGGGATGCAGATTACACCTCTGATCTTAAGGGTGCTGTTGCACCTTTGTACAATTAGGTACCCTAAAACGCATCAAAGGATGCTGTTCCTTGAGAAGTTAGCAGAGAAAGAACAGCCTGAAAACAAAATAGAAAGAAAACAAAACAAAATAATTAAAAAAAAAAAAAACACACCACGTGTTAACAGCATTTCAGTGCAGACTGAATTCCGTCAATTGGAAAAAAAAAATAAAATCTTTTCCCAGCTTCATATCCCCATGCCCTGTTTCAGGATTATTTGGTCTGTGATGACTTACTTACAACATGAAGGCCTTCCTGCTTTTCCTTGACTTCAAAATTGCTGACTATTAATGGATAAAATAATTAGCTAATCAGTCCCAGAGTTCTTAAGTCCATTAACAGTGTCAGGATTTTCCTACAAAACTTAAAATGATTTTTAATTTTCCTCACACTTATTTACTTAAATGAACATGTCCTAAATTGCTTTGACGTTAATCTGTTTATGCCTATAAATGGACTTTTATCTGTACTTGAAATACTGTCTATCTTATGTGAAACAGGAAATCAAACCAAATTATATTTTCATAAGTACTTCCTTACTGTTTTTCTCAGTTGTTGTTCTGGAAAGTACTTTCCAGTCATTAAGCAAAGTTAATACTGATTAGATTGGCATGATGGTAAAAGAGTGGCCCACAGCTCTGTGAGACAGACCTAGTCTGTTTTGGTATGTCTGAAATGTTAAAATGAATTTGTCTTCTTTTTGACGTTTGTTGGCTCAGTTATTGAGATCTTAACTAAATGCACACTAATAATGGCAAATGTTTAAGTTAAAGGCAGCTACTAAATTGAGCTCAACATTTTCCATGAGTGTAACAGCGTTGTAATAGAAACACTTAAACTCGGAAAAACATTACGGTCTTCACAATGCACTTAATTAGAGCAAAGAAATAACCCTTAAAATAAGTCTTATTTTTTAAAAAATATAAATAACTAATGTGAGTGTTTAACTACAAGCTAAGTACATAGATTATATATATAAAAAATAATTAATGAGGACAATTGAAATTACTTAATAAATAATGCTAAAATCTGTGAATCTAGGATATTTTTCATTTAAACTTTTCATACTTTCTTACCAGGAACAATTGTGAATTTCTTGTGGTAAAATATAATGGCATAATTTATTGTATGAAAATACCAAAATTTAAGTAAAGTTGAGAGTTTAAGATTAGTGTTTATATAGAAATTCTAATTTGGGCAAGTGATTATAAACATTTTTTAAGAATGTATTTTCATTTAATGGGGAGCATGAACTTCAAACAGAAATTCCATTTTGTTTGGATTGACAGTTTTTGCAAAGTAGAGTGTTCATATCTGTCATCATTTTTTTTGTTTCAGTGTATAATTTCCATTCTGATCATTCAAAAAGTTGAAAAACAGCATCTACTTCTGAAGTCAAATGTTTTTCTAGCTAGTCCATACTTCTCCACAGTATTGTAAGAAAAAGTTGCTATGACCATACAAGGAAAAACTGAACACAAATTTTTGAAAAATATCTCAAGACTTTTGTAAAGCTGATGTCCCAGATATTCAAGTGAGAAGTGCTTCCAGGCTGCTCTGAAAATCAGAGCTAAAATTGCAATAAGTGGGAGATTACACATGCAAAAATAACAAGAGAGTAGGTGTTGTGGTTCTGTCCACAATTAAGTCCAAGTCATTTCTTATGAGAGCAAGGATTTATGAATTGGAAACTGACATCAGTAAGCTAGAAAATTACTTGCATTTCAAGCATTTAGGGGCTTCTGTAAATGCAGTTTTAAAAAATGAGAGTTATACTCCCAAGGTTCTCTTCAGCATTTTATCTTTTTCAACTTATCTGAGTTTAGAATAAAATTGCAAATTTAGCTCAAGTTCAGACCATATCTACTCGTTGTAATCATAAGAGAGGTTTCTTCTCAGCTGCAACTGTGACCTTCATAGATCATTTCTACATAAATTATTCCATACATCACAAAAATCATCTGATCTCCACTGTGTCTTACATCATGTTACCTTATCTCTGGAATTTTATCTCACACCAAATTCCTTATTCCAACTATAAATTTTAACACACTGATACTCACATGTCTTCAAGAATAGTCAAGCAAAGGCAATATTCTGCTATCTGAAACATATTTCTTTGAAGTCACAGCTATGTACGTTAGTCAAATACAGATATGCATTTTTAATATCACAGTCTTTCTTTCCCTTCTCAACTTCTCTTGACAAAGCTCATGCAAGACTATTTCTGCTATTCACCACTTTATCAAACACATTTAAAATTGACTTTGAATTTTTAGATATCCTTCAACACAGACATTTTATTTATTTATTTTAGAGGACTTTTTTCCCCCTGATAAGGATTCTTAAAATTTTACTTGAGTAGAAAAGTTCAGAAATATTATTCTGCAATTCCTGTGACACATATTCTGAAATAAGCCACCTGGGAGTGTGTTTGAAGCTGGTGCTTTGATGTGTCATTCATTTTCCTCCATGTTTAGCTGTAATTGCTTGGAGGTCACTGTATTTTGTCCTTCCTGTAAATTCATTTAATTCCCATGGAATCTCATGGTATTACTGAACTGATAGAATAAAGTGAACAAGCTAAGCTCTGGCTATTTTAATGTCAAAAAACAAAACAAAACTGTCAAATGCTGACATTTCAATGGTGATTAAAGATTCATATTTTTCAGTAATTGGACAACAGGTATATTGACTTTCATTTTACTTTGAATTCAATCTATTCAGTGCCACTTGATCTATTTTATCTAAATATCAGTATTCCGTTAAAAGAGTGTTATTTTCATATATTCTTGGTCAATATAATAATGTGGAAGCCAGACAGTCAGGGAGCTAAATCAGTTCATTGTCCCTGTTTAAGAGACAAACACTGCACAGTCTGCTGTGGGTAGTCTGAAAACAGGAATTGATTTGATGAAAAATTCTGATACTTCATTAATCATTTCCACTTCATGTTAATTGTAAGAAAAACACCATCTTGTCAGCAAGGCATATGAGTAATGCACTGCTCTGGAGATGCAAGCTGGAAAAGAAAAGTGAAAATTTTACATAAACCAAGGAATTAAAGAACTGAAAATATATATCTTGCTTTCCAAATCAGTACTCCCATTTATTTTTTACTGATGTTGTTGATCTGATGGCACTCCTCTCTCTAATTTTACTAAGAATTTCATCCTGGGTCTGATGAAGTTCTGATGATTTTTTTTTTTAGATACTTTCTGGTTAAAGCTCAAAATTTTTTCCCAGTTTTTCAGCAGCATTGCTATTCGCTCCAGAAGCATGTCTAAGAACTAAAGTGATAATAAATAATACAGTAAGTGAGTATAATATAAATACTATCTTTAAGGTATAAGTTTGAAGCTTTAATAATAAATGTTGTTAAGACTGTTTTCGGGTTGATAACCTATTTAATTGGCAGCAGAATTTCCTCTGCCATTTCAAGACAACACAGAAATTTCAGATTTAACTGGTAGGGGTATTTCGTCCTGGTATCTGTACTTCAGTCCAGCATGCAGAGATATTCCTTTTTCTCAAGATGAGTCTAACTACATAGATTCAAACATACAGTAACTAATTCTCTCTTTTTTAAATACAGTCAAGGAGACCATAACTCATCGCAGATGATCTGTCACCTTTGTTCATTGTCTGCATGTTCTCCAAGTGACAGATTTCCCAAACCAAACAAGTATTCTACTAGTTTTTTCTAACTTTGATATGATTTTAGAGCATTTTGAATAATGAATGATAAATCTTTCTGCATCTAAACTGGTATTAGAATTTAATTCTTGCGGACATGAATCAAGATTGCACTGTTCTTCCCATAATTTGGGATAATGGCCATATTTTCTGAAACAGCATCACATTTTTTTTATCTTAAAAAGACATCCATACATTAACTGCACAGTGCAGATTTAGCAGATAATCTGTGCACTGTTAGAATTTTTTTAAGGCAGAAAAATAAATTTTACATTTGTAGGCTATATAATATGTATATTTTGACTGCTGTATACTTTCAAAATATATAGTAAAGACAGCAGATTCTGGTTCAGTATATTCTTGGTGATCCTTTTTTTTTTTTTTTTCCATGGTTATATATACAACAGAGAAAACTATTTTTGATAACATGCACAGTTCTTTAACTGACTGCGACACAATGAATCTGGTTCTTCCAAAAATGGCTTAAAATATATTTACATTAATAACAATGAAAATATCCTAGATTCATTTCGCTCTACCTTATTTTTCTTCATACAAGATGCTTAATGTCTGGATATATTTTATGCCAAGCACACATTACTTGATGTTTCTACTGCTAAGAATGGGATCTCTTAGTTTTGTACTGCAAATTATTACAGTGGAGACAATTCATTTTATTTTTCACTTTTGTGTAGGAGGCTAGAGTGAATCAAAGAATAAAACAACCCCTTGATTTTACCAAATTTCTAGAGATGTCAAACTGCAATTATAATATACATTCCACATTCTTGACAATTTCTTTTTTAATATCAAGACCAAAAAGAGAGTTAACCTTAAATTTTGGTTCTGACCTTAGTTACTCTATTAAAACATTTTCTTAGTTCTCATTACATCAGTTTTCTTTCCAAATTATTAAAATAACATAATCCATATTCCAGAGTATATTACAAATTAATAATTGCATCTACACATGTTCATGGAAGCCTCAGAACCTACAAGATCCTTTTCTATTTTTATTTTTTCCAAAGTGTTCTAAACATAGCACTAACCTCAGTAATAGCCATACATTATTACATTTATAATCAGATCACTTTCACTCGTGTGTGTGGACATGGATTTAAATACCCATATGCCAGAAACTATTTTTGAAACTCTTGGTCTTTGGTGTTCATCTTCTGTTTAATCTATTGAGTATTTATTTTTGAAAGAAGTAAAATTAGAGGTAGAATGTGGCGAATTTTCTGACATTTAAAGATTCCTGATGCCTAACAGCACTAAGATAAACAATCTCCAGCATTTCTTTTTCACTCTAAATTTGAAGCTGAAGAAGCTAAAGTAGATTCAGAGTATGTATATTTCTTAATTCAAACAATTGTATTAAAATGAGTTTTGTTTTCTGATCTTTCAGGGTTAAAGTGAAATGATTTTTTTTTTTTTTTTTTTTTTTGCGGGAAGATGAGTTGTATATTTTTACAGAATGATTTATTATTATACAGTCTCATTAAAACTTGATGGATTCTATAATCGTGTTAGCTGATATGTTTACAACATTCATATCCTATCTGCAGTGCCAGAATATAATTTTTTTGAGAATTGTATTCATACTGACATTATTTATCATAATTAAATTTTTCTGGTGTATTTGTGCTGTCTGCAGTAAGAAATATCCACTTATTTTTCCTATGGTATTTTCTGAACTAACTGTTGAAGCTGAAGACAAATCCTGTTAGATACCAAAGAGCAAATGTCTCAGTCTCACAACCTACTTAAGGAAAACATCACTGCTCCCAGCATATTGTAGGTTCCCTGGGGACTTTTTATGGAGCTCTGTGGACAGGTTAGAAGTCAAAACATATTGAAACAAAACAAAACAAAACAAAACAAAAAAAAAAAAAAAAAACTCTTCGCATCAACTCTCCAGCCTTTTTTCACTGTGAGAAAATTGTCTTGTTACATCAATGCATATTTGGTAATAACTTTTACCTTGATAGATAATTCTAAGGACAGTAACTTTTGAAAATATATGTAAAATTTGGACCATTCTGTCATGAAAATAACTTTTTGCTTTATTTATTGGTGTTGTGTTTTGGTTTTTGCTCATTCATTTTACTGTAGATGAAGAGATTTCATGTTTCCTTGCTGTTCTGTCACTCCTGCTGCGTTTATTAACCAAAATATATTTGAAAATTGGCCAATGGTGAACTTTGTTCATACTGTTCCTTCTAAATTTAAGCAATAAAAAGGAGAAAAAAAAGATTTTTAAATCGTCTCTAGTTTCTTCCCAAGCCTGCTCTTGCTTATATTACTAGCTTTGACTTGGCCTACAAAAACATAACCATTTAGATTTACATTATAACTAGTACTACTGACATTATAAAAAGAAAAGCAAGGAATTTGCCCAGCAAATTTAGTGGAAGTTGTTCACATCTGAACTGAGATAAAGTGCTGCAATAAACAAAGGTCTTTACATTGTGATTCTGGTATATCATTACTTATCTGAACAAATGTATTTCAGTTCATGTTCTTGTGCCTTTAAAAAGTATACACTAGTGCTACTTGTAACATAGACTGTTGGATCAGTATAATCATACATCTTTCTCTTTTCAAAATTCATGCCTCCAAACCAGCTCCATGATTATCTAAAAGAAAATCTATACTGCGATCTGAGTCAAATGAAAACTATTTTCATACCTCTGGAAGTTGAATTATTGTAGCAATCTAATATAGTAGTAAGCTTTAAGAAATAATGCTTCTTAATTGATTTTTGTTTAAAAAACAATTTGTTCTTTCATTACCACTCCTGAAGCATGGCAAAGGCCTGGTTCTTTATTTCTAGAGCTGCAAAGTATGTGGGCAATATATGCAATTACTCTGGTTGTTTCTTTAAAACTAAGCATTCTGACTGTCTATAAAGCTACATAACAACAAGAAATGTGATTGTTGTTTCAAATCTGGATAGAGGTGGGTTAAGGAAACTGGCAGTATGGTAGGCAGGTGCATATGAGCATGCTGGGAGACAGGAGGGAGAGAGGAAGATTAATAAAGTTGATTCAAAGACCAAGGAAATAGTTTCCTTTGCTTTATCAATGAAGCACCATCATTACCAAATTCTAGTAGAAATAAGAGAAACGTTGAAAAAAAGAATGATACCTTGAATTAATTCCATTAAAAAAGAGCTAAAGGAATTTAAACTGTCACTATCAGTATTCTTTTGCAGTGTGGTAACTCATTTGAGGATGCTGATTTTTTTTTTTAATAAATGAGAATGCTGCATGTCAGCCATAACACTACTTGAAATCACTGTCATACACTCACTATGCTGTAGCTGCAATGCGATTTGTGGAAGCAGTGGAAATGGCTGCTGTCAGCTTCAGAACAGATGAGGAATGAAATCTGTCACAAAACTCGAGAACTTAATATATCACTAAAGACAGTTAATTTAGCAGCCATGACCCATGCAGGCAACAGAATTAATAGCAAATCTGTTCAGCAATGAAGTTCTCTTTGCTGTACATTAGGGACTTAAGTAAATATTCCAATTTCAACATTGTTTCCTGTACAGCTGGCTCTGGTTCCACTTCCCCATCACATACCTCTCTGTTAGTTTTATAGCACAGACTGCTACCATGTTTCTAAACCTATGCATTCATTATGGTGAAGACATGTAAACTGGACTAAAATGTTTTGACCGAGAAGAATTCGGAGGTTACAAGATGAGATGGGTCCAGGATTGATTTTAAAATTTTTCAGCACTGGAGCCCTGTATTCTATTCAATAAGGACTAGATGTCCTTCTGTTCTCTCTTCTCTTTTCTCCTTAATTCTGTTATGAGAATTAAAATTAAGAAATTATTTGGCATAGTGCCTTTTTTGTCACAAGTGTATGATGACTGTAAGATGGTAAGACTAATATTGCCACTTTTCTGAATTTATTTTGGACACTCATCTTGCAGTGCCATTTTTTTCTGTCAAGAGATCTCTTTGCAATACTGCTGAAATGTTTTCACTGACTATACAGTGAAATAAAATAAAATAAATAAAACAACTAACAGCAAGAAAAACAAATATAACTCAAAAAAAGTAAGCAAGTTTCTATCAAGGCTACATTAAATAAAAGTTTTTTTTGGCACAGAGTGAAATTGTCTTTTCCTGAATGTAGGTTTTTTTTTTGTGTTGATTGATCCTATGTAACTTCCACATGTTTAAAATGCCAAAAATATTAACAGTGATGTAAAATACCAATGTTATGGTTTTATGATTTTTGGTTATCGGTATTCCACATCGTAACATCATGCAGTGCACTGGGAGTTAAAGGGTTAATGCTACAGTTCCAAGTACCTGCCCCAGAAGAGAAGAACTACTACATTCCCCAGAAGTCTGTTCGCTGTTCTGTTATCATTTCTGCTCAGGGGGAACAGATATAAGGCTTTGGTAGGTCACCTGATGTCTCTCTTTTTGATTGTCAGGCTCTCTCCTCCCTGCTGCTCAACCAAATTCACATCTCACCTCAGCGTTATGGTGAGGCTTTCAGTTTCAGACACTCTTTCTCTCATTATATTTGATTTATTAGCTTCAGTTCTAATTATATATTCTAATTATATTGTGTTATCTTGCATTCTGATATTTATTTAGTAAATTAGCTTGTTTTTCCTCAGATGTTGCCACTGTTTTTAATTATTCATTATTTCATTATTAATGGTTCCCCATTTCCCCTTTCTGGAGGTGCAGATCTACTGATCCCTCTATCCTCCTAGTCACAGAACTGAGATGAACCAGCCCATGAACTGTTGACAACCAATCAAATAACAACTCTTCTAAAGTGTATGTTCATTTCAGAGGCTCTTTCAAGACTCTTTTGTAAGTGAAAAATTGTTGGGAATATTTGTTAACATTATGTTAGCATTCTGTTCCACACTACTAACATTTGCTACTTTGGAAGAAATATTAGTAGCAGGACTTTTTGGATTATAGAAAAACATTTTCCCTTATGCAGAGAAAGCTATGCAGAGAAAAAAAAAATAAATCACACCCCTGCATTACGCAGTAGCTATAAACAAGATAGTTAAAATTTGTGTGTTCAGTAACTTCAGTGCAAATATGTGCTCAAAAAATCTTATTTCAGAAAATTGCTTATATTGATTAAATTTTGGCATGATTTTTTTTCTTCCTTCTTGCTTCATTACTAACAAGATGGAATTAGCCAGTTTTGCTTTTTGTTAACTCTTTTCATGCCAGGTATTGAACATAACTCTATTAGAGCTATTGTGAAAATTCAGTCCAGCAGCTAGAGCAGTGGGCTGTAAGTCACGTGCAGTGCAGGTGCCCCAAGAACCACAGTTCTATTTCTGAAAGAGATGGAGTGTAGTTGCAGAGCTGAGAGCTGTAAACAACATGTTAAATTCAAGATGAGAGCAACTGCATTTATTTAAAGTCACAGAATGGCTTAGGTTGGAAGGACCTTAAAGATCATTGAGCTCCAACCCCCAAATATGTCTGAAACATGTCAGTGACATCATCTGAGGATGGAAAGGAGAATTTTGCCATCTCCAAAGTAGTGGAAATACTATTAGGGAAAAGAGAGCTGATAAGGTGTTTTCTCTGAAGGGAAGCCTAAAGATATAACTTGCAGTCTGTGAAACAGAAAGATTAACTAAAAATGAAAGGAAAGATGGGATGTATTAAAGAAATCACTGTGGAGTTTTCCGAGTACCAGGGCTGGCAATAAAAGTGTAGGGGCAATTCTGTAGAAAATGTTTGCTCTGTGGTAGCAAGTTTGCCAGATCTCAAAGCTGTGTGGGGGATGGAGACCCTCTCAACAAAGGACTCTGAGGATGATTGTGATGGCATTGGGTGGGGCAGCAGCACTACCACTGTGATCTGTTCAGAGCATCTGAGCAAGGGCTCAGGGCTTTGGTGCAGCACTTGACACTTTAGCATCTAACTTGGAGGAGTAGGGGGTATGAAGCAGAATAGAGAGGAATTTGGAGACAACATTTTCCAAGATACTGAATTTTGTTCAGGTTTTGGGCCAGAGTGATTTGTTTTACTTGTTTTAAATCTCAAAGTATAGAGTTGTCAAACATTTTAAATGAATATGAAAAATTTATGTCAAAAGAACATTAAATTCCAGCCAAACATTCACTATTGAGAAATATTTTTTATGAACCTTCAGGAAATATGATCTAGTAATCTTGAGAAAACAAATCCTGCTACACAGGACATATACTGATAGCAAACAGGGAAAATAATTCTAAATTAGGTAATCATAATATTTCTAAACTAATTTAGTTGAGGCTCTTTTATGCTATCAGTTCATCTGCTCTTTGCTCTTTAGCAAAGCTGTTTACGTAAAAATTTCAGTGCAGATTTGGCTGTTTTCTGTATTACTTACTGCTTTTAGTGAAGTATTTATTCTGTATTCCAAGTGTTGCTTCCATGTTTTTATAAACATACTTTAAAAGCACTGGTTTATCAAAGAACTGGAACATGTATTTTCTTTATATATCCTTATGTACACCTTCAGTGGAAAGCAAACACAAATGTAATCATCAGTATTCTAATCTCTTATTTAGCCTATATATTTGTGCTTTCTTTTGGGGTTGTTTTTGTTTGAAAATACCTTTTGAACTATATAGCAGACACAGAGTTACTTGAAATTTTGAAGTGGAGTAGTTCAAATAAAAGTTCCCAGTGTTCAGCAAACCTCAGTGCCAGCTTGTCCAGCAATATCCAGTATTATTTACCTAATTTTCTGATTCCTGCAGTGGAAAGAAGTTTCCATGCTGCTTTCATGGAAGTCTTGTACAATCTGATTTGTCTAGCTCGAGGGTTGAAAGATGACAAGAAAAAAAGAGGCTTTGAAAAGGAGAGGCGAAGAAATGACGTTTGTAGTTTAGGAAGTTTGAACGTTCAGCCAAGATTTTTATATATCTAATATCCTAATTAGACCTTCCAGTTAATTCAGATCCAAAAATGTCTTAAAAACTGTTTTTTAAATAAATTCTTTTGCTTGCATGAATAATAACAGCAGCAAAAATTCTTGATAGCTGCTGGCTATAAGGAAATTGCTCTGCTGCTTTGAATTCTGTGAAGCTGTAGGAAAGCTGTAGTTTTTTGAGATACTCTTCACACAGAGAGGAGAATTTTACTTTTATAATGTTTGACAGAGCCTTCAAAATCAAAATGACTGATGCAAATCAAGGGACATGTATAAAGTTACTGTGGAGAAGCTCATACATTTCTACAGTGTTTGTAGATGCGATGACCTACAGAAGAAAATGTGCTCTGATCCTTATTAAGTTGGGGCAAAACTTTCTCTGATTTTATCAGAAGAGAAATTCATCAGCTTTGTAGAATGCCATCTGGGAAGGTAGTGACTTTAATCATATGTACAAAACAGAATCTTACTCTTGTACCAGACACCATGGGGTATTTCCTCCAGTTAAAGAACTGAACACTAAATGTTTTTCTGCATGACTGCCATCTTAGGAAATCTGTACTTTTGAAATACAGATAAAAAGCACATGTATTTTTCATATGGTGATATATTAATATTTCAGTTCACATTGTGTGCAGTTAGTTACATTCTGTGATTGTGACTGTCAGCTGTGATTGTAAGAATTTTTTATTGTAATTTAGAACATTGTCCAATGCATTGGACAGTATTGTGAAAGTAAGGTTGTTCTTCCATTCAGAAATATTACAAAGAAGTCAAGGACAGGAAAGTGATACCACACTAAGCCAATGGCAAATACATGTTACCAGAGTTTTGGCTTTAACGACTTCACATTTCATCTTGAAATGTCCTGAGTTACTTTGATAAGCCTGGACAGAGGTTTATTATTTCTCTTCTCATTCCAGCTATTTAAATTAAAAGAAACACATAAGAAGAGTGATAAAAAAGATGGCACAAGGAGACATTTTGTAATTTAAGGGCTATATTGGGGACAATGAACATTATTTCTCTTGTGTTCCTATAGGAGGGAAGTTTGTAATGTTTAACTGTGGGTTATTGATCACTGCTGTCTTATTGCTGAACTCTTAATCTCACTTGGCTGTTATATATCAAATGTGTAGAGTTTGGTATCAGTAGCATATACAGCAAACATTTCCATATACTTTAACAAAAGATTACAGGATATGTGTAATTAATATTTTTTAATTTATCTGTTACATAAATTGAATTATTTGAATTTTAAAAAAATTATGATGAACTGTATTATCAATGTGTCTATTGTTTCTCAATCTCTTACTGCATAATTTTTATTACATACTCTGTGCATTAAAACAATTTCATTTTGCTCTGTATGTGTAAAAACTGGAAAAGGAAAAAGAATCTTTAAGATAGAATGATAGAAGAAAGATAATCAATATTATTAGTTCATAGTTATGAAAGTTCTATGCTAGTTCTCATGCAGTAATGAAATGTCTTTGAAACTGGGTAGTATTCGATGAGCCTGCCTAGAAGTATCCACAACTAGAAAAGAAAAAATTCACTGATAGGACAAAATAAAAGCTTTACTATCAAGGTCTATATAATTAATGGGAATTTTAGTGGTTTCCTAAGAGAAAAGATAAAGGTCAGTCAATACATACTGATATAGCAAGTTATGTGGATAAAAAAATTTCAGTTTAAATTTGGGTTTGTTCTGATTGGGAGGAAAAATACATGATTGATGCTCTTGCAGAACATGGGCTCAGGGAGTGTAAGGCCTGAACTTCTCTTGTGAGTTGTCCTACAACAGGACAGCTCAGGGATATTTTCACTGTAAGCAGTAAGACATCTTCACCCAAAATTCAATAAAAATGAAGCTTCCCTGTACTGTGTTCAGTGAAAAGTTATGTTAAGATTCAGACATTAGGTTGTCTGAAGATATTACTCAGATTACCTGTTATGCAGAGAGATCCTAAACTTAGGTAACCTATGTGGTTTCCAGACTTGCTTTGGTAGTCTGAAGCTTAAAAGGATGTAAACTAGATATGTATGAAAGGTACAAAGTGAAAAGGAAAAGTGATCAGAGAATGTGTAAGAAAACTTACATATTCATAATTGCAAGATCAGTCTTCTGTTTTAATCTTCCACAATTTCTGTAGAAAATAAAGTGACCTTTTCTGTAAGGATACCTAGGGAAACCTACTCAACTTTCCTGTGGGATAACCTTTACTAAAAGAGCTTTCTGGAATAAGATAAAGCTATATATATATATATACTGTGTTTTCAAGTTTAAAGGATATCTTACTTTTCTTCAGTATCGCTGAAATCTAGATTCAAGTGACTAAACACAGGTAAGGAAATTTATTGCTACCCAGGATAAATACAATCAGGTAGCGGAGAGATCAGAACAACTAAATTCATCCTGGATAATAACAATCAGGATATCAAGAACTTGATCAGTAGGAAAACTGAAATGTCCTGATGAATATAATCAGAGGAACTAAGCAGTCCTTTAGATTACCCTTAAGTAGTGGCTAATTAACTGAGTCACTCTCCAGGCTCTATAGTCTGTGCTGACTTGATTTGAATAAACTATAAGATAAAACGTCAAGTTAAGTAACTCTTGCACTTGTTGACACATTCATGCATTGATCTGAATGAAGATTTGTAGCTTATGATGACACAGAGCTTTCAGGAGATGCTAAGACTGGGAAGTTTCCCCAGAAAATAGAAAACTACAGATGGTTGATGAAAAGTGTCATTTGGAGCTGTGATTTCAAATTAGCTTTGGTATGATGAAGAAACACTAAAAAATGCTATTAAGACTATCTAGAATTTGAAGCAAAGCTCGGGAATAGGCAGAGGATGAGTAAACAAAATTAGGAAAGAATATTCTGTCTTCAGATAATAGTATATATATATATATAGAAGGAAAATTGCTTTGTTATTAATAAAATTACGTATGCAGTATTTATGTATAGATATAATATTTGCACATCCTATATGTATATCTTTTATCTCACATTAGACAAACAGACATTAAAAATGTATGCATATACAATGTATTATATATTTAAAAGTGTAGAATGTGCATTTGAAAATGCCCAAAATGTAATCACTTTTATGTAGGACTTAGTTTGCCAAGATAATAAAGAAACCAGTGCTTCCTGTTCAGGTCTTTTGTTTTAACCATTTAAAGCACTTGATTTAAATTCCATTGTAGGATGTACTGAACTTCTGAACTTGGCAGCTATACCTCTTTTTCTGCCTTTCACGCTCATAAATATGTACCATAAGAATGTGCAGAAAGATTTTCTATGACTCATACCAAATATGGAACAAAGTTGTAAAAAATATATGAGAATACCTTTCCATTTGTCTATCCTAGATCTCTGAAAAAGTCACTTTTCAAGAGTTGAATAGAACCATACAGCTGAAGTTTGAGTATAAATAAAAAGTACTTTTCAACCTTCATTGGTCTCTTACACCTGGAGAAGACCTCAAGAAAGACAATCTTTGTGACATACATGCAGTTTGATAGAAATTTTTATATAATAATGAACAGAAGTTGCTTTTTTTTTTTTTTTTTTTTTTTTTTTGGTACAAGTTCTTCCCTAATAACAAGCAGCAACAGGACACTCTTTCTGAACATTTGGAATTCATTCTGATTAAGCAAAAAAGGGAAAACCTTCAAAACAGTTGGTAATTTAGCCCACTGGAGATAGTTTTTGTGTTGCTTTACAATTGTATTTAACTGGAGGAAGAATAATTTCTTTTCCATTTTCTTTATAGAACAGAATCAAAGAAGAGATGTTGTTAGTACAAGTGAGAAAAATGTGTGCTAAAAATTCATTATCCATAATAATCCTGTGATTCACTGAAAATTTTGTACAAAATGCACATTTGAAATACTCGGATACACATTTAATCATTTTTCTTTATAATGATGAAAAATGCTGTCAAACACTAGGACTTTATACTCAGTCACTCCATCAGTCAGCTGGCCAAATCACATTGATTTTAAATTGTTAGTGATTTTTACATGTCAAAACTATCTGCAATTCAAAAGTTTCAAACCAAAATTTGGTTGATGTATAGGCTTTTTTCTATAGGCTTTTTTAAAATTGTATGTCAAATAAAACTGGTGGATGCTGCCTTTTGCTACACAGATATTTAATTTAGGATAAATTAACCATCAAAAAAAAAACTCAGCAACTGAGTCACCAACAGAGATAAAAGATTGGTTGTTAAAACCAATGGGAACTGGAGACATGCTTTTGTTGCTCCAGCCAAGGAGGAGAAGAAATGGAAGTCTACTTCTTCTTTCATTCAGGGAAGAAGGAAAATTGGAAAATGGGTAGTACCAGGGAGCAAGCACCTCTGTCTTTCTGTAAGAAAAGATGGCATGTTTGGAAAGAAGAGTGAAATAATTTTGGTGGTAGCATATGCCTTAAGCAGAGTGCCTTGATTTAGACGTTTATAATCTGAACATAAGTTGTCAGTATATAATCACAGAAAGGAATAATCCCTTGGCATTTTGGCAAACACTGCAGACAATATGAGTAGTTTTATTAATACAAGGTATAGTAAGGTTTTTTCTTACTGAAAATGATGTTTGACATCTCTTATAACAGGCTAGACATCTATTTTTAAAGGCTAATTTATAGAAAATAACACTTCAAACTGGAATAAGTACAATGGTTGTGAAGCCAGTTGCAGGTAATAATGAGACTTGAGAAAATCTATAAATATATTACAATTTCTGAAGTATTAAGTAGCAAATGCTGAGGTTATTTGAATAAAAAGGAGAACACAGATTATTCCTCCTGCTCAAGGAGACAAAATGAGTTACGGTGGTTGTGTTACTGTTTGTTCGTTTCTTGCTTTCTTTGTTTGTTGTTGTTGCTGGTGTGTGTGTGTGTGTGCATGCTTTTTAAATTTATTTTTTAATGAAGTTTTCAGTCACTATTATGAATAAATATGTGATTGAGAGGTCCACAGCCAACTTCATCTTTCTATTCCGATAGCCAGAAAGGTGGATAGGAATGAGATGGCAGTGATACTAATGAGTTATGAGATGGGTGATATTATAACACTAATACTTGTATACCTGTCATTAATATGGTGATTTATTAATATGATGATATATTAATGCCAGGTATCGTAGCATTTGTAAGGATAAAGGTTGTATGAAATGGAGGGGTTGATTACATTTTTCTATTCAGGTCAGGATAGCTATTAGTCATGTGGAAATGAAAAAATGTATTAGTATAGTATTTAGTGTAACTCCAGAGGCAGTCCCTCTTATCACACAAAAAGAAAAAGAAAAAGAAAAAAGGGAAACTAGTCTCTTTAGTTCTTTCAGTTATGCTGGCAAGCAGCATTCATTGTGCTACCCCCCCCCCCCCCAGATGTTAATGTCACCCCGTGAAAGAATTAAACTTTTGTTTAGATAAAATATATAGATGAAAATGCTATTTTAAGAAACCCTTTTATGTGGGAAGTGCTTCTAGATCAAAAATCATCAATGTCACTGCAAGAGAAATTTTTAGGATGCTTGAAATTTACCAAAAACACATTTATTTCACAGTTTAGTTCTAAGCTTCTGGTACAGATGGCAAGCAAAATAATTAATGTGTTGCAAAGTGGCAAAGGCTAAGTCTTTGGGAACTAAATCAGTATATCGATACTTGTAGGAGAAAGATTTGTCAGGATTTACACATTTCAGACTTTAAAATGACGGAGATAAAGCTGCTTTCTTCTCCTCTGTGTGATCAAATGCAATATTTTTTTTCCCTTTAATGTTACTATGTATCTGTTTTATGAAATGTTACATCATTTTAAGAAAATTCCCAACCAGACTCCCTGTGGAAAAGTGTTACATCTTTTTAACTTTATTTTTTCTTCATTCAAAAGTTTGTCAGACAGTATCTTCAAATTAATTGAACTACATATCTACTTGTTTTACAGTATGAATAGATGGAGATCAGCCAGGGGAAATCAGCTGTGTTCTTCTACTTTTGCTATTTATTAGACTATACATGATACTATTGGAGAAACTCTTCTTTTTTCAAAAGCTAGGCTTAGAAAAAAAATGGTCTATGAAGTCCTATAAAATTTAATCATACAGTACAGTTCTAGAATCAATAGTGTACACATGTTTTATGCACAAAATATACAAAAAAATACAATTTCAGTGTAATCTCTTTCCGAATATATATACATATATACATATATTCTTGTTTGAACAAGGAAGAACTTATCCACAAAGGTAAAATCAGTCACTGACCCAGTTTGAGAAAAGATGTAGGTGTGCAGAGCTGCTTATGTAAGATCATCTGGAATGTAGCTTGATTTGTAGTTTGCAAGATGCTGTAGGCTCCTCTTTGTTAAGTGATTGTATATGTACATCAAAGATGTGACTCTTTGAGATCCAGGTGGATGTCAAGTAAAGGCAAAAATGAACGTTGGTCATTGGGTACACATAAGGTCTGAAGTCTTCTGTAGAAACAGTTTAAAAATCTTTAAAAAAAAAAAAAGAAAGGAAGAAAGGGAGAGAGAAAAAGAAAGAGAGAAAGAAAGAAAGAGAAAGAAGAAGAGAAAGAAAGAAAGAAGAAAGAGAAAGAAAGAAGAAAGAAAGAAAGAAAGAAAGAAAGAAAGAAAGAAAGAAAGAAAGAAAGAAAGAAAGAAGAAGAAAGAAAGAAAGAAAAGAAAGAAAGAAAGAAAGAAAGAAAGAAAGAAAGAAAGAAAGACTGGTATTCTATAGTAAGAGTTCTTTCTATAACATATATGCCATGAAGGGACACGATAAGTTTCTGGACTTGAACACTACTTTATAGCTGCTTCTGTGCAACATACATGGGACCTGGCTTACCTTCAAATGTTTGACTTACAGAGTTTCTAGATTTTAAGTAAGCACTGAGAACCTAGATTTCGATTTGATTTTATCATCTACATTCTTTTTATCTCTGCAAACAACACTGTTCACTTGAAACTTGTTGCTTCCTTACATTTCTGACACTTTTGATTGTCTTATTTTCTCCTATCTGCTGTTCATTGGTCACCCTGAAGTATTTCTCTTATGTGCTGCTTCCTACCTTTCTAATAAAAAGAAATAAATTAACAAATAAAAAAATCCCTTATTAGTTAGAATGTATACCATCCTAATCAAAGAAGCACAGACAAATATTGATGTAGAACGTGGCAGGTTTGGCAGGACTTTTGAGTGGGACCAAACTGGCTGTGAGGCTCAGGCATGCTTTCTAATGTCTCTCAACAGTGTCCCCAGCTCCGTCTGAGTACTATACAGACAGACAGCCCATATATACTCAGATGTTTGTCAGGATGATAATGAGATCATTTAAGTGATGACAAACAGACAGATGATGAAGTACATCTTGCAATCTAATTTGTTTTATTGACTCATTGGGCTAGAGAGGAGGCCTACATTTTCAGGACAGTTAGATAAATGAGTAATTCTTCAGCCATTAAGAAATTTTAGCCAGTTTAGAAGATCATATTTTCATTCGACAGAAGACAGGAGAGGTGTTTTGGTTTGGGACTTTGTTTATTTTTTTTCTTTCCATAAATAAGATTGCTCCTATTCTAAAGTTTGTAGAGGTGATATAACACATGTGAGAAAGAAGTAAAGGGTACTAAAAATCCCTATTTTTCCTAATCTTTCTTCTTATCATTAAATCATTGTAGTCGAGCATGGTATTGCTAAGGTGGGTGTGACTGACTCAGACTTGGTGGGTTGCAGTGATTAGACATCTGTGCACTTGATATCACCTTTTATAGCACAACAAATGGAACTGGTTCAGATATTAGCTTGCCTGGGTTGCTTTATCTTCTCCTTCCAGTAATCAAAAAGGAGTGAAAAAAGAGGCCATACGAAATGTGGAATTTGTGATAAGATGAAAAACTACAGTCTGACTAAACATTTTGCTGTTATGGGTGCATAGAGAATCTTTTACGTTGGCAAAAGTATTTAGGTGGAGAAATATTAAGAGATTAAGAAAAGCATTAGAGTAAATGGAGAAGGAAATTATTTTGTGTATGTTTGTGTGTTAATATGGAAAGTTATATCATCTACAAAGTATTCCTAAATGAAGGAAGTAAATACAGTCTTACAGCAAAGGCTGAGAGGTCTGGAAGTTGCCGCGTAATTAAGAATAATAGCACAAGACTAGAGCTACTTCAAAGCAGTAGAAAAAGTTTTCATGTACATCCTTAGTAAAATAAGATTTCAGTTTTTTAGTTAAACTGTTGAGTATCTCATTGCATATCAGTGATGAGACTGAGTGCCAGGATTGTTTATGGCTCTTTCTGAATTTTCATTCAAATACTTCTAGCAACATTATTTAGTTGAGATCTGTTGAGACTGTAAAGTAAGGCTCTATTGTGAGTGAAAAAAATGTGAGCTGTGTACACTTTCTGAAGAAATGTGAGTGATGTGGTTTCTTGGTGTGCACTGTGACACAAGGAGGAAGTAATCGCTCTCTTTTATGAAGTTTTAATTAGGGTTTATTTTCAGAGCTGTGCAGTTTCTTGAAGTTTGAGCTGAGATTTCTGAGAGAAGGGGGTTTCCTTTGTCTTTGTGACCTGCTGTGAAGCCACTCAAGGGCATACACTCTATTAATAAACAAGCTGAATAGAGCTCTATGTCTCTAGTTTCTCTTTCATCAAAAAGTCACCTCTAAAAGGCTAAAATACTGGGTATTGCTTGACAGAAGTACAACAATAGAATACACTCCACAACTTTTTTTGCTAAAGCTTGAAAAATAAAAAGTATAAGAGGTAAATAAAGAAGATAGCTTAAAAGTGAAAGTGCAAGGACAGAAGAGAGGGGGATGTATTTGATTCTAAGTAATAACCACATAATCGCTAGTGGACCAACTACCAAGTAGCTGTACCTTACTATTTGTATAGCTTTTACTAGAAATTATGGACACTGAAAATATATACAGTATACAAAAAAAAAAAAAAAAAAAAAAAAAAAAACACTTAGGAATTTTCTTTTTTTCACTTGTTCTTATTGATTTAGAGTAGCAAAGGAAAATCTGCTGTAACCTTGTGATGCTATTATCTGATTTTATCTAAGAGCACTGGTTTCCCAATACTTACCTAAGAAATATCATCTGAGTCTTAGACTTAACTTATATAAATTTATTTGAAATCATTCTGTTTTTAAATCCCAAATACGTGGTTTGTTGGTTTGTTTGTTTGTTTATTTCTTTATTTTTACTGAATTGCATTGATACTTTTATGAAAGAATGATGTTAAAAGTTACTCTTAGATCATATGTGCTGAGCTGTCTCATGATCCATCTTTGCAGTCATTGTAACTTCTGTCATATTGAGAGTTTGTTGCTGATTTTCACCCCTTCACAAAGTGAAATTTATTAGTTCACCAAAAGATATGAGAACTCTAGACTCAGATACTGATGAGTTAACAATCTCCTAGTCCTCAGCCCTGAAGAGGAAAATTTCATGCATACAGCCTCTGCCTTCACTTTCCATAATTTTGCATCTGCAAGCAAATTTTGGAAAATCCCATATAGAAAGGAAATATAGAGAAGATAAATCTAAATTCCTCTTTAATCATCTGTATAGCCATAACAGCCTTCAGAGTAATGTATTTGACTTAGCTAGAGCTTTATTTGACTGGATGAACTTCAACATAGAAGGATAAAAGTAAAAGCAAATAAATGATTGAGAAGGTTATTCTGAAATTTTCAGTTTAGCAAACTGAATGTATTTTGATATGACAGTGTGTTTTGCCAGTTCTGATTTCACAGAAACCTGAAGTATCCTTGATTTGCTGCCACCTTAGTGGCACAGATGGGGTGATGAATCTTCTCAGTTTTCATGTATTGAACTGATTTTTTGGCCAGATTGAAATCTTTGTGACCAAGAGATTTACAAATACACTATAGATTCTCTAGGATTGTTGAAAATAACATGTGAGGAAAGACAATTTAAATTACACTAAAAGCAGTTTGAAAATTTCAAAATGTTACAATTTTCTTCCATGAGCTAGGAGAACCTCTCAAAACTCTGACCTGCTTGGTCAAGGAGGAAAGCAGGCTTAGAAATTATTCAGAATAATCTGTGTCTTTACAAAACAAGTGAAAAATAATTTTGAGTATATGAGAACTCTGGAGTAAATACAATGAACCATAGAATCTCATCCTTCCGCTCTCAAATTGTAACTGTCAGTTTGGTGGATAAGCAATGATCTTTCTAAATGTCTTATTCTGCCTTCTAAAATCTCTTTTCCGTATTTAATAGCATACAAGTTTGTTCAATCAAACTCTATTAAGGAAGGAGCTCTGAGTTCTTTTTGTTTTAACCCCAGCAGCAGCTCAGCACAACACAGCCACTCACTCACTCTCACCAGAAGGGATGGGGGACAGAATCAGAAAGATAAAAGTGTGAGAACCAATAGGTTGAGATAAAGGCGGTTTATAAGGTAGAGCAAAAACTGTGCACGTGAGGAAAGCAGAACAATGAATCTATTCACTACTTCCCATCCCAAGGCAAGGCCAATTGTGCATAATGGTTTCTTGAGAAGACAAACACTATCTCTCCAAATGTCTCCCCATTCCTCTTTTACCCTAGCTTTTATTGCTGAGCATGATGCCTTATGGTATGAGATATCCCTTTGCTCAGTCTGGGTCAGCTGCCCTGGCTGCATCCCCTCTCAGCTTCTTGTACCCCTCAGCTCCTCACTAGCAGGGCAGCAAGGGGAGCAGAAGAGTCCTTGACTCTGTAGGCACTGCTTAGCAACAATAAAAACATCAACAGTGTTTTCCTCAAAAATAAAATAAATAGAAATTTATGAGCCTCTATGAAGAAAATTAATTCTAGCCCAACCAAAACCATGACAGTTCTGCATGGGAAGAAGTGCTGAAAACATTTCAGATACAAGAAATACAAAAGAGGATTAAGTGGCCACTGATCAGCGAACATCTCAGGAGGCTTGCTAACAGCAAACCCCAGGTTTTTTCTTACTATATCTTCTTGCCTTTCCTAGAAGAAAACAAAATTTCAGTATCATTCCTACTTTAATAAGGTGCCTCTTTACATATATTATTTTCTTAAACTATGAATGCAATTTAAAAAGCATTTCCATCTCTTAGCAAGATATTCTTCTCTTCTTTTTCAAACTAAAGTTCATTTCCCTTTCCTACTCAATCTCGTCAACAACAGTTCATTAAAATACCCTCTGGTAAATTTCCAACATGGTGGAAGTAAACTGCCATGATAAAAACAGTAGTTTGTGTGGGCCTTCCTAGATAAATTTTCAAACCCCAACAAGGAAAGTGAAATGTTTTGAGTAGGTATTTCATTTGGTTATGATAACAACTTCTGTAAAATATTTCAAGAGGAAATTAACAGCATTAAGTGTCCTTCTTGTTGGAAAATAAATTTATGGCTGTATGTACGTTAAGAATGTAGGATTTTCTACATTACACAGATACACAAATTTATGTGCTTGTTATACACAGTAAATAGTAATCACTTTTTCTTTTTTTTTTTTTCCTGAGAACAAACCTCTTAGAGAGTTACTTCAACATTTCATATCTGGTTTTCAGCTTGATCTATTATAGCCCAAGGGCTACAAGATTTGTCAAGTTTTGTCCATTTCATAGGATTATAGGAGAGTACGGTTGGAAAGGACCTCAGAAGTTTACTAGTCCATCTACTTGAACAATTATATTAATTTTAATTGAAATTGATCTGTCTTTGAATTCCAATTGCATATGTAATGTTAGATAAATTGAGCCTGACATATTTTGTCCAGCTGTTTTACAATTAACAGCTTAAGAATAATAATGCCTAGAGAAAGGAAGAAGAACTATAGTCCAAAAACACTTTATTAGTATTGTTGTTGTTGCTATTGTTGTTATTTTTAAAGCACTAGTCTTGACCTTTGGAATCAGTTCTTATTTTGATTTAGATTTCCTGAGAGATCTCAGAAAGAGAAGGCTGAACATGTCTGAGCAGTGCAGTAAAGCCTGCTGCACACTGAGCCAAAGCAGTGCTAGCTGTGCAGCACCTGCAGAGAAATAGGGCATGATATGCTGCATGTGACATAAAGTTTTGTAATATCTAGGGTATCTCCTCAGGTCAAAACTTATAAGCTCTAATGTATCTGTTGTGCAGGCTACAGAAGCCTTTGATCTAGGCTTGGGTTTCCCTAGTCGTTCCAAAACTAGCTAGTTTTTATTTCAATACAGAGAAGAATGTACTCCATTAGGTCTCTGCATTAATGTTCACAAGTGGATGAAACCTCACCTAATCTATTTCAAGTACTCAAGCATCCTTATCTCTTCACAAACTACATAACTTCTTACACATCAAATTTTACAACAGTATTTTTTGGCCTCAGTAGTTCTCAATTCCCACTTCACAACTTGTCAAGTGATTACTGAGATATTAAAATAAAAAATAAATATCTACCTGAAGTTTTATTTGTTGTTAAAAGAAAGCTAAAAACTAGCTTATCCATGTCACTAGTAAAAAGAGAAAAAAAATTAATTACCAAAAAGTAGAGGAGTAAACACTTTACTGGTTTGCTAAAATCATTACCACATGGGGATGTATTAATTAAAAATAAAAGTTATGCTATTTGTGACATAGTATCCATTTGAGCTGCTCTGTGACCTAAGCTACACATGACTTCTTCTATGTAATGTTACACCTGCCTATGAACAAAGAGATTCTATTATTTTGTTCAGTATGTTTTGTTTCACATGCTGTATGGGAAAACAGACTATTACTCTTTTTCTGTATCAGAAAGCAATCCATAAAATAAGGAATACAGCTGTCTGTTGGAGGCATCTAAGAATAAAATCACCATTGCTAGTAAGAATTGCTGACATTAAAGTGGGAAAGACTATAAAAGAATCAAGATACCTGGAGAACAAATCAAGTATGCTAATACAAAATTAGAAGGTTAGGAACTCAAAAAATAGCAATCTGAGCTTTTAATGGTACCATGTCCTCAGTTTATAGCATACCAACTGCATTTTTTTTTCCTTTTTATCAGATAGGAAAAGAAAATGATTGTAAGACATGAAAGGTGAGAGGATATAATAGAAAAAGTAATCAATGCAAATCATAAGAAATTTTAACAAAAAAGAAATAGTTTTAAATAATGTGATCAAATAATTTTCCATAGAAACTATGTGGCAGAACATCTACTGTTCATGAAAATAGCACTGCAAATAACGTCTCTCAGTATCTAAAAAAGTTGAAAAAAAACTTTATTTTTCTGAGTTTTGTTTTGTTGTTTTCTTTAGCAGAATAAAATTTCCCTAAGAGAAAGCAGTTATGTAAGTTCTCAGCAAAATCAGCACCGGATATCTTCACTGAAAATTATTCTCAGTCAGTGTATGAATGCTGCTGGCTGTGCCTGGTAGAGCAGGCAGATTTTGGATGGGCTGCTTAGCTCTAGAACCATTGTGTGTGCAATGTTTTCACCTCTATTTGTGTTGAAGCATATGAAACCATAAATATGACGTAAAAACAGAAACAGCATCACTGGGAGAAGTTTTTCAGTGAATTTCTCTCCTGTGTCCAACAATGGACTTCTGTACTACTATAGCTGCTGTGTGACCTGGACCTTTATCAGCAACCACAGAAAGAAAAATTTCTAAAAGCTGTATCTGGTGTCTAACAGTACCATGTCCAATCAAGTTTCTGGGTGTTCCAAAATGCATGACCTTTCTCCTTTTTATGTGTTTGAGCTCACAGAGTGACCAGCAGCAATAAGCAATAAGTCTCTGTTCTCCCTTCAGCTGCCTAGTTGCAGAAATTGTGTTAGAAAATAGTACCTTTGAAATGTCTTCTGTATGTCAGTACACCAAATTAATATGAAATTGTTATACCCTCTTAATATAGAGCTATGGAATTATTATTTCATAATTATATTATATCAAGATAATATAATATAATACCTTTGACACCTCTATTTTAAAATATAGTTAAAATTGTCACATGGTGAAACATTAAGGATAAGCAGAATTTAGGATGATAAACAGAGAAAAACACGCCCATAGAAAACATGGTCACAGAAATCTGAGAAACCTAGTTTAAAATAAGTATTTAGTAAAACACAATACATTTGGTAGAACACAGGGCTGTTGAATCTTTGCATGCTTGCATCATAATGTAGCACCATAAAAAACATTGCATTATTGGCAAGGAAAGTAGCTCATTTGCCATTAAGATAGGAAGAAATCTATACTGATTCTACAGGCCCTAGGGGGGAAAACCATCTTTTGAGACCGTCTAGTCTATAAACTCATGCTATAGTGAAATAAGCTGGACAGACATTATGGCACCATCTTATCAAGTGGTTGCCAAGGTAACCCCTGAATGAATGTGTAAGAACAGGACATCTCATCACTTTCTGAGGATGCATGGGACACACAGAGGGACTGAGATCAGTGCTTGGAGGTCATGGAAAAGTAGTCTGAAATAGTCTAGTGTTTATATCAGAGCAAATGGGTAATTATACAAATGCTATTACTGCATGGACTGAGTTGTACTGGAATAAATTTAACACACAGTCTTCTGCTCTTACTAATTTTTAATTCCTGTACTTGGAACGCATAAACAAGATGAAATAAAGGCAAATTAATTTAATATATTAATTTATTTGAAATCTAATTGTAATGTTTTCAAAGCTAAAAGTATGAACTATTGTTCAATATAGTTTGCACAAGATTTATAAGAAATTTGTGAATCTTTTTCCAGTCTGTACATACTTTGTGAAATTAATTCTGATCTTCTTCATATGAAGTGCATCAAAATTGTGAATATTTTTTTTCTAACATAAATTATTTTGATACAAATAATAATAAATATAGTGGTATATCAAAAAGTATAAAAAAGTACATCATTATTTTATAGAAATAGTATCAAGATATGAATAAACAGAATATGTTTTTTGAATATGTATTTCAACCTTTAATCTTTGGATTATATTTTTCTATGAATACTGTCACAGCAATTTCGAGGATGCCTACATCATAAAGTAATATATATACTTTAAATAAACAAGATAATTGAACTCTGAACATGTATCCTGAAACTCTGAATTCATTCTGATTTTTATATTTTTATATTTATTTTCCTAGATATCTATCTCTGTATCCCTTTTCCAATAACAAAATAAAAAAATAAATTATTTAAAATATGGATGGTTATCTGGCATGGTACTTAAACTCAGGTCTGGTTATATAAGCTCAGCTGTCTTAGCAAGGTTGTATTTGCACATCAGTGCACACAAGCCATGTCCTACTAAAGAAAGGAGCATTTCTTGTACTGTACCCTCCACTTTGCCACCTACAATTTCCATGTCAAAACTGGCTTATACTGAAACAGCTCAAAGAGTGAACATCATAAGTTTAGGACTCCCTGAATAAAGATTCTTTAGACTTAGTCTGCATAAATATTTTGGAAAGGCCTAAATATTTACCATAAAACCTTTATGCTAAGCAAAGATACAATGAAAAGAATATCTTTCCACAGGGGAATATCATGTTGCTTCAAGGCTTCCCTGTGAGTGTATTTTCTCTGTGGCTTGCTGTGTGCGAGATGAGCAGAGGTACTTGACCTGTACCATACCAAGAAGTGGTAGCTAAGCATGCTCTACAAGAGGTCTGTAGTATTTTTACTCGCCTTTCAACTTAGCACTCCTCGCCCTTCAGAAAAGAGAGAAAAAAATATGGTTATAGTCAACTGCTAGAGGGATAAGTGGTTAAGCCTTTCAACAGAATAGCAAAAAAAGAATAGGAACTTGGGGCTGAATAACGGAGACAAGTTACTGGTGCTGTTGTATTTCATTTGAGCCAGTCTTGACATTGTGCTTGTGACTTTGCCTCACCAAAATTTATTTAACCTTTATCTCATGCTGATCTGCTTGGAAGTACTAGCTCTTGGAGGGATAAATCAAGAACTGGGAAGTCTGTTAGTGGACATTTCTTCTGAAAGACTAAAGCAGTTTTGATTTAAGTCTGGAGATTTCCGTGAAAATGCATAGGAATAACTGAGTGTTGTTGAGTTTCAAACACAACTTTACTCCTATGGAAAACCCCTGTGACAACATGAATAACTTATGATATTATGCATAAAAAACACTTCACTGCAGCAGTAAGGATATATGAATAAACCAGTCACCACCAGGTTTACCAAAGGAGTTATAGAAAAATATAGTGGGAATATAGACTCTGTAACAAATCCTTTGTTATTTGGTTTTGTTGGCTTTGTTTGTTTGTTTGGGTTTTTTTGGAAGAAAAAGATGGATTTTCATTTACTTTGTTGTTGTTTCTGTTGAAAAAAAAAAATGATTTGCAAGCTAGCACAGTCATTTTTCACTATTTTTGGCATCAAAATCTAAATACATAGTAAGGACACCAGAGTAGATTAAGTGCCTGAATCTACATTTTATCATCAGTTTTTCACTCATTCCCTATGTTTCTCATCTTCTTCTTTCATTATATGTAAATACTTCTAAGAGTAATGAAAACTTAATTCCTGATAAACCTCTCAAGGTAATAGTGTTTGCACAAAATTTCATGAAAGGTAAAGAATTTAAAAGCTCAATTAATTCAAATAATGAACATCTGATAACATCACAGAAAAATATGAATCAGCTTTGGACAGATAGATTTCCAGACCAGAAGTGTTCGGGGAAATTAACAAACTACCTGCACCTATTGCTTTGGTCTGCTCTAAAACAATTTCTACCTTATTAACAAACTCCCTATAGTATATCAGCAAGGTGTTTGGCAAATGGACTCACTCCTCAAACTGGGTATCTGATCATATTCACAAAAAACTAATTGCAGGCTCATCAGGTAGGATTTATTTCTTGAGTTCCACCAAGTTAGACAACTTAAAATAGAAAGAAGAAAGTAAAGAGCAGAACACATCAGCTTCCCAAAATTATCTGTTAAAGTGAGTGAATGAGAACTTCAGACAATATGCAGAACTTGTTGAAAGTCAAATCCCACATTCTCACAGTAATGAGGTCTGGCAGATATTAGTTGCTGGTGGATTCAGGAAATATTTCAAGACTTAAATGAAATGTGCATAAAAATTATGAGACTACATGAGAAACTCTTCATGAATTACATCATAAATATATAAGCAAAAATAAATGCAAATATACATTTAAATGTATTGTTCTAACTTCTCCGTTCATTAACAATACTGAAAATCATCTCAACAAACAGATATTTTCAGTACCTTTTAATTTTGAAATATTTCTAGGATAAAATCCATTTATTCTATTAAAAAGACCCTCAGAGGCATTTTGTCAACTCTCCAAAAACAAAAACTGAAGTAATAAATTTCACTGCTTTTCCACTGACCTTACTGTAAGCGGCACTAAAATATAAAGCACCAGCCCTTCCTCACTAGCCTCAGCAATTAGTCAGTACATGGAGCCTTTTCAATTGATTGCCGGAAGAAAAATTGTTTACTGTATGATTCATGGGAATAAGTTTGTTTATGCAATCATCTCATCTCTCTCCAAGTATGTTAGGAATAAGCAGGGAGGGGCAGCATGTTAATGTTCCTAAATTTGCCTTTTGCAAAACTATTTCGGCTGAAGGAAAATGCGCTGTTTGGCTTTTTCCCAGGTCCACTCTGCAGACACCTCCCACCACCTGCCTGTGGCCTGCTGCTTCCCTCTGCAGCTGCAGCTCCTGAAACCATGGGGATCCCATGTTTGCCTTGGCTTTTCCTTCAGTATTTCTGCTCTCACAGCTGAGCTTCTGACTAGCCTTTCCAAGAGGCACATTGCTGTGTATGGTTGCTGCCCACTGTTTCAGCATTTAATTGGCACTTAAGTGAGATTTAATTCCTCCTTCTGTTTAATCTGCATGAAAGTTGGTGAGCGAGACACCACAGATAGCATTGTGTAAGGAGCAAACTGAGTCTCAGCCACTAGAATGATGGGAAAGAAAAAAACAAAAACAAAAACAAAAAACAAAAAACCATGAATGACTATAATGTAATGAAATGGAAAGTGTATTTGGAATCATACCTCCCAAATATATTTCTGTGTGCACATATAGTTATGAATAACCAATAAACAAAAAAAGAGTAAAGTTAGCTAAAATGAAAGTTCAGAGCCTGGACTGTCTAAACTTCCTATTATATGAGGTTTCCAGTTGGCAGGTATGATTTAATAGCCAAGCCATTGTAGTGTATAAAAGATCTTTACCATTTTGGATCAGAATGCAGAACAAGCCTCTCTTTCAGGGCTATGCCTTCTCAGTTTCCTTTAATCTAGATAAAATCCTCTAGGTGATGAGCAGCAGCAGGATAAAGTCTTAGCACATTGTTACAGAAGATGAGAGGAAAAAAATGACATTTACTCTAGAGTTAGGAGTAATCAACAGGGAGTGATGTGCAGAGGACATCTTGTTTGAAGTCAGATTCCACACATGGACAGTGCAGAGTTAATTTTCTGTGGTTCACATGCAACCAATCCTCAAGGATCCTGTTATCTTTAGCAGGAATTTGAGAGGAAATATAAGGTTTGGTGGTTAAACTATGTATTTGTATGCTGCATTTATATCACAAAACGTGCAGAAGCTTAAAACACTCATAAAATCATAAAATCATAAGTTAGGTGTAATTCCTGAAGAAAAGAAGTAATGAAATCTAGAAAAGATATCTGGCCTGTCAGCAGAAAAACAGGTACAAAGCTCCTGACACTTGAGAGAGGTCTTTTGTACAAGTTCTTTCAAATTTTCTGCAGGCAGGCTCAATGCAAAGCACAAGCCCATAGGCTGTAACATATACTGGGTTAAAAGAATATATTGAATTTAAAAATCTACACATGAGCCCATGCAGTTTCTAATAAGTAGAGTTTACACTTCTACTTATATTTTTCTTAAAATAGAATAAGAACTTGTTTGGAATGTAAAAATGAATTAAAATAGTTATAATGAAGATAAGAGATTTAATTATTTAAGGTTATTATAGAAGTGCATAAGTAAATATTTTAAGGATGACAGATTAATTTCTTAGCATAACGGGAAGCTGAGCTTTCTGATGGAGAACAAAGTTTGAACTTTCTCATTAAGCATTTTTACATGAAAATATTTTTGATTATTTGCCTAGTGTTACCTTGATGCTCATCACATTGAGAATCAAAAGCTTAAGGTAAGTAAACACATGCAGTTCTTCCATTACAGTTGGCCTATTCCCAAAAATCCTACTGGGCTGCCCTCCTCCTACATGATGGCATGGGCTTTTTGTCTTGACCTGAGAGGCCAGGCACTGCCCCAGTCAACTCCCTGGGAGTAGAGGAAAGGTGAGCAGCAGCACACTAGCTGAAGGCATCAGTGCTCCCCTCCCCTTGCTCCAATTTACAACCTTAAGCCAAAACAAACAAACAAACAAAAAAAAAAAAACACACCAAAAACAAACAAACAAAAAACAACCCAAAAAAACAACCAACACAACCATCACCCTTTTCCAGCTGGAAATCCTATCTGGAGCATATGAGGACTGGTCCCAAACTGGACCTGATTTAGATTTTATTCACTTTTTGAGTGCCATGCCAACTTGTCAGAATGCAGAGTCAGGATCTTTTCTGGATTGGAGGATGTGATAATGCAGGAATGTGCTGTCAACCCAGGGGACTCACCCCAGTGTTTATATGGAACATCAAGGTAATTAACTTCAATGCAAGATACCGGAGCACACTCTAGTTTTCAAGTAGACCTCCTACCTGCTCTCCTCTGATCCTCAATTGATTTGAAATGAACTAGCTGTTTTATACCTAGAAGGTAGAAAGAACCTCAGAGGATTTTTCATTTTTACAATTATGATCAATACTTATTTTCCCCACCACTCGTGCTCAGGTGTTTCTGAGATAACTCATTTTAATTTGATCATAATAATATCACCTGTTTACAGAAGGCATACTTGATCTAAGATTAATTTATTGAGACTTCAGAGAGAAAAAACAATCAACTATTTAGTAATACTTTTTTATTTTAAGGCAATAATTTCTCTAAATAGATAAAGTGTGCCGTTTAAATTTTTCATCATATCAATATAAAAGAGAAAAAAAACTTTGGGGAGTTCATGTTTTACCGTATTATTTTAATATTTAGAGAACAATGTTGTAAATTTGGGTTCAGCTAAGTCTGAGAGCAGATATCAGACTTCTATCTTCTTTCCTGGGCCTGGCCAGGCAGAGGGAGTTAGATCTTGTCTAGGAGGTATCACACTACATTGAAAGCTGTTATGGAGAGTAGTCTTGAGGAAAAATGAGGAACTTCTTGTCTTCCTTAGTGTTTGTGTACACTTAATTCTCCATTTAAATCTAGATTGAGGCATCTTGACTCCTGGGCCAGAAAATTTTCTGAGCTTCTTGACTTCCACTTTTTTTTTGTTTGTGGAACTGAATGGCCCTTGGACATCTGTAGAAAACTGCAGGTCTTGGAATTTCAAAGTGAAGATAATTTTTACCAAAGATCAGCTCCGAAATTCTTCTTCAATTTTTTGCTGGTATTCAGTGGTGGGCATCAGTGAAACATGATGCAACATATAATTTTGTGTTGACTTCTAAGCTCTCTGTAGTTGCAATCTGCTTTTATTTTATCTTGTTTTACTCATCTGATATGAGAGCTTTCCGGTAGGGTCATTTGCCTTGAAGTTTGTGTTTGCAAACAGAAAGTCATAATAGTAACAAATTAAGAGTTAGAGGTGTGATTATCTCTCATATGGATAAGTAAGTTTGTAGTCTGTGGTTATAATTTTGTAGTCTCAGAGGTGAAAGGAGACTGATGAATTTTAAGACTGCATTTTTGAACACAGCAACACTGTTCCAAGCCTTGGATGATTTTTAGGTACTGATACTTCGATTATTTGAATCTTATTAAAAATACAGTAGTGCTGAGTGTCTTATGTAAAATCTTAAGTAACTTGAATTCTCCAAGTGCTCTGTATATGTAGTTATTGGAAGCCTAAAAGAGATAGGAAGAGAAAGAATGGATCAATGTCAGACTGTTAGGGAGGTCTGAAATTATTTCCCTGGCCTGCCACCCATCCCTGGTGTTCTTTGTCAGCTGATCTGCCTTGTTATATCTATACTTTTATGAATGACCGCAATGGCAATGTCGTATTCTTCAAGAATTATGTTGCTTGGCTGCCCTGCTTGTTGCTTACATTACTGCATAAACATATAGATTTTTGCATGGTATGGAAGGTACTTTACACAGTTATTGAATTTATTTGCTTGTTTACAATATAGAAAGCTGGACAGGATTGTTTGTGAGGTTAACTGTATTTCTGCTTGTAACAAAAGAGTAGACTCCCCCCCACTAGGCCCTGCAGGACAGGAGGAGGATTATGTTTATTTTCCATCTCAAAGGAATCCATGAGCACAAAAGCATTCACATTAAGATACTGTAATGATGGAGAGAGTACATATACCTTTATAAAAACTAACATACATGCATTATTTATAAAGCAACAAGACACTGAAGAATAAGATGTGGAAACAAAGAGCAGCAACAGAAGTCCATCATTGCCTCTCCTATTTCTTTCTTAGGAAAAGAATACCACTGAAGCTATGATGATTTGTGTTGTCCATTATAAAAATGGCATTTGAGAAATATTTAGCAAGAACAAGCCACAAATATATAGCCATAAATACAAATACCTCTAAAGTAAACAGAAAGCTCAAGCACTGTTTAATAGCAAGTCTCCAGATAGACAGCTTTCATAACTGCATAGCTTGGTTTCTCTATTATTGGATTTCCATCCTAGAAATATTACACCACTAAAACTATTATGTTGAGTTTTGTCCGAGACAAAAGGATCATTTCAGATTTGGATAAAAATTATTCCGTTTCCCTTGGAAATACTGTGAGAGAATATTCTGATAAAATAACTACATAAGAGCAGTATGAATTTGGTTTAGTTGAATAATATGGCCTTTATTACACTTATTACTTCTATAGTATAAAAAATATATATATTAGTGAAATAATATTTAAAAAGTTTTCACGTTTTGATTAAAAATAACTTATTTTTATTCCACTTGTTTTAAAAACATTCCTTCCAAAATTTATCTTAATAGTGTATTGAAACTTGGATATTTTGACTTTAGAAAAAATATTTGTATCATGATTTATGATTTTTTTTAATAAAGAAAATAATTTAAAAGATCAAATACTGCATTTATTCCTCACAGTAGCATTTCTGCCATTTACTCGTATTCTAGATGTGGAAGCTAAGATTTAACATCACCAAATAATGTATATAATATAGTCTTCAGAATTCAAGAATGTATTTGTTTATAGATATTATTAATTTAATTACATAATACTCAATATACTCAAATATAATAACTCAACTGCAGAAATAAATGTTTTGCCTTTTTTTTTTTTTTTTTGTTATTGTTAAAACAAATGCACTGGTATTCCTGGTATAGAAGGAATACAGCATCTTCTTTTGTAAGTGAAACAATGTTAATAACAATGTTTTGAAATTCATTATTTTACATTAAAAACAAAGGTAAGGTATTGTCTTGTTCACATTCTGGAATCATGTCTTCTGCTGATAAAACAAATTGGTGATGGGGACCATTAAAGGAGAGTGGTAATGAAATCATATTGTGACTCCCAAGAATGAGACCAAAGAAACGATTACCAGCTGAAGAAAAATTAATAATTAGTGATGCAATGAATTTATATGTCATCAAGAAACAGAACGCACAGAAAGTTCAGTTCAGAGTGATAACTCTAAGTTGAGACACATAAAGCATTACATAGTAAATTGCAAACTGTGACAGATTGTAACTTAAGGAATGTTTAAAATACTGCCAAGTGGCCAGGATGAAAATGAAGAAGTCAGTGGCTAAGAAATCCTCAAGTCTGAAGTCACAATACTGTCCTGAAAATTACTAGAATAGTCTTGAATGGGCATGAGATTTCTTTTCAGAAATTGCATTTCTAACACAAGCTACATTTCTTGCAGATGATATATAAAAGCTATCTATTATCCCTGTGTTTTGGGGAGGGTTTATTTATTTATTTATTTAATTTTGTGTTGTTTGTTTTCATATATTGTATAGAACCTACAAACAAATGCACTGCTTCGCAGAGATTCTGTTCTTAAAGCATCGGCTCCCTCTGTCTGTGTATTTTAAGTTTGTCTTTAAAAAAGGTTGGTTTGATCAGGCAGTTTTAGAAATCATCTTTCCCTTCTTCCTTGAACATTTTCAATATGAAAACATATATACATTCAAAAATGGCTACACATTTGAAACTAAAGTTCAAATTTATCTTTGTGCTCTCTTAGATTCATATAACTATAAAATCTTTTGAGTTGGAAGGTCATCTAGTTCAGCTTTCCTGCAATGGGTAGAGACACCTACTGATAGATGAGATTGCTCAGAGCCCCACCTGGCCTGACCTTGACTGCCTCCAAGGATAGGGCTTCCACCACATCTTCCTGCGAAAAAATTTATTGTCATAGGTTAGTTAACTCATTTTTCAGTGATCTTAAATTTAGTATTATATGCTTGTGTTCATTTTCTGAATGCTAGTGGATTAACAAGAAAGAAGATAAACGGAGTAGGTGTCAATGTTTTTGTACTTAATGTATTTCTTTGCTTAGGAGAAAATACTGATTTGATGGCTTCGTTGTCTTTTCCTCTTTTATATGCAGAGGCATTACATCTGAACTTCCTTTCTTTTTATTTTTCACTTACCTCCTGCCATCCTGCTCAGTAACTTGTAAACTTGAACTAACTGGCTCTTGAAAAATTTGCTGTTGACTTTCCTTTATTAAAAGTTAAAATATTAAAGTTACGTTTTTCTTGAACAGCAGGACATCTCCCATACAATAGATTGATTCTGGCAATTATATAAACAAACAAATTCATTAAGTTTGGTTTCTTTTTTCAAATTCTATACCTTTTTAATTGTTACACTGTATTCTTCCTACTTTGCAAAGTGCTGTGCTATGGCACAGACATATGTTAATGAAATAGAAGCTGGAAAAAAATATTTTCAATCTTCATAATCAGAGAGAAATGAATTAGTTTTGAATGAGACCTAAAAATGAGAGTAGGCATTGAGTTTCTGCAGGTAATGACCAGCAATCTGTAAACAACCTTATGTGACAAGATACATATAGTAACCTCATTGGGAAACACAATACCTGAAGGCAAAAAACAGATGGCAGATTAATTGGCAGCAGCAAGAAAAAGTCACACCTTTGCCACATTCAGCTTTGAGATATAACTACGCCTGAAACTGGTTAAAAAAGAAAAGCATCATATATAAAGGTTGCAGAAAATGTCAGACACCTCTCTGAAGCACGTGGCACATTTATAGTTATCCAAGATAAAAATCAAGTACAAGGAACTTGTTAGAAATAGATTTACTCCACTGCGGAAGGGAAGATATCAAAGCCTGAAATGACCTGCTCCCAGAAGCTGAAGTAATATGAGAATAGGGCATTGCTTATTATGCATTTACTGTTCTTGCATATTCACCCTTAAAAGATGTCTGTTCCTTACTAAAAAGAAATTATAAACATAGATTTTTACCAAGTTAAACTTAACATTCATACTCAAAAGCAGTCAGCCATGAAAACTAAAGTTAACTTACTCTGTGGTTACTTGTTGAAGTGGGATATTTAGAATGTTCTAAGTCAGCTGATTAGCATTATGGTGTAGTTCACATCTGAAATTAACAGAGCTCCCAATGCCCTCAACAAAACTGATAGGGTACACAGTGTTTTCACTTCTCACATTTCTTCTCATCTTCATTTATACTCATTCTCCTGAGCGCAGTAAGAAGAAAGTAAAACAAAACCCCCATTCATTTAACATTTTCTCCGGGAGCACAGGTAAAAGCAGGAGATCCCAGGGTTGACCCCTCCCTAACCTCATTTAAGGGCCAGTAGGTAGAAGAGAAATATCTCTACTCAGAGATTGTATTTTTCAAGGATTTTTTTTTTTTTTTTTTTCCCCAGTGAGCTCTCACTGTCAAGAAAGGGTAAGATATTCCTTTGGCTTGTGATTAATACCTTTCACAGCTCCTCCTAAAACCGGTCAGAGGCAATTTCTTACACCTTTGTCGAATACACAGGGATTTCCCAATTCCAGGTAGATTTCTACTGGAAGTTTTATATACCACAGAAAGCAGATGTGTCTGTTTATTTGCAGAAAATGGACCACAATTAAACTAAAGGAAGCAATTAAGACATTCTGTAGCCCAGTGTTTTCCCACTGGTGTCCAGGTTTAGTCTCCTTTTATTAAAATTGTATTTACCTCTGGAAGTGAATAATTTGTAAGATTTCTTTATGTGTCAGTTACTAAAAAGAATCAGCTTCTGTACTCAAAAGACATGCATTTTACCTCACCCTCTAGGCAGAATAAAGTTGCTTTGTTGTTGTCGTTGTTTTTTTTTTTTAACATGGCAGCCACTGTGAGAGTCCCTTGCTTTAGTCTACATTTCAGTCTGTTTTAACTCTGTTTTTCATCCTGATTTGAGAAATGTAGAGTAACAAACGTCACATTCAGTCATGAGATAAACTGGCCTTGCAGTTCTCTCTCCTTATGGTATAGTACAGATGATAATCTCTAAGCAGCGGTGCCTATTCTCTTATGAAGCACCCAGCAAAGTCTCACCTATTTTCTTTTTGTAGCTATAGAGGGGCTGTCAGGGGAATGATGTTAACAAACTACTTTGTTAGTGTGGAGATATATTTAGAAAGGGAAAGATGTGAGCTGGCTGTTGATCCCTAAGCCCAGAGGTGAGGACATTTGTAAGAGTACTTATCTGCCTTGAGAGTTATACAAGCATTCCCTAAGGCTCTGCATCAGCAATTACTGCATCATGTTTCATCAGGTTTTCCACAGGAAAAAAAAAAAAAAAAAAAGTGGCGTAATTGCTATGCAATGCTGGAGTATAGATCAAGGTTTCTAGCTGCTTACCTATTACTTCAATTCTAAAATGAAAACTATAGCAGACATTGTTTAAAACTATTGTCAGTGCTAATCACCCGTGTATCTTCCTGCCAGAATAATTGGCAGGAAGCTATCAGCCCCAGCATTTCATTTTAGAGTTACACATAATTTTCTTAGCCATCAGACAAAATAGATGCTACAAGTAAGCTATTACATTTGAATGAGACACATTTGGTTTTAAAGAGGGTGAATGTACTGTAAGAAATATATATGCTTTTTGATTGCTTAAGCTATTGATATAGACCTACACTGATATGGTACTTGGTTTTATTACTTTATTCAAAGAGTGTTAACTATGTTCTGCAGTTTGCAGGTAGAATACACAAAGGAAACAAACCAAAATGGACAAAAGCTGATTGCAGTTTTGTGACTGAAAATAAGTATGATGAAAATAATAGTGATGATGAAACAGATAGTTTGTACCTACAAACACCATATAATACTGCACCTCTTAAACTACTAAAAAGGCCTTCAGACATGAACTTTAGGCTTTCTGAGAAAATTAATTTCCAGTGTATCCATGTATACTCAGGAGACAAAGGAAGCATTGTAAATGAGGACATGTGGGTACATTGTCAGTTTTTGCTAGATAAAGAATTTGAATAAAAGGGGCCACATGAAGCATACTGACAGTCAAATTTTTGTCTTTAAGTTGGACAAAGTCCAACTGTGGGAGAAAGGCAGGCATGTAAGAGAGAAAAGAATACTTAGTTATTCTTTCCACTGGGTTTATCCTGGCTGCCATTCAGATAACCCACAATCTGCTGCACCACAATCTACCGCTCCTTTTAAAAATGTATTCCTATAAAAACACAAACATAATTCTCCACAGATGATGGTGAAGTTATGCCAGCAGGAATATGTCTTTCTTTCTCTTTTTCATTACTTTTTTTTTTTTCCCCACTATTTTCCTTTCCTTTCCTTTCCTTTCCTTTCCTTTCCTTTCCTTTCCTTTCCTTTCCTTTCCTTTCCTTTCCTTTCCTTTCCTTTCCTTTCCTTTCCTTTCCTTTCCTTTCCTTTCCTTTCCTTTCCTTTCCTTTCCTTTCCTTTCCTTTCCTTTCCTTTCCTTTCCTTTCCTTTTCGCATTGCCTGACATGGGTGAATTTCAGTACTTTAGTCTTCTTATTTTCCATCTGTTTTCCTTTCTCTTTTTTTTTATTTTTCACTTTTTAGCGGTCCTCCTAACTTTGGCAGGTGTGCACATTTCAAATGTAAATGTGTGCTTTTGATATAAGTTTCTTTAACTTTATTTAAGACTCCCATATTTCACTGTCTTAAGGAAAATTCTTTAAAACACTGTGGTTTTTAGCACATCATTTTCAAATCATCAGGGTTATATAGAATCTTCCTCAAGGCAAAGATTTTATACTTGAATCTTCGATGGAAACTTTCATCATACCTCATTACTGAATACTATAAATAACATGAAAAACAAAATTATTAAATGTAAGAACAGTTAATTCTAACCTGAATTCTTGCTGAATATTGTCAGCAAGAAAGCATTTTATACACTGTGGAGTTTTCATCACTACTAAGACTGCACATATAAATAACTGTCTGGTCCATAGGTGTGCAGTTATACTGCCTTTCACTTACAGTTTTGCATGTTTTTTATGGGAAAAGTGTTATATGGAAGACTTCACATACAAATTATTCTGCTGAACATCAAACATTTCACTACTGTAATGTGAAAGCTTCATGACATATAAAGGCATAATTATGCCTTTAAGCACAAACATTTAGAATGCAAGATATTTACAGAATATAATTTATCACATGAAACTTCTCTTACATAGATCTGTTTATGTGTTAATACATTTGAGTATTACTATTAAGTGTGAAATACTGTTTTCAACTCTGTTTCAAGCAAAGAACTGAAAGAAATTTTGGCTGCCTACCATTTTGTTATTTGATATTTGAATACCTGAATGATTTTTATAGTATATTACAGAAGGAGAGCTCCATGAACAAGATGATAACATAAGATTTGGGTCCTGTAAGTGTTAAGAAAACAGAAGTTCAGCATGAAATTATCTCAAGTTCTGTTTTACTGAATTTCTGGATGGCTTTAACTGATAAAAGGGGATAAAAGTGCTAACTCATTTGCAGTAGTGCTCTTTAGCTTTGGTCCAAATTAAGATAAAATAAGTACTTCAATGTGCACGTATCTCAATATGACTTGGAAAAACTGCCAGTTCTGATGCCCTAGAATTCTCTTGAAAGGCATCCACTCTTAGATCACAAATATTATTTGTAGCTTAATTATGCAGATCTTGCTAAAACTTTGGCTTCTATCTTTAGGAGCTTTTCAAAGCACATAATGAATGAAAGCAGAGCATACCATTTAATTTTAAAAAATATGAACTGGCTTTAGCCTGCTGTCTTAAATGTGCTATATACATGAAAAAACATTATACTTTAATCATAACTTACTTGTAAAAAGAATAGTATGTTTTTCTGGTAGTTTTGCACATTACAGACCAGGAACAAGGAAACAATAACAGTTTTATAGCAAAGTAAGTTTACAAAAATATTTCTGACATTATGTATTCTGCTATTGATTGTATATTACATATAGACTTTATTTTTCACAAACAGTTGTTAACCACAGAGATAGTTATGCATATGGTCGTGTATATATACAGATCTTCAGTACAAATGGGTTAACTTTTGATCCTACATATAAATGACATAAGCAACAGACAAATTATAGAATCCAGCATTAATTGCAGCCTGCCCATATATAGAAACCATATGGCAGTACATGGAAGATTTATGCTCATTAAGCTCAAAAGGCTCAACAAAATCAACCTACAGTATTTAACAGCAGAGTATAAACTCTGCATATGGCTATAGAAAAGCAATTGTTTGTAGCATTTTCTACCTAATTTCTCCCTGGGGTTCCCTTAAAAATATTTGCAGAGTATTAAAATGACCTCCCTACGTCACCAGTGTGTGTAGAAATGAGAATTCTTTTGAATGATTAGCCAATTACCACAGAGTACTATGATATATATCCCTGCATATTAACAACTATGTTAGTAAGGGATGGAAGGAATTAAAGAGCTATAAATACATCAAATGGAGTAAGTATACATTGCCAAATAAAATAGTTTTCAGTAATCATGGTTATGGTTTGCTGTATATATTTTGTGGCTTGGTAAGAGAAGGATATTTATTCACTTATTTGCTTAATGCAATGCTTTCTACCTTTGCTTTAATTCTATCACTTCTAACTTTCTACTTACCTTTTGTCTTAGCATCACTGCCTGTAGCAGTTATCAGTACTCTGATAACTCTGATGCCATCAATGGGCTTCATTTAACAAGACCCACTGCTGGTTGCTGCAACTTCACAGAGGTCTATGGTCTATGTTAAAAATTCTGTTCTTGGGCCAAGTCCCAATTCTCTTTGTGAAAATAATGACATTTTTTAGCAGTGGTGTCTGTGATTCTCAGCAAATGCAGAAGACGTTGATAACTTTAATACCATCGTCATTATGAGATAGATGTAAATTAGGGATCACCCCAACTCTCTTTTTAACAAGCATGGATTCCTTGAGATACCTCAAAGTATTGTATAGTTTTTTAATCCTTTGGGAACTGAAACCCACCTGTCACACCAAGCCACAGTTGTCTGTTCAAGAAGTCACCCAAGCTCATTGCAGCTGGAAATCTGGTGTCTTGATATCTCATGAAAGCATGATTCTGTAATATTTTTTTGTTGTGGATTTATATATCACAGAAGAAAATATATATATATATATAGATATAGATATATGTTTTGGTTAACGGAAATTAATTTCCTAAATTTGAGACCAACCCACTAATGACAACTTGCCCTCAGAACTAAGAGAAAACCCTGAAGACAATTTTACCCTTAGATAAAAAAAGAAAATGTTATTGGCATAGAAATCTAGAAAAGGTAAATATTCTTTTCTATTTTCTTTTGTGTACCTACTATGTAGTAAAATAGCTCTTTACTGTAAATGTGGTTATGTATCATTTTTAGATTAAAACTGAAGACAATAATATATATAAGTGTATATATATAATATATACAAACCTGTTTTAGAAACCTTATTTTTACTGTCATCTTTCCAAGCAGAATATTTATTTATTTGTTTATTTGTTTATTTTTTTACAACATCTGTGTATCTTGTAGGCCTATTAATTTATTAAAAAACAAAAAAAAAACAAAAAAACAGAACTGAGTAGAGTGTTTCATACTCAATTTTGACTTGGTATGCATATTTAATATCTTGGAAACTATCTGTATGTTTACCATAGTTAAAATACTTTCATGTGACATTCATGTGATTTCTTTCTCTCTCATATTTACTAGTAGTAAAAAAATAAAAATAAAAAATAAAAATGAAAGGTCATGGAGAGAAAATAATCCTTGTCTGTGCAAAGTACAGGCTAAGATTAAACAAGCTTGTTTGGAAGAACACTCCAGCAGAATGTACAAGGCTGGGTTAAGGAAGTGCTTCAAAAATTAATAGAAAGAGGGGCAAAAAGAAGAGTTAAAATAGTCTTTTTGCTTACAGGAAGATATTTGTAACTTCAGAAAAGGGAGAAAAAGTACAGTCGAGAAGATCAATAAGCACTTACTTTGATTTAGTTTTTATATCTGCGTCTGATCAAATCTAGAGAACCAGATGAATTATTATGAACAACTCCCATTGCAACATGAGCTGCGGCAAAAGATGAATATTAGTCAATTTAAGAACAGCACAAATGTCTTTTCCGGCTAACTGGTTCTTCCACGCCACCTAGTGCCTAACACCGATTATGCATTGCTTTGGGATATGTATTACAAAGTGTCACTCAGAACTGCAAAAGCGCATTAATCAAGAAGCTAAGCAAACTGCTTGTGGTTTGGAATACTCCTATAATTTAAGCCTTATAATGCCTAAATGGCATATATAATGCATTTGAAAGCTATGTCAGCTAGCCTGAGTACTCTGAGCTGCAGCAGCAAATTTTAAGTGCCCCGTCAACCTCATTTTTTTTGTCCTGTGTGTTGTCATGAAAACATGTCATGTGAACAATTCTGTCAGCTTGCAAGCATTTACCCCCTAAAGTATTAACTGCTTTTAAAACTTTTTCTCATATCTCTGTAGTACAGAAAGGCAACATTCAGTGATCGTTATTTCCAACAGAAGAGGTATTCTGAACTGTTTCCTTCAAAAACTGTGGATACAAAACAGCCACAAGAGCTGGTCACATCTGCTTCATCCAGAAGCTAAGTTCCAAAATCACAATTCTCACCTTGCAGGTCTTTACAGATAAAACTGGAGGGGGGAAATAAAAAGAGCATTATTGGAAGGTTAGGTTTGTCTTTGTGTTGTTCTAACGAGGCTAGGAGAAGCTCCTGCAAGTCATTAACAGTGCTGATTAGGAGTGGTAACTCTAATACTTCAATCTGTTGTGGTTATCCCTTTTCTGAGAATATCTAAAAGAAAAATGTGAGTTCAGTTCATCTCATGCTTAGTGAAGGTAAACTATTTTTCTGCAGAATATTTGTGCTTTGGGAGTGAAGACATTTTTCACAGAATGGCCCAGGTTGGAAGGGACCTCAAGGATCATGGATCTCCAACCCCCCTACCACACACAAGGCTACCAACCTTCACACTGATACCAGATACCAGGCTGCCCAGGGCCCGATCCAATCTGGCCTTGAACACATCCAGGGAGGGGGCATCAACCTCTCTGGGCAGCCTGTTCCAGCACCTCACCACTCTCTCTGTAAAGAACTTCCCCCTGACATCCAACCTAAATCTTCCCTCCTTCAACTTAAAACCTTTCCCCTTGTCCTGCTGTTACCAACTCTTTCAAAGAGTTGACTTCCCTCCTGTTTATAGGCTTCCTTTAGGTACTGAAAGGCTTCAATGAGCCCCCCTCAGCCTTCTCTTCTCCAGGCTGAATGAGTCCAGCTCCCTCAGCAATTTTTATCCTTTTATCCAGCTATTGTGACAATTCTTTTCCTACCCTTAGAAAATTTCAGTAAGGAAGCGGGTTCATGCTTGAGTAATAGTATGTGCATTTGAGTTTTAGAGGACTTTTTTCTTCCACCTTGTGTCTTTCTACATCTGCCAGACCTTGAAGATTTTGCCAAAACTATTAAAAAATGTAGATGTTCCTAAGTCCTGCTTTTCTGTAGATAAATTACAAGTCCTTTATGTTCCAACCTTCCCTAACGCTGACCTTTAGTAAGAGACTAAATGCAGATTAGCATCTCAGTGAGCAATATTTTCTTCAATAAGTATCTAATAAGTTTTTAACTAAGTTGCTGAACTGGGAATAATAGGAACCCAATCTCCATAAACTGACCTTTTAGATTGAGTGGAGGTGCTAGCAGCTGAATAGTAATTATAAACAAGGAAATATCAATAAGAAAAAAGCAAAGCAAGCAACAACAAAAACCCACAACAAACAGCAGCCCTACCTTGCTTCTCCCTTACTTCTTTAAGAGGAAAGTCATCATATGCCAGAGCCACGAAGGCACAAAGAACCAATGTCCTGACCAGCCACTGTGCAGTCTGTCAGTACCTGGACCAGAGGAATGGGACAAGTGACAGAAGCCAGGTTTGGACAACAGCCCATGGTGGCCAATCAACTCTGCAGTGGCAAAGTAGGTCCCAGTCTGAAAATTACAAGGCAAGGATCAGCAAGATTGGGTAGCGAAGCACAGGAATAAAAACTGTAATTCAGAGAGTGAGCAAGACCATAGATTCTCTCAGCTTACGCAAGACCCAAAATCCATATTCAGATATTCCAATCAAATGCAGAACTGGGGAGTGAGAAGGGAAGAAATAGCAACTATTTGCTTTGGCACAACTTGTTCCACTGCTCTTGCAGGATATTTATAAAGAAATCACAAAAGCTAATTTCCCAGAGAAGTTGATGCTTATCCTATTTCTCTTTTGCACAAAAGAGCAGGTGGTACAGCATATGTGTACGATGCGTGAGTTCCAGCTTTTATCTGTTTCTTCTCCATTTCAGAATTTAAGACTATGTTGCTTCTATCCTAGACTCTTTCTTGTTATCTCATGCAGAAATAAGGAAATGGTATTAGATAATGTGGTGACTAGATGATGTAATAGTATGTTGTGTGCTTGTTTTGTGTCAAAAAAAAATTGTCATCTTCATCAGGTAACTGGGCTTGTTCACCTAAAGCACAGAATTGTAGGGGTTAGAAGGGACCTCCAGAGAATGAGTTCAACCCCTTGCTAAAGTAGGTTCCCCACAGCGGATCACACAGGAAAGCATCCATGTGCATCTTGAATATCTCCAGAGAAGGAGACTCCACAATCTCTCTGAGCAGCCTGTTCCAGTGTTCTGCCACTTTCTCTGTAATGAAGTTCTTCCCTATATTTGTATGGAACTTCTGAGTTCCAGTTTCGGCATGTTACCCCTTGTTCTATCACTACAGGCCACTAAAAAGAAACTTACACACTTTAGATTTTTATAAGCAGAGAGGAGATCTCTTCTAAGTCTTCTCCAGGCTCCCTAATTTTAACATTTAAGATAGCATTTTCAGTGAAAAATAAACAAAGAAACTACCTTGAAAATATATTTTTAAAAATGGTGAAGTGTGTGTATGTACTGACATTTTGAACACTTGCACATTGTTTGTTGTAGAATGGATCATAGAATCATAGAATGGTCTGGGTTGAAAAGGACTTCAAAAATCATCTAGTTTCAACTCCCCTTCTATGTGCAGGGTCTCCAACCATTAGACTAGGCTGCCCAGAGCCACATCCAGCCTGGCCTTGAATGCATCCAGGAATGGGGCACCCACAACCTCCTTGGGCAACCTGTTATAGTGCATCACCACTTAGAAACTTCCTTCTAATCTCTATCTTAAACCTTCCTTATCTTGTTCATGTTTTCTATAAAGATTGTGTCTTCGTTTCTGCTAATGAATGATATTTGCTTTTATTTACAGTTGGTGGAATTAAAATATCAAAATACATGTGTAGTATTTGTCAAGGACATTAATTTCAACATAAGTTTAACTGTGTGTCTTGGGTATCTTCATTTTAATGAGAATTATACTTGACTAGTTAATTTAGGATTACAATGCAAAGTCTTTTATTTATTTATTTTATTTACTACCTTTCAGAATTAATAGGATATTTTACAAATTAAATTCATTAAAACACTTTTGACATTGGTTAATATTATTGAAAGACAGAAGAGAGAGAAATGGGGGAGGCAGATTCTGGAAATTTCTTGAAAAAAAATTGAAATCTTTTTTTTTTTTTAAATCTGTTTTTAAAAGCAATTTGTCAAAGACTAACAGGATGACACAAAGGTTAAAACATGTACTTTTCAAAATAAAATGAGGTTTCTAGGATTACTCCAAGAAATGCTAGCAAAGAAAAAGGTAGCTTATCATCAGTGTGACTGTGAATAGAACTACCTGATAAAGGAAATTGAGAATTCCACCCCCAGGTTCCCACCCCCCCCCAACAAAAAAAGAAAATAATTAAATAAATGTAATAACAATGATAATAATGTAGTGTTGCAGTTATGATTTATTAGAATGATTTATATAGGTGCTGCAGTATTCTGCAAAGAGTACATTTAGAAATCTGTTCAGTGAGTGAGACTGAGTAGTTTTATTAACCTAATCTTCCTAAATATTTTTTTAAAGCAAAATATATGGGAGAAAAAATGGGAACAAAAATGATGGGTGATTTATTACTGCAGTTTGCTGCAGATTTATTTTAGAAAAAATCCCGATTAAAAAAATCATGCTATTTGGCACACACCACTAATGCAGTCCTAATCTTGTCATAAATCAGTGCAATATTGACAGAAGTGCCTAATCTCATACATTATAGTACAACATATGACTTTTTTTTCTGATATATTTTGCTAAGTAACTGCTTCCCCTTAAAATAGAACAAAAATCTGCTGCTCTACAGTGTAGATGTTTCCCCTTCAATTCAACATTTGTCACAATTTCAGGCCATTGAATTTTCATGACCAATGATAAAATGGTATCTATGATGGCTTCATAGACAAAGAAACCTACTTTGTTCATAATAATACTTATTTCTAAGGTCAATTTTTCCAATTCTCTTGACTTTACATTATCAAATCAATACTAATCCTCATGAATACTCATTGGGGAAGAAGGCAAAGTAGCATTTTTTTTTTTAAGAACAACCATCTTCACTTTTAAATGTCATACAAAAGTGTCTAACAGATAACAGGTATTTCAGTAGCTTCTGGGAACTGGAAATACATATTTTTTAAAACTTATTTCTTAGTTATCTTCTTGCTGGAGTTCAATGAAATCTTGTCAAGATTAAACTGCTTTTGATTCAGGAACTGCTTTCAAAAAAAATCTAGCAAAAAAATAAAAATAAAAGAACCTATACATTTCTAAATTGTAGAATCCACTTTTAAAGTTGTATTTTGGAAGAAAACTTCTCCTGAAGTTTAATAGTCAGGTTTCCAATAAGAACTGTAACTGCGCAGGTTATATAGCTTTTATTGTTTAGTAGTAGCAGGAAATCTGGAGCCAGTGATGCAAACACACATATTTAACAGCACAAGTGGATCCCGTGGGGTGTTTGCTCACACGTACAACCTGTCACAGCCATACACCCGTATATCCGCTTGGATATTTAAAACCTTGTATGCATTTATTGTAATGATTGCTCTGAAAGATGTGTAAAGAAGTGTTTCTAAATATAATTGCAGAAGCAGAAAAATATGTCTTCCTACTTGCTCTGAGAATATCTGACATGTTTTGTATCGCCTACAGATATATCTGTATCCCAAAGTCATGTGAAAAGAACAAAATCCAGTTTTGAAGGAACTACAGATAAAATTTGCAAGCATTCACCCTTAAGATCACCAGGCATTTATTCATGAATTTATGGAGGTATAGTTTCCTGTCAAACCTAATCCAATATATTTTTGAGATGCTGCCCAATCTCTTTTTCTCTCTGCTTCCCCTGCATCATCTGTCTTGATGCAGCTTCCCTAGGGATGAATTCATTCAGCTCACTGATGACAGAAACCACAGTTCTCAGCATGTGGGTGGGAAAAGTAGATTAATTTTCTATCAGATGAGTGAATCAGCTGACTCATCTTGTGGGCTCAAGCTTGTAAGTGAAAAGGTAGGAGTGTATAGTTGGTTAACGGGAGGCTTTCAGTTGCTGTCTGAATTTAGCTGCAGTAGAAAACTGTTCTTGTTACTCTGCTGTTATGATCCCAAGAACACATATAGGATTACTTGGAAAATCTTCAACAGAAAACACTGCCAAGCAATTTATTCATGCACAAAGTTGTGTTTGTGCACAGAATTATATATATTACATGCACTACATTTGTTATCTAAGTCTGAAGTCTACTCTCTGGCCAGTGGCATGCTGCTCAAGCCCTTATGAGCACACAGCCATAACTCAGTAATAAGGCAACAGACACTACATTTGTCTTTTAGCTGGCAATTGCTTCAGTGTAGCCTCTTGTGTAGATGGTGCAATGTTCTGCTGTTTTTCTAGGGTTAAAGTCCAATAGCATAGAATGACTTCACAGGTTTCCATTAACTACTCTCATAAGAAGCTGGAATAAAGGTGGAAAAGTGGCTTGCAGCTTGCATCAGTCTCAGCTAAGCTGAGCTGGGCAACTGCCAGTGCAGACATCAGCCCAATGTTGTACACCCTCCTTTGCTCTGGCAGAGATTTAAGGAACTGCTGTGAATTCTTGTTGGTGGTGGGTCGAGAGTTGCTGAGGGTCAAACATTCCACTGCTTTCTCCCTCCTGCTCCTCAGCAGGATAGGAGGAGAAAACAAGGAAAAATCTCATGGGTTGAGTCAGAGGCTCACTATCACAGGCAAAAAGACTTAGGAAAAATGTATTTTTTTTGACCAGTTAAAGTGGATTTGAATGGTGGGAAACAAAGACAAAAATTAAACTGCACACACATTCTTCTATTTTCCCAGACTCAACTTCAGTCCTTCATTCCTAACTCCTCTATCTCCTGGGGACTGTGGTCAGTCTCTTTCAGTCTTTCCCACAGTATCCAGACCTACAGAATAAATCTGTTCTGGTGTGGGTATCTATTCCACAGTGGTCCTCTCCTTGGACTGCAGGGCAGTCTCTGCTCCAGTACCTGCTTCCACTCCTTCTTTGATCTTGTTGCCTGCAGGGCTGTTTCACGCACTATTATTTCCCCAGCATTTTGCCCTTTCTGCCCCAGGTTCTCCCTGGGGTACCTCCAGCCTGGCTGCTGTGCCCAGCTGTGAGCTGCAGCGGGGCAGTCCCGGTCTCACCTCACTCAGAAGCCAGACTTAGACTCAATACAAAGCTGGAGACTGAAACAGAGGAAAGTAATGCACACAGCTGGGAATGATCAAAGCAGAAGGGTAATACATGCTGTCACTCACCTCCCCTCAGCACTTAGAGTGGGGGCACAAACAGCATCTACTCTGTGACAGTGGGGCAGGTGGGAGCAGACCTTTCATTCTGCACTGAAACAGGGCAAATCCCTAAGTTCCTGCTCACCCATGATTCCTGCATCCTGCTTTACACATTAGGAGCATATCCAAGTGCTTTTGGAGCCTCAAAGCTTAAAATACCTGTCTGTGAAGATACTACTTTTGGAAGCAAGGGTTTATATATCTTCATAAGAATTTCCTCATGCAATGAGATCATCATGTATCCACAGAAGTAACAGGGATGCTGGCAAAGCTGCTCAGCTGTAGTTTCACTGTCCGAGAGTCTAACCTTTATCCGAGTATGTCTATTCCAGGCAAACAAGCATGTTACCAATGCCACGTTGTTTTTTGGTTGTTTTTTTGTTGCTGTTTTTGTTGTTGTTTTCCTAAGGTAGATTGTGTTTTAGCCCTACATCATTCTTCTACAAAATATGTTGTTTTTTAGTGATTTTTTTTTATTTTTAGTTTTATTATATAGCTATATGGTGTATGATGAAGGCCATGGCTAATTAGAAGAATTTTTTGATGGCTGATCTGAGCCAGTGCAAAAATCAGTCTGTCTCTAGCCCTGTAAGAAAAGAGGAGAGGAGAGGAGAGGAGGAAGGGAGAGGAGAGGAGAGGAGAGGAGAGGAGAGGAGAGGAGAGGAGAGGAGAGGAGAGGAGAGGAGAGGAGAGGAGAGGAGAGGAGAGGAGAGGAGAGGAGAGGAGAGGAGAGGAGAGGAGAGGAGAGGAGAGGAAAGGAAAGAAAGAAAAGAAAAGAAAAGAAAGAAAAGAAAAGAAAAGAAAGGAAAGGAAAAGGAAAGGAAAGGAAAGGAAAGGAAAGGAAAGGAAAGGAAAGGAAAGGAAAGGAAAGGAAAAGGAAAGGAAAGGAAAGGAAAGGAAAGGAAAGGAAAGGAAAGAAAGAAAAGAAAAGAAAAGAAAAGAAAAGAAAAGAAAAGAAAAGAAAAGAAAAGAAAAGAAAAGAAAAGAAGAAAAGAAAAGAAAAGAAAAGAAAAGAAAGAAAATGGTCTGGCAATATCTCTGTCATCGTTCTGTTCTGCATGAAAATACAATTTTACAAGTTCAATTTCCTGATCTCACCTTCACTGAGCAGGAATCTCATTTCCAAGATCCAGATATGCTTCTGTTATGATAGAAATATTTATTACTCTGTAAATCACACTGGGTTTAGGGACCTGTTTTAATGGTGAACAGAGATTTCTTATCTTAAAATAAGAAAGGGGGAAATTTAAAATTGCAATATTGAGGAAAAAATAAACAAGTGTCCCTTTCAGAGAACAGCTATTACTTCTTCATAGTTTAAAATATTTCTGTATCTCATATAACTAACGTATCTAATATTAGGGTCTGGATCTTTGTTTTCATGACTGAATGTGATTCTTTTATGCCAAATGAGGCATTTCAGTTTTACTGTGAGGTAAGCCAGAAGGAGTCAAATCAGAAGTAAGGAATAAAATTAACTTGTTCTTATTACTTATAGATACAGTTATTATATTGCTCACAGTCAGGAGTGGATGTATGGCAGTAGAGGCTGAACCTTCCCATCAGTACTCCATTATATGTTATTGCTGTGTGACAGATGGCAGCTGAGGGGCAGTCTGACAAGACTTCATCTGATGTGGAAGTGTGTACGAAGCAAAAATGTGTCACTGAATTTTTCCATGCAGAAAAAATGCCACCCACTGACATTCATCAATTCTTGCTGAGCATTCATGGAGACCAAACAGTGGATGTGAGCACAGTGAGGTGGCAGGGTGTATTTCAGCAATGGCAGTGGTGTCAGTTGTCACCTTGCTGGTGCAAATTTTTATGAGTGTGGCATGCAGGCTCTTGTTCATTGCTGATGAAAATGCATAGCTGCAAATTTGTTCTATCAAATAATATTATTGTGTTTTTTGTATCTGTTGTATTTTCCATGGAAATAATCAGGACTTAAAATATGGAAATAATCATTACTTTCAAGTGACCAATCTGTGAAAATTCATCTTCATAGTTAATATAATAGGCAGTGTTACATTAGCAGTAGAATCACCACATTTTTTTTTTTTTTTTTTTTTTTCTGGGGATATCTGAAAAATATTGAGGACTCTTAGAAACATGGATGTTATAAAAACTGACATAGATGAGCAAATATCTCTGGGTAGACTTTTTTTTTTGTATCTCATGTTAGAGCTGCATCTTTACTTCTGCTTCACATTTCACTGAGGCCAATATACAGTGATATGAATGACAATTCTTTTGAACATCACCAGTTTGACTCGTAGGGCTGTGAAAGGCATAGCTGTTTTCTGTGCTTGTCTTGAGTTAATGTGGTTGGTGTGACCCCACCTGGTGGTGAAGTCCCCATTCAGCTCCTCACACAGTCCTCCCCAAAAATATAAGTTAGATCATCAGAAAGACAAAAGTGAGAAAAGAAATATGTGAGTCAAGAGAGTTAAATAAGCAAAAGGAAAGGGAAGAAGAGAAAAGAAAAATGTTAAAGCAATCACTCAAGAACAGCGGACAACACCCACCCAGTCTCTGAACAACTGCAACTTTATAAAAGCTCTCCTCTCTAATTTTATCGCTGAACCTGATGTTTTACAGTTCTATGGAATATCCCTTTGGTCAGCTTGGGTATCCTCCCACTAACTCTATTTGCTGGAGCACAAATTAAGCCTTGATGCTCAACCATACTTAATGCATCCATAAGCAAAGTGTGCTATCAATGCTGCCACCAGTCTAAAACACAGCACTACATGGGCAGTGAGGAAGATAATAAATTCCACCACACCCATACCCAGTACAGGTAAATTCCACCACCTACCTCTGAAATGAGGCCTGTCAAGGAAGACTTTGCATTAGTTCTTCCATCATTTTTTTTGTTCAAATGCAGTAGTTTTGTGTGAGAAATGGATAATATGGGCTATGGTGATTGTTTAAGATTTTGCCTTTGTTACTGTGGAATTTCAGATGTGCCTAGGCAGTGTATTTTCCAGTCTTGAGCCACTTTTGAACAGTAATATTTTTAATCTTAATAAAGGGATAAGAAATAATATATGAACAAACCTAAAATGATACTTTTATTCTAGAAATTTAGAATTCAATCAGCATATTTAAAATAAAGGTTTCATGTACATTGTAGGTATGTAGTAGTACTGCCCTGCCTGTGCTGTACTAATGTTATAAACGGGTATAATCAGTAGCAAAACTAATAATTTTCAGCTGTCAAGAAAGTAGGTAATTCTCTATAGGCCATTCGAAACTAAACACATAATGGACTGAGTTCACTTACGCTTCTCTGTGGTATAATTACTTTTATAATAGTTATAATCTTTGCGTGTTGTTTCTTAGGCATTATTTAAAAAGTAAAAAGCACCAATTTTATATTCCTTGCAGTTTATTTGTATTTGTACTTGAGCAACAATTTACCAGATATCAGATGACAGTTTTACAATGCTTTCTTTATATCACCAAGAAATGTAGTAGCCTAGAACTGGGAAGTGGAGGAACGTAGTAAGATGAGGTTAACAAAGATGGACCTGATATAACTTTAATTGTATGACATGGATAAACACTGTCTGAATATTAATGAAATCACTAAAGAGAGTAGAATGATAGTTTTCACCTTCTGAATTATCCAGAGTTGGATAATTAAGTGAGAAATCCTCTCTTAATTCTGATCCTCCAGTGTATTATAATCCTTTTGAGACATTAAGTATTACTGGATTAATGGCTGTTAGTGTAGGGCTTTACTACAGAAGCACATTTTTTTAAGCAACAGTAATTGAGAATTTCCGCTTGAAATTCAGGCATAGAAAACTGGAAAACAGTATGCACTTCCAACCAGAAAATAAAGCACTACATTAAAATCTATATTTCTGTTTCTCAAACTACTGTATAGGAATTGCCATATCAGAATCAGTTTTAGTTTCATGTATGGAGCTGTGACCACTGTTTTACAGAGAAGTAAGTTATCAACGAACTATGTAGCAATGCAGTGCTTTTATAAATTGGAAAAGAAACTTTGAGATATTCTGTAAAGATTACAAGTTGAAGGCAAACAAAATAATAGAGTTCTCTGGCACTTGTGTGCCTTTTTTCAACAACTGATCATGAAATTATCAGTTAATTTAACCCTAAGGAGTGGATAGTTTTTGTTTGTTTGTTTGTTGTTTTTATTAAAAATTAGTACCTTTTAACTGTGACTAATAATGTATGAAGGGAGCCAAGTAACTTCTTTTTACTTGAAAGGATGATGTTTTTTCTTTATTTCTTATTGATTGACTGAGTTGCTCTTTCCAACAGCCTATCCTTCATCATTCTTATTTTCTGCTGTTCTGACCATCTTATGAAGATCAATCTTTCAGTGGTCACTTACCCTCAAAATCACCTACAAGAGTTATCTGAAAGCTAGCATTCAGTCACAGACATTCTCCAGTAGATTCCAGCATATCAGCTAAGCTCTTTGCAAGAACTGTTGTCTACCATACCTTAAATAAGTTTGGGGTTATCTTTTTATGAAGAGTCCAGCTGGCAAGGAGAAACTACAACCATAATACAAAACTCTCTTATCTGTAAAAATCATCCAAACAGCTGTACTGGGAGTGATCCACACTCTCAGTAGATAGATTGCCAAAATTTTTCCAGGGGATGACTGCCTCTTTATTTCTCATGTGTTAGGAATACATTAAGAATTATTCTGAAAGTTCAGTATTATAATTCCTATCTCATTTTCCCTGTTTACTTACCTATTTTAAAGTAACAATTACTTCATCGTATTTGTATTGGTATTTGCTCTTCATTTAACTTTAGTTAGCAATCTGATAGAAATCAACTTTCCGCATTTATGATATAGTACCTGGATATACCCAAACATCCTGGCTGTTTTAAAAATACATCCAGAAAGATCTTGATAGCATCCTGAGAAGAACATTAGCATTAAGTCAGATTGTAGTATGGATAACCTGGTTTCTTTCACGGAGTTCTTAAGAAAACAAGATACCTACTTAATTGGGCTCTTGTTAGGTATATATAAGTAGGGTGAAATTAATGAAACTCGCTGTGCATTGTTGTAGTTTTTTCATGTTGTCTTCCACCCCTTGCCTCTCCAAGATCTATGGTAAATCTTATTACCTCTTCCAGATAATATACTGTTCCAGACTACATTCACATTAAAACTGTGACAAACAATTAGCATCAAGCTATTTCCAACACTGATGGGAGAATAATGCTAATGATTATTTAATTTTTAAAAAATGAAAAAAATAGGAACCCTAATGATGAACATAAAGAATGAGTAGAAAATGTATGTGAGTTTGCAGAGTACATACATATTTGCACTCTGGATTGTTCTTGGTGGTTTTTTGTTTGGTTTGTTTTTTGTTTGGTTGGTTGTTTTGCGAGGCATTTTAATTTTATCTGATTTTCTCCAATACAGTAATTGAAATCAATGTATTTTTTACTGAAGGAAAAAAATACATTGTAGTTTGAAGGAACTACATCTTCAGTCTTAGATAACTTGATCAGAATAATGCTGACATTAACTTTCTATCACTTATAGATCACTTTCTATTATTTTGACTGCTGTATCGTATCTGATGAGGTTCAACAAGAGCAAATGAATTGTCTTGCACCTGGGGAGGAATATTCACATGCATCAGTACAGGTTAGGGGTGACATGTAGGAGAGAAGTTTTGCAGAGAAGGACCTGGTCTGTAATCTTACATTCTAATTTGATTATTAAGAATCTTTTCTTTTAAATCTTGCTTTCAAAACTAAGGCAAAGTTAGGAATTAACTTAAACTTATCTCTATGATAGCACATTTATTAATATTGTTTCCATGTGGACACAGAGAACTATTGATATTTTTGATATGTTTGATATTTTTTATTGATATTGATATTTTTTGTCATAACTACCCAAAACTGTGTGGGAAAAAATGTCGTATTCTGAGAGATAAAAGCATGTTGTCACTTATAAAAATTTGTTTGGGTCCTGATTTTTCTCATAGTGCTTGATTGCATTGTTGTTGCTGTTGTTGTTGTTGTTGTTGTTGTTGTTATTAATGACTTTATATATTTCTGTCTATATAGCAATAATTACTGTGCCTATCAAACATAGTATCATCTCATTCCAGGAAGCTACAGTTCATAAAAATGCTGCAGGATGAGAGAAGTCTTTGTGAAGTTGCTACTGTAAAATATTATAACAGCAAGAACAGAAAATAGAGCCCAGAGATAAAAGAAAAATATAAGCAGCAACTGTGCAAGAGAACATCTGAAGAAAAGATGTCTTTTATTGGGTTAGACCAACCATTTATTCATAGAATCATTTTCAACATTAACTACAGAAAATACATTGCCAGGATCCAGGCCCTTTCTCTGTCTCATAGCCATCACACTAGCACATTGCTAGTATGAGCTGTTCCAGAAATGTTAGAGGATATAACCCTGAGAAATGATGAAGAAAAAGTAGTATTTTCTTTTTTTATATATCCTCTCAGGCCCTTAAATTGCTGTTAACAAAGTGAAGAAGACTCCCATTTCTGGGATGTGTCCTATCAAATTCCAACAAAATAGCTGCGATATAATGCATGACATAGTGACATTATCAAGTACCTGAAAAGCAACACTTAATTTCCACCGGACAGATGTGAATTCATAGCTCGTATTTCATTTTCTCAATGATTCACACTGGTCCTATTATTCCACCTATTGGAAGATCACAATATCTTCTATGAAGATCACTGTATCAATTTATGGCTTCCTCATGAATAACTGAAATGATATAATTCTTTCTGAAATGGGACTGTTTCATTGCCATATGATTCTTTTAATCTTCAGATTCCTGCATAAGTTGCACTGACATTTAATTTCCCTTACATTTTATCAGTAGAATTCATGCCCCAATGTTTACCAGAAAGAAATCCTGAAGATTTTACTGTATATCTTTGTAAATGGAAAGTTGATTTTGAAAAAAATAATAGTGATTTTGAATGGCCCCATCTGAAATGTAACAAGACTTTCTTCAGATGGCAGATGGAAAAACAATTTACAGGCTTTTACTTTGTGGGTAAATAAAAATTTTTGAGTTAGAAGTCAGTGTGAAGTTTCCGGTCAAAGAAATACATGCTTCCCAAATATGAAATATAGTGGAAAGAGAAAATCAAGACCATGTAATTTAAAAAATGTTTACTCATTTAGTTGAATACACCATTTACTATAATTGTTATTTTTCCTACTGTACAGTTACTAGCTGTTTTTCAAATTAATATTTTTGTACATTGTTATCTATGAATTATTCTAAACAAGTATGTTAAAGGAGCCCTCAAATCCTGCTGAGCACACAATCTAATCTGACACTGCCCAGAGATAAATGAATTGTTGCTTTGCATATTTTTGAACATGGTTCTGCTTTCCATACTTAATCTAAGATCATTATTGTCAAACCGCAGCACGTTCTCACAGAGATTGAGCATTCCTGCCACCCCCCAAACAGGAAAGAATATTTACATTCTTACGGTGAAACATATTTATGCTTCAAAATAAAATTTGGGGGTAATATCTAAATATTTGTGCCAATATTATGATGACATAAAAAACTTAAATCACTTTGCAAGATTAAATGCTGATTTTGTGGCAAATTATTACTGGCATATGTAAAGGCTAAAAATAAATTACATTATATTCTCTGTTTTATGCTAACTTGCCTATCTCTTTCTTAACTGATCTTGGTAGCAAAATTTGAATTTTCACTTTGAATGATGAATTGTTGTTGAAGAATGAATGTTGTTAAGTCCTAATTGTAGGGCAGAAAAAAGATGCAAAGTTAGCAAAGCAGGAGAAAGGAAGAACATGAAAGATTTAAGTAAATAAGAACAATTCTGCAGGAAGCAAAAGAAGACATGGAAGATAAAATCAACTTACCATCTTTTTGAACAGCCCCTACCCTGGAATCCTGTAGATGTTAGATACTTTCCATTCACATTGGTGAGTACCATATCCCAGCAGTTACCCATACTTTCATAATACATTAATGAATCCATAGTTCAGAAGTGCAGATTCCTACACCAGGCTGGTTGGCTGATATATTTTGAGTTTTTCAGTAAATTTTGGATAGGTCATCAAGCTAATCCAAACTAGTATGTTCCAAAAGCCTTTTCAAGTAATTGATCCACTCATAAAAGACTGAAAATCAAACCAATGACTCCATTCCACTTTTCAGTCCTCTTTTTACCCACTCATATAAGCAGATCAAAAGCATTTCAGATATATTTAATATTAACTTGAGATATAGCTGTAGTCTTGGTTACTTTGTGTTGCCTTCTGTCTCTTTGAACCATCTTAAAAGCCCCTCCTGTAAAAAGATCAAAGACTGCTGATCACTTATACAGAGACTTTAAAACCTCTCTAAAGGTCACCTCCATACCAACTGATAAGGCATAAGTCGAAGATTCAGTACCCCCTTCATAAAATTTCTCTCAGTGTAAACGTCTAATAATGATCATCCTAATTAAGTGTGTATGTCTAGTTGTACTCCAAGAGGGTTTGTTTGTTTGTTTGTTTGTTTGTTTGTTTGTTTGCCTGCAATGTGTTATTATCTTTTCTGCTTGTAGTTCCAAAGCCTCTACCTCCAAGGAAATTTAACAGATGAAAAAGTATAGGTTTGGGTGTGGTTTTGTTGTTGTTGTTTTGTTGTGGTTGGTTAGTTGGTTGGTTTCAGAAAACCTGGTAAAGTGTTGGAAGTACAGCACTATATAATGTGATTCATCCCATCTTTACTTTCCAGCATTTTTGTCTTTTGAACCAAAAATGCTTGTAAGCCATTGACTCGATTATTTTAAGATGAAATTTTATTTATTTGATTTTTTTTTAATACTGTTTTGACGTTCACTGCTTCCAATATCTTCCAAATGAAGATTTGTGCCAAATGATGGAATGCACACAGGTAATTTCTGTCATCTGGCTACTGTGGCCTTCTATGTGCAGGCTTAAGTTTTGAAATAGCTATTTTCATCATTCTTGAATCTAATTTGAATCACTCTGAAAATGTAATTGTTATGAACTGTATTAGCATTTTTTGTTTCTTGACTCTAATGTTGTTAACATTAGAGTCAAAATAGAGTTAAAATAGCTCAGTATTAGGTATATATTTAAATACATTGCTGCATTTTAGCATTTATGCATTCAATTTTTTTAACAATGACATGAAATCCTATTATGAATCACGTTTCTAGTTTATGAAAAAGGATCCTCACTTTTCTTTTTAATAGTTATTGACACTAGCAGACATTGGCAGTGATTAAACTGGGCCCTTCCCAAGAGTGAGGAATTAGTACTAATGGCTTGCATCATAAATGTTAAATTACTTAAGATAAATTGACAAGAATGTTGATTAATGCATTAATTTACCATACTGCGAATTCTCAATTAAGTAGTGCATAGGTAAAATGTCTGCAATTCTGCCCCGGAAAACTTTGCATTGCAAATAAAGAAAAAAATGTATGTGTGTATATATATATACACACATAAATAACTGTGAGGAGTTTAAAAACCTGGAGATGGACATCTCCCTTTAAAATCAAGAAGAAATTAAATTTTCTGTTGGCATTGCTTTAGTGACTAAGTACTACTCCATTGAAGTAATTTGTAAGATTCTGTAATATGAAAATAGGAAGAGCTGTAAGTGCTAAAATAGCTGTAAGACAAAAGGTTATCTAGAAAAGGCCAGGTTTCACTCATTCAAGCAGTACCTTCAGAATCCACTGGGTGTTTTCAGGATTCCTTCTGATTTCCTTCTTTACCACCATGAATTGCCTACATCCCTTATATTATAGTAATGTTTAGAGTAAAAATAATATTAACTATATATGTTCACTTTATCACTTATCAGCCAAATGATTATTTTTTCTCTAAATTGGTCTCAAAGAGAGAGAAAAAGGAGGACAATCAAATGTTTACATGGTAGAGGCTGATAAGACAAGAGGGAGAGGCTTAGATCAGATGTTGGGGAAATTTTTCACTGAGAAGATGGTGAGGTGCTGGAAAATTATACCCAGATAAGTGATTTCCCCATGCCTGGAAATATTCAAGGTCAAGTTGGATGAGGCCCTGGGCAGACTGATTTAGTGGTAGGCAACTCTTTCTGTGGCAGAACAGTTGAAGATATCTTTGAGGTCCCTTTCTACCCAAACCATTCCATGATTCTATAGTAACTAGAAGGAAGGGAAAACATCAGTTAGATGGATGTGGTTATGAACAAGATGATTTATTTCCTGAGGTAACCTGAAGACACTTTTATTAAAGAAGCTAGGTTACAGTCATAACACTTAGTGCTACAACTAGCCCACCCCCCCACCCCCTTTTTATTTTATTTTTTTAAAATGCATTGAAATAATGCACCTACTCAGCTTTTCTTTAAATAAAAACTAAGACAATTAAGCATCTAAACAAAATCAGCTCTGGACGGGTTGCATCCAGTATTTCTCCACACCTTGTGCAGGCTGACTGCAGTGTTGGGTTATCTACCCAGATGGTCTGGTGTTGTAGTGTTGCCTATGGGGCCTGTGGGTGGACAGGAAGCTTGGGAGATAGGTCATACTTTAAATCAGGCTCCATAGTCATTTTATACTATTAACTTCTTTATTATTTATTTATTTATTTATTTATTTTCTTCTTCTCCTCTAACATGTAGCCTTATTTTCATTTATGTATCCACTTTCTATTATAAATCTCAGGTTCATTAAAAGCATCTGGCAGCAGAAATACACAGTGCAAAATAACTTGAAATTTGTTCAAGCAAATACGCTAATTCATTCCTGTCAGCTGTACCTGATTATACAACATAGTATTTCTTGGACAGATTTCTGAATGTATTTGAGTATTTGACATCCATTAAAATAATTAAATTGATCCAATATGAAAAACAAAACATTTTACTATTATTTGTTCATTAATCTGTAGGACTCCAATTTAATTTCCATTCCTCATACTATCTACTGCCCCTATTCTGTATTAGTATCTAAAAGAAAAGTAAAAAATGCTACAGAAAATTTAATTAAAAAAAAAAAAAGTGCATGCAAATTTTCAATAATGAAGGTAAGCCAAAAGGGGGAAAAAATTCAACGTATAGTTGAATACATTTTTCTCCTACCTGTTTTGGGAAAATTATGTTTAGGAATGGGATAAAATGCTATCTCTTTGAATGTGATTGTTGATGATTATGTACATCATACCTTCAGGCCTCAGTTTCTTTCTTTCCTCATATTACTTCAGCTACAATTTTTTCCAGTTGGAAGTAGAACCACAATAACAGTAAACAAAGTCAGGAGTAATGATGATGAAGAGGATAATTAAATAAAAATCAGCTGCTTTTTAATGGGAAATTTGCAACATGTAACTTAGGACCCTCTACACAGAAGAGATGCTTTATTCATTGTCTCTGAGGTACTATCCAGAAGAAAAGGATTTCTTCCAAGATGTGTTTGAGCTACATAGATCTCTCCAGAAGTAATACCTCCTATTTATTTCCAAGGGAACAACAACAGATACAAAGAGCAAAATAACATTGTTAGATTGAGCAAAACCTCAGTTACAAAATACTTTTTTTTTTTTTTTTCAGCAGTCACCACCATTAGCTATAAATTTTCACCAGCTATGAACAGGAGCCTGCATACTGCACTCGCAACTATCTTCACCAGCAGAAGTGACACACTGTTGCTGTCATCACTGATGAAATGCACTACCCAGCACCTTGCTGTGATCCCATGCACTGTTTGGTCTCCATAAACATTCAGCAAGTGTTGACGAATATCAACAGGTGCCATTTTTTTCTGCACTGAGGTATTCCACACCTTTGCTTCATACACACTTTCATGTCAGACACCATTTTGTCAGACTGCTCTTCTGCTGCCATTTGTTACACAGCAACAAAGTGTAATGGTGTAATGCCAGAAAGGTTCAGCCTCTACTTCCATGGTGCTCTGATATCATGGGCCAGCATCATAAAACAGGAGTCATTTGTTCCAGAGCAGCACTCATACATCTATAGAAGCACTGCTGCTGAACACTGTGCACTTATTTTGTGGTCACTCCATACACTGAGCTCTCAAGTAACAAACAATCTTTTTCATATAATCTGACCATAAAAACAAGAAGGATTTTTCTACTTCATTCACTAAATAACATCATTTTTTAAAACATTTTTTCATATCATGGGAACAACCAGATCTATTTCTATTTATTTCAGTAGTCATTTACTTACATACATTTCTATTTATCTTTTTCCATGTGGCGGTAGGGGGCACATCTATTCAAAGTCTTCAATTCAAAGTAAAATTTTCTAGCAAGCCACCAAATGGCAACAGTTAAAGTACAGAAAACAGTAAATAGTTCTGTAAATCAGTGACTTACTGTATGATTTTTTGAGACTTATTCTAGGAGGGAACACTGCACTGTTTGTGTAGTAGGTAGAACTGAATGTGAACAAGACAAGAATGGAATCACAGTGGAAAATGTTATCATGCTGATAAAATCAGGCAGTAGAAAGGCCTTGTATTTTCAGCTTTTTGATCATCTGAAGACTGCTCTTATATTTGAAACATATCTAGCCAGTAGTGTCGGCTATTACTATATTGAGGAAAGAAGTATATAAACTCTCCAAATACTGTTACATCCTTGGAATTCCCTGCTGCGTTCTTGGAGTTCATGGCACATTTTACTAGGAGACTTTCACCTAATTTTTCTTTCAGAACACTCAGTTATAATTTTTTTAATTATGAGCATTACTGATGAGAATTTGTCTTACTGTGAACGAGTTCAATTCACATCAAAAGGGAAGAACAACTAAATTACTGTACTGGGCTTAGGTGACCAGGCTTTGATACTGGGGGTGCTGCAGGCTGCTAGCAAAGCCCAGCTCTGCCCCATGTCAGATCAGAGCTCCAGCTGTTCCAACAGGGTCCCACCACTGTCAGAGCTGAGCTGTGAGTAATGCTGGGTGTACTCTGGTAGAGCAGATATAAGGAAGTGAAATAATGCAGTGGAACAGCAGCTAGGTTTGGGGTTGAGGGATATGAGAAAGCATCCCTGTGGGCACCAAGGTCAGTGCAAGAGGGCAGGAGTTCCAGGCAAACAGCAGGAGCTTCCCCACAGTCCAGGAGAGGCACATGGAGGAGCAGGCTGTCCCACTGCAGCCCATGGGCACCGTTTGGAGCAGATCTGCCTGTACAGCCACAGAGGATCCTGCGGGGCAGCAGTGGATGAGTCCTGAAGGAGAAATGGATACCCCTGCAGGAGCAACCTGGGCTGGAGATGCAGCCTGTGGGGAGTATGGAACGGATGGCATCCCAAGGGAGGGACATCACAGTGGAGCAGGAGCAGATAGCAACTATGAAGGAGTGGTTCTGCTTTTCCCTTTTCTGTTCAATTGATTAGTGATCCCGTGTCCTTATCTCTAACTGTGAAGCCTTTTTTTGTTTGTTTGTTTTCCTTGCATTTTCTCTTCATGTTTCTTTGAGGAGAGAGTTGACAGAATGTTCTGATGGAGTTTAACTGCCCCTCATGGTGAAACCATCACAGTTAAAAAGTGTTTTCTGTTTTTCACTCCTTGACATTTGCTATTTTGTGATCCAAACAAATGATTTTGACATTTTATAAGCATATAAAATAATTATAAACAATGACCAAATGAAAGGTCAGTGTGATTTCTGATTATTTTTATTCATGCACTTTTAGCAAAAGCAATTGTAGGCATGCTGAGAAGTATACATCTCAAAGCATTATGAATCTAATGAGCAGAACAAGCTCTGCCCACTGCTTAGGGGAGTTCCAATTCTAGCAGGGTCTAAGTGGGTGCTTGTTAATCAAGTTAATTCAGAGAGACCAGCTGACTCAATGCAAAATGCTGGAGAATTGCCATGCTGCTGAAAATCATGAATAATTGAGTATTACTCTGTGTGTCAGAGCACAACTGAGGACCCTACTGTAAGGACTACCCTGTGACTCTCCATCTTCCTTTCCTACACCTTTCCCCTCCTACAGCCTCTTTAAATCAAATTCTGGGTTTTACAAGTGTGGAATAACAGATGCAACAAAAACTTTTGTCAACAAAATGTATGTATGTTGATGAGAAAAAATAGGAGATTGCATTTATTCATTCCTATTTCTAACACTAAGGAACTGGTTATCAGCCAGAATTAAAATGTACTGTCAAAAGTATTTTTGTATTGATTTCATTTGTCATTGGTTTGTTGATTTTGTTTGTTTTGTTGAATATGAAATGTAATTAAGACACATCAGATTTGACACAGGCTTTCTGCAGTGTAAAATGCGAACCTGTGGAATTAATTGTGTATCATCTTCAATGATGTCTGTTGAATAACTTCAGACAAAATTTAAAAAAGGAACCCTCTGATCAGAACTAATCATCGAACTTCCTAACTTTTGGGCATATGCCCAGTGGAATTTAGTTTAGTTTCCTCTGTAATGCTCACTAAGAATTAGGTATCTGGAGACAATATACAGATCAGGGCTCCCCTTTATCCCATAGCCAACTCTTCTTCAGTTAATTTATTTTCTATCTTGAGTTTATTCTTACTCAGATTTCCCATTTTCTTTGAGAAAGTGCTATTGATCTTGTGATGTGTTCTTTGATATGAGACATAGTAAGGCATTCTATGATGTGCTAAATTTTGTTTATAAAGATATCTACATCTACCCTTTAAAGCTGTTCTCCCTAGCATTACCAAATTAAATATCCCACCGTGGATGTGAAAAGTAGAGCATAGGAGGAAAAAAAGGTTGTAATGGAACACTAACCTGAGAGTAAAAGAGAATATTTATGTGTTCTGACCTTTTTTTATTGTATAATGCATGCATCAAGGGCAGAGACTGATATCTTTGCTCCTTGCTCTAAACAGCTAACTGTAAAATCCTTCATGTTTGGGTTGAAAAATACTTCCTCTTCCAGAATCAGATAGTGTCAACAGTTTACGGGCTGGTTTGGCCCGGTTCAGTGACTAGCGGGGCAGAGGGATTTCGTAAAATCCGTGCCTCTGGAAAAGAGAAACAGGGGACCCCAAAATAATTAAAAACAGCAGCAACGATCTGAGGAGAAACAAACTAACTTCCTAAATATAGTATTGAAATGCAAGATAATACACCCTGATACAATACAATTAGAATTGAAGCTAATAAATCACATATAATAAGAGAGACAATGTCCAAAAGGTGGATGGGCCTCACCATAAAGCTGAGATGTGCAGTCCAGTTGAGCAGCAGGGAGACAAAGAAGAGCCAACAAAAAACTGCGCATCAGGTGAGCTTGCCAGGAGTTATATCTCCACTCTGACTGCAAAGCCCTCTGGGGTATTCATTTCTTCTTCTCTTCCAGACAGGTACCCAGAATTTGAGCATTAATACTTTAACTCCCAGTGCACTACATGATATTATGATGTGGAATACCAAAACCAAAAATCACAAAACCATGACAAGATAGCAAAGGCAGTGGAAAGAGAGTGATCTACATCAAATGTAGAAGCAGAAAACCAAAATGTTTCATGTATCCTGCAGGAACACCGTCATGAATCTGCAACTGAGAGATAAACCATTTTGTAAGGTCTATATATATATGTATGCATATTCAAAAAAATACCTATCAGTTCCATCTCAAGAAATGAAAAAAAAATTCCAAAAGGATATAATCATAAGGCACTTACCAGTCCTGTCAAAAGTAATTGCGACATCACAAGTGAAGAAGGTATACCTGAATGATCAGTGATGAAAGAGACTAGCTGATAGCTTGAACAAGGAAAAGCGAGCAAGAGAGAAATCAGAAAAAAAGTAAATTTTAATGAAAGTAGGAAATATAAAGGACAGACATATCAGCAAATCAGAGAGCTGAAGAAAAGTATCAGGGCAAATGACAACAGAACAGACAGTGAAAGGAAACTAAATGGAACATTAACAAAGAAGCCAAGGACAAGTGCAGGAGGCTGAGAAAAGAGGGAGATGGAACCTGAAATCTGAAAAGGAAGTGGTGAGATGATTTGCAGTGATAGGATATGACAGCAGTTGGAGAAAAGAGGAGACTTCCTGCAAGTGGTAAAAATGAAAGAAGAACTGAGAGAGTTAAAGGAAATGACCAGAGTGCTTCAACACCAACAACCTGAACTGGTCTACAGTGGGTAGCTGTATAGATTTGAGGATCAGATGAAAGGATACAGGGCTCTGTAAACAGGAAATTCAGTGGTAGCAAAAGAACGGCATATGGCACTGGTTTCATTCCATTTTATTTTGTTAGATTTTTTCTATCTTTCACAGGAGGAAACGTTCAAAGAAGGGAAAAGTAGAACAGTAAATACAGACATAGAAATTACAGGATCAATGCACAAGCAGTACAACACAGAAAGGTGAGGTGGTTTTAATCAACAAGTGAGATAGAAATAGTAAAGGAATAAAACATCAGAGACATGATTACAAAACTAAGGCTATTGGACTGTGACTTGCATTTGTTTGAAAGGAAAGAAAAAACAAAGGGAAGAAAAGAAAAAAAGTAAGAATAATGAGCCTGTAGAGATGTAAGGGCTACAGGTCTAAAAGTAAAATGTGAGAAATTATAGATATTCCTTCAGAATAAGAATGAATATAATCTTATATATATATGACCTAGGTGACAGACATATAAAGTTTCAGTGAAATAGGACTGGTAAAGGATGTAGAAGAGAAGCAATGTTGTGAAAATGTGACTTATTTCCTTTTTTTTTTTTTTTTTTTTTAATTATTCCTTTGAGTGCTAGCTGATAGAAAGCTCTGCAACATTTGTGAGCCAGCAAATGTTTCAAGGAAGAAAAAAAGGGATGATTGACCTTGCTCATGTTTCTGGAACCAGGTTACATCAGATCTCACCACTGTGCTCACAGAGGCAAACTGTAATCCAACAATTGAAAACGTATGATGCTTCACTTAAGTCATGACATATTCAGCCATTTTAAAGTTTGTTACGATGCTGAATGAGGTTTCCTTAGTTATACCTGGTTTCTGGATCCTAAACTTCCTATAGCTGACACAATTGTCATGATAAAAAATTTTGTTGCCTATGGTATTCCTTCTGTGGAAGATGTACCAAAACAGCTCACATAAGTGAGTATGCTTTTGGATGATTTTTTAATTGAAATTTCAAAGCTTTTCATCTCACTTTGACCTACTTCCACAGATTTTATATTTGCTCAGTATTTCACTTAATAAGTGTATGTCAACACTGCTCTGTAGCTGAAAAATGGATGTTTCCTCTAAACGTTATATTCAAATACCAAAAATACATACCCTGTATTTTTAACTGACCAGGACTGTGCATTCACTGTCTTTTAGAAAGCTGAGTGTACAGTTAACAATACTGAGTGTTACATGAAGTTGTCCTTGCTCTGACTTTGGATCATCCTCCATCCATTGGAGGATGGCCTAGAAGACCTGCAGAGGCCATTTCCAGCCAACTTGCGATTCTATAATTCTCAGGTATTTTGATGGAAAATTGCACTTACTGTGTGAGCTACCTGTACAGAGAGAGCTGAGCGAGTGTAGACACCTACTAATGGAAGGGCAGTCAGAGAATTACTATGGGAAAACCCAGCAGCCCTTGCTTTTACTATTAATGAAGTAGAATATTGAGAGGAAAATTCTAAGTGATTCATGTTTTTAAGGATGTAATTCTGATTCTGGAATTTAGTTTTGTGTAAACAGCCAAGCTCCATTTCTAAATGGTCAAAGATATGAACATTTTATCTGCACAACACAGAACTCTCCCTGAATGGCAAAGCATTGCGTTCTTCTGTTATGTAAGCACTGGATTCCAGATCTAAATATGAAATAATAATAAAACATCTTACTGCTATAAAATAATGTCTGAGGCTTAATCTAAAATTTAGAACTTGCACACTGGTTTTGGATTAACCACTGTAGGATAAAAGTTGAGTTTCCTGCACTTTCTGTCATCCATAAGAATAGGAATGTTTTAACAGTCTTAGCTTTAATTGTTTGCCAAAAGAATGTCAAAGGGCCAACAATTTTTCCAAGATGTTACTTGTAATATTATAATATAGTAAATGAGCTCCATCTTGTGGAGAAATTGGATGCTTACAGTGCATATATATATATATTATATATATATATATATATATATTCCAAAAAGTTACCTCAAAAGGCATAATTTCAATAATTTTCTGTTGAAATAAAAGTTTTGAACAGGCAGGAGGAAAAAAATTGCAACGACATTTTTCACTACAATATAAAGAACAGTGAAAAAATATTGGTAGAGCCAGAGCTTGTAATATTTTGGTGAACATTTTTAGTAATAGAGATGACAAATGCAAATTGGACTCATCACATGATGTATTTATGTATTCACGTATTCACATAAATACTGGCTTTCATCAGCCACTACATTCACTGTTAAATTTTCAGACGTCTATTCTCATTTTCACTTTCCGTTTATACTGTAGAAGATGTGTTGCCTAATGTTTATGACAATAACTGCATTCTCAGATGCATGCGTAGACAATCAGTAATCTGCTTAGTTAAACTTTTCAGTTGAAGATTGCAAAAAGATATGTGAGAGCAGAAGTAAAACTGTTAAATGTTCATAGCTTAGAATAGTAAAAACTATTGTCAAGACTGGAAAAGTTCCTCTTAGCTTTTAAATTTAATATATCTCTGAAAGACATTCGATATAATATGCCACCTGATGTAAACTTTGCAATATTCCAATGTTGCTACCATCATTTCCTACACATTGAAGTCAATATTCAGCTCCGTACGCAGTTCCCTGGTCATAACCCACCAATTCACTTGGATGAGGGGATTAAGATGCTCTTCATTTTGTGGTGTGAGAATTGTGCATGGCCACTCAGTATGTGGTTTGTCTTTCATGTCACTGTCACCATTGCTGAAATGCACCATCCACTGCCTCTACCATCCACTGTTTGGTCTCCATAAATATTCAGTAATCATTGATGAATGTCAATTAGTGCAATTTTTTTTTCACATGGAGGAATTCAGTTCCACACCTTTATTTCATATGCATTTCCATGTCAGATGCCATTTTGTCAGACTGCCACTTTGTTGCCATCTGTCACATGGCAACAACGTGTAATGGAATATTCATTCAACATCCACACTGGGCCAATAAAACGATAGGAGGTATTACTTTTGGAATAGCCCTCATATTATGGGAAGTTTCAAAAACTAAATGTTGAATGTCAACTGTGACAAATATGGAATTGCTTTGGACTATTTATGAATATTGAATTGAGCTGTGTTCATCCTCTATCTGATTAGCAAGGAATTCAGTTGTAAAAGTCTGATTGTACTGCTTGTTTCATGTTCTTGGAATGGGTTTAACATGATGATAGTGATTTAGTTTAATATGAAAAAAAAAGGAATGCCTCAGAAAAAAATTATGGGTTATTAATATAGAAACAATAAAAATATTTTTTTTTTTTTGCTCACTTCTTGCTGAACCAAGTGGAATTCCCAAGAGAAAAAGAAGTAGCAATGAAATAAGAGATAAAAAGTCTTTAAAAGATAAGAAAATATTTAGAACTCTAGCGAGTTTTCATGGAAATCAAGCTGATTGTAAAGGTGAACAGTGTTATGAACTTTGTGTAGAATTTCTATTTGCTGCATTAAAAAGTCATTCCTTTCTCCAGTTTTTCCTTCCTAGATTTTAACAATCTTGACTGTGTATCTGTCACGTATAAAGCATGAATCCAAATCCTTTACTTTCAATAAGAAATACCTCCTTCAAAAAAGAAGATCTGTTTGTAAAAAGGACACAGTGCTAGATTTCTCATCAACTTATTAATATAAATGTATTTTACTGTTATTTTTGTGAATAATATTGATTTATACTATTTACCTAGTTCATCTGTAAAATTTTATATTTCTGGATTACTTTTTTAAATTGAAGATGGATGGTGAATAATTTGTGTGTGTATGTTTTAAATGATTTTTATGATTTTCATATATTTTTTTTAATGTTAGCAGGAAAACAGCTCAAAATTCTTCTTCAGACTGTGAACTCTCCATTCTCAATTCTCAATAAATGAAAATATTGCTTTGTATTTTGAATGATCTTTTTTATTTCTTTTTTTTTTAATATTAATTGTTGTTTCTTTTTTTTCAAATGGGCACTTTCTCAATTTTTTTGAGAGATTATACAGCAGCATAGTAAATTCTAAAGTAAAGTAAAAGTAGAAATTAAAACTCGTAATAAGAAATTCTAAGCATTTAATATGTTGATATTTCCCAGACGAATATGAATGTATATCTATTATACCATGAATATATAGCATTTCACTGATCAAAAGCCAGCTTCAGAGATTCTTGTGTCTAGATAAAAGTATTTTCTCTCTAGCCAGAGGCAAAGGAATCACTGTAAATTTCTGACTTTCTCTTCTAGCATGTTAATCTGTTTATTAGGAGTATTCAGCTGTTTGTTCTTAAGAAGTTACTTGATATTCTGAAAATGGGCCCTCACTGCTATTATTTCCTTCTCACATTCTGTCTTAATAATGAACTTGCCCTGGCTAGGAGATTTGAGAAATGCTTTCAGGGTATTGAGTATAGACAAGAATACAGAGTAGCCTTCTGAAATCTGCTTAATTTAGTGTGCTTTACATGGCTGCCTACAAAGTTGCGTGGTGAGTTCCACTGTTAGTGCTCATTAAATGTTGTGTTTAACCCAATTAAACAACAAAAAATATATAATTACAAGCAATAAGATAAACAAAATACATGTTTGATTACAATCTTAATCAAAACTGATGAAAAACTATTTAATTATAGGCATATATTTTAGATGTTTGCTTTGGGCCATATGGATAAATTATTTCACTTGTACATACAGAGAAATAACCTCAGGTACCTGCAAAATTTTGAAGGTATGGAAATAAGGATTGAGCGGAACTTTTTAGAGGCAATTAGATATATCTTTCCCACAAAATTGCTCATGATCAGCTTATATTTTCACTTGCAAACTGCTGAACAGGATATATCCTCTTCAGTAGCAATGTTTGCATGATTCAGACACTGAATGTGAAATATTAACAGGCATATGATGCCTGTTAATCAAATAAGTTTGATTACATTTTGTAATTTTTTTTAAGCTTTTGTACAGAATAGTGTTCTGAGTCCTACATAAAATTCTTCAGCTTACATGCGTTTTGACGTGGACTATATAAAGATAGATAGGAGAGTTTTCCTTATTTGTAGTGATGTGTATACAAGAACCGATGTATTTCTTTACAGTTATCTTCAGTGAGAAGAAATACCTTGTTTTTCAGAGAGAATCAGTGTAGCTGGAACCCTAGGCAGATGCTGAGAGCAGAATTTGACAAAGTGCAATCTGCACACTTAGCTGTCTGTCCTGCCTGAACTTAAGCTGTGGGTGCCTGAAAGAAGTGACACAGCTGACATAAGTCTAGCACTTAGATGATGCTAGACCTTCAATTCTGTGAGCAGGCTCTCTAGAGAGCTCTTTTGCCAGCTTAGTCAGCTTGAAATGAAGCAGGTGACTTAATCCTTTCTGTCCCAAAGCACTCTACCATAGTGGAGCTGATTAAGACTTTGGTCCTTATCATTCCCAAGCAGGATTACCTCTTCTTTTAAATTAAGAGACTCTTAGAACTTTTTTTCTAAACAAATGTTTTCACAGGCCAACCAGATTATAATTATCCCTAATACTTAAAATAGTCATCATTCCTGCAAAACTCCTCCCAGAATGCCTAGAGCTGGAAATTACCTGTACAAGGCAGCTCTGGCTTTGTCATATCTCTGCCCTGCTCCTGCTTCTCTTCCCTGCACATGAAAAGTGCAGGGTCTGCCTCATCTTGAATCATGGAAGGCTTGCAAATTCAGGGAGTGGACAAAGTTGGTCCCAGACTTCTGGGATAATGAAGTATTATTAAAGTTACACAGGAGAGTGAGACATATGCTGATTTCTCCTAACAACTCTTATTCTAAACAGCAAACACAGCTTTTATGTGGCACTTTCTTGTCTCTTCCCTGAGGGTCTTCAAAGATTTCACTTGTCTTTAGCTTGGGCACTTGTGTCTCTGATCCCAGATATGTGACCCAGTCTGTTTTAACTGATAGTAAAAGTTTTTGTTTTTATATACAGTTATGTGAAAATATTGACACTAGTTTTGGGGAAAAATGTCACACAACAACCTTTTAGCTTTACAGTTCTAAATAATAGGTATAAATGTATTTTACATGTACAGAATATATCCAAAAGGTAAATTTTACACTTCTGATCAAACATCTAAAAATAATTCTTTTTATATAAACATTTTTTATAAGCCTGGGTTTAAAATTTCTGATATGAGAAAATATCCAGAGAAATTTTCCATCATGTATGGTACTTTTATATAGCACTGTGAACACAAAACTTTTTCTTAAGCCCATGAAACTTTTCAGTGGTTTTTAGTAACTGAAAAGTTATGTGTTAGGCTATGATGAGAAAAGTATTTGTGGACAGTGGTTTCCTGAATACTGTGTTCTAAAGGCGGCAGAAAGACTAGAGAAAAAAGAATTCCAGTGATATCGCCTGGAAAACAGATGGACTGCAGACAACATTACTTGGTGAGCCATAAGCAACCTGATAGAGCATCAGTATCTTTACATGCATAAAAATAACTTTATTATCGGAAACAAGACCATGGACTGCAAGGAACAGAAAGAAAGAAAACTTTTAAATCAGAATATTTTTTGAGACTTTAAACATTTGAGAATGGAGGCATTCTTTTAGTTTCTTGTATCACGTGATATCTGTTTTTATAATTCAAAAATATTTTTTAGGAAATATTTCATGTTACACGTATTAGGAACAGACTGTGCATTCAAGCTTCAGAATACCATGTGATATGTGCCAAATGCAGCTTCCAGAGTCATTTAAATTGTAAAAAACTTGAAGGTAGTA